>NC_141597.1:2079166-2410000 GCF_047967505.1 Dipteris shenzhenensis
GAAAAGTTACTCCACAGTTTCCAACGTAAGAAGTTTTGGAAATATAAGCCACATGTATGGATGAAGCTCGATCAAGAGACTTCAGAAAAAGAAAGTCAAGAAGAGCCTGACAAATTAGTAAATGTCATTATGCCACCCAGTACACATGACACATGTCAGGCTAGTTCAACACCATCAAAGGCCGATCTTCAAGAAGTGCCAGAATACTTCAAGAATTACACAAGTGGTAGTGCGCCAATAGCAATGCCAAGACCACTAAGAGAATCTAAAGTTCCAAAAACCGATAGCATTAGAGAAACTCCAATCTATGAGGGACCGGCAAAAACATGCACAATAAACCTCGCCCTTGAAGGAGAGGAAGAAAAATTGGTTTTTATTGGGAAATAGCTTTGTCAAGTAAATGAAACAAACTTAAAGCACTCCTAATGGAATATCGCGACTGCCTAGCATGGTCATACAAAGAGATGAAAGGAATTTCACTAGAAGTGGTAGTACACATGATACCTATAAGGGAAGGTGCTCACCCTAAGGTATGTGGACCTTATCGCACAAATCCTAAATATGGCACCATGGTTTATGATGAGCTGGAAAAACTCCTAGATGTTGGATTCATCTACGAGATAGAGCACACCGATTGGGTTTCACCCATTGTCATTGTACCTAAATGCAACAAGAAGCTCAAAATATGCGTAAACTTAAAAAATGTGAATGTCACCACAATTAGGGATCACTATCCCCTACCCTCAACAAAAATAGTGTTGGAAAAGGTGGCAGGTTCAGAAATATATAGCTTCTTGGATGGCTTTAGTGGCTATAACCAAGTGCAAATCGCTCCTAAAGACCAATCAAAAATAGCATTTGCTACAAAATGGGGTATTTTTACATATAGAGTCATGCCATTCGGCCTTTGTAATGCCCCGGCCACATTCTAGTGAGTCATGATCACAGCTTTCAAGTCATTTCTAAATAAGTTTTTACAGGTGTTCTTGGATGGTTTGTGCATTCATTCAAACAAACAAGACCACTTCAAATGTCTTGAAGAAGTATTAATCAAATGCAGGGAGTATGGCATCTCCCTAAATCCAACAAAATGCTAGTTCATGGTCACCCACAGAGTTGTTTTGGGACACATTGTCTCTCAACATGGGATTGCAACTAACATGGATAAAATCAAAATCATCATGAAATTGCCTCCTCCTACAAATTCCAAAGGTGTATAGGTCTTTATGGGACATGTCGGCTATTATAGAAGATTTATGGTGTAGTATGCCATGATAGCTAGACCACTTTACAAATTATTAGTGGAATTCTTATGGACCGAAGAGTGTGACCAAGCCTTTGAGCTTTTAAAGTGGCGCTTAATCACAGCACCCATCCTTATATCTCCCAATTGGGATATCAATTTTCATATTGATGGATTCAAGTATGCAATTGGGAGTGTGCTTTGTCAACCTGGTGAACATAAGAAAGACCATCCATTCTACTTCGCCACTCCTTCGCCAATCGACAACTCAATGATGCAGAGGTCAACTATACCACCACAAAAAGAGAAGCCCTAGCAATGGTGTATAGTGTAAAGAAATTTCAGCACTATCTACTGGCAAATGATTTTGTCTTCTACACCGACCATCAAGCATTGCTTCATCTTGTGAACCGTCCATGTACAATAGGAAGAATAACCGGATGGCTCCTCTTGCTTCAAGAATTCAACTTCAAAATAGTGGTCCGCAAAGGTGCCCAACACTACATTGCTGATCACATGTCTTGAGTCAACAAGTTGGGAGAAGAAGCTACTGGAGTCGAAGACGACTTACCAGATGCCACACTATTTTAAATAGATGTTGTTCCAGAATGGTGTGGAGATATCATTGGGTACTTGATGGCAAGAAGACCACCCCCTGAAATGAAAGCAGTAGATGCCAAAAAATTGATTCTAAAGGCTGCACCCTATCAACTCATTGCAGGACAATTATATAAGATGGGCAAGGACCAGATATTAAGAAGATGTGTAATGCCTCATGAGATCATGCCAATCTTGAGTGAAGTCCATGAAGGCATTGCAAGAGGACACTTCAAAGGGGAAGCCATAGCAAGAAAAGTTCTCCTCATAGGCTATTAGTGGCCAACACTATGGGCAGATGCCTATGAATATGTATAAGGCTGTGGTGTATGCCAATGGACTACTAAACCACAACACAGACCTCAATCCCCTAACAACAATTGTTACACAAAAGCCATTTGAAAAATGGGGGATTGACTATGTGGGTCCCATACATCCAGTAGCAAAAGGAACACAGGCATGCTACATCATTGTGGCCACTGATTACTTTACAAAATGGGCTGAAGCTAAAGCAGTTAGAAAGGCAGATGCCATAAGCACAGCAAGATTCTTATACGTAAATGTGATCACCCGATTTGTATGCCCCATTGAAATTGTGTCGGATAGAGGCACACATTTTGTCAATGAGGTAATCCAAGAACTCTTGTCTGGCTTCATGGTAATCCATAGAAAAAGCACACCCTACTACCCCCAAGGGAATGGACAGGCAGAATCCGCCAACAAAATAATATGCATTATCCTCACCAAGGTAGTAGAACCACAGAGTTTTGATTGGGCAGAGAAACTGAATGCAGCCTTATGGGCATATAGAACCACATTCAAGGTCAGTATAGGGAACACACCTTTTTAATTGGTGTACGGCCTTGAAGCTATGGTCCCACTTGAATTTGTAATACCAAGTCTACGCATAGCAGTACAGGAACCCATGGGAGACCATGAATCCTTGAAAGAAAGGCTCTATCAGTTGGAGAAGCATACAGAGACAAGACTAGTCACCTACCATGCCATGACAACAGAAAAACGTAGAAGAAAGGCATGGTTTGACAGAAATCTGAAAGCTAAAGACATCAAGGAAGGTGACTTAGTCCTGTTATACAATGCCAAAGTACACAAGGGGAAACTGAAGTATCTAGGTCAAGGGCCCTACTAAGTACGAAAGATGAATCCCATCGGAGCTGTACTACTAGAAACATTGGATGGAGTCCAATTAAACACAACAATAAACGGGAGCCGATTGAAGCACTACTACATCAACACACAAGCCATCCCCGACAAAAACAAAGATTTGGGAAACCAAGTCTTTCTTAGTTAGGCTTAGATTGTATCACGAGCACTCACTAGCATATGCACGTTTTTGCACATATAGTTTGCACTAGATTGTTACCCGCACACTCACTAGCATATGCACGTTTTGCACATTTAAGAAGACCTAATCAATTTCGTATTAGGGATGATTGAGTCTTACTTTCCCTATTAAATCCCACAAATAAGCATATAGTTAGACACATCATGTGCACTCACACAATTTTGCATAGGCATATAATAGATTGCATCAATAATAGTATCACACACTTTCATTCCATACTCTCAAAGCATGCAATGAATTCACAAGCAGGACAAGAAGCTATCCCAAAAATCAAGATGAATTGGCAAAAGAGTCTACAGCCTCAGCAGTAAGACCCCCGCCAAACATCACAGCCATCTCCTATATGCAAAAATATCAGACTTGCATACAAACTTATCTACAAGCTCAATGATACGGCTACAATCGCATCCAACATGTATACAAGATAGCAAGAAATGCCACCCTCAGCAATGAGACCTCCACCAAACCTCTTCCCAAGAAGATTTGATGGCAGAGTCTGCAGCCTCAGTAATGAGATTTCCTCTGAAATTCACAGCCGTCCACCCCTCCTTAAGAGAAGATAAGCTTCCTGACTACATACCACAAATCGTATGGTGCAAAAGCATTACAACAGGAATGACTCACATGCCACAAGCTCAACAGCCACTGGGTTACGCACATGGCATCCCAACTCTGAAATCAAAATAAGCCATAACCCGAGGACAGGTAATAAAATGGATCTGAGAGTATGTTGACTCTATGCCAACATGGACTTAGATAGAACAGAATGTGTGTGTAGTGTAGAGGCAAAGCTCCGCTTGTACTTGCATAAGGCTAGAAATAATCCCTCTTAGAAATCCAACTTGCATGTTCTACATGCAAGTTCTACATACAACTCCTACATGCAATTCCTACATGCGAGTTGTACATGTTAGTTGTACATGCAAGTTCTACATGCGCGACTTCTACATGCAACTCCTACATACGACTTCTACATACGACTTCTACATACGACTTCTACATGCAACTTCTATATGCGAGTTCTATATGTAGAAAGAGAATGTGTTACAATTTCTATATGCAAGTTCTACATGTAGAAAGAGAATGTGTTACAATTCCTACATGCAGAGAGAGAAGCTCTCCAACTTGTATAAATACTGTTATGGATAAAATTGTATAAGGAAAAAGGCATTAATATGTGTGTGTGTTTGTATATGTGGCAATAGTATAATAAAATATGTTGTGCATAGGGCCCAGGGTTGAGGTGGCAGGGCATGACTACGTGCCACCCTTCCATGTAAGAGGACCCATAAGGTGTGTTGTACATAATCCATGGTAGTAATATTATAAAATGTAAGGTGGCATGGCTCCTCCATGTGCCACTCCTCCACCTAGGCTGCATTTATTGAGATATGGCTCAAAGTCCATGGGAGAAGTAATATAAAATAGGTGGAGATTAATATTATATTGGGTTATTCCCTCCATATAGGATAGGCCCATGTGGGGGAGGTATAGAAGGTCCAAGAGAGCAAGTTAAATAATGGGGAAAGTAGGATGAGGTGGCAAGATTCCTTGTGCAAACCCTCCACTTGTCCTCCTAGAGGTTTGAACATATTATAAAATTGGGAAGAGACCAAGGGAGTATCATAGACTTGAGATATGGGGCTTGATTTATGTGGAAAATTGAGGCAAAGGGTTGTCACACACAATTGAGAGTGCGTAACTGCCTAGCCCACATGGGAGACTTTTCCACACACACCATGCATGTGGGAGGATGCATTAATTGGGAGAGACCCCCTCTTTTGGCTATAAAAGGAGGGGGCTATTCCTTGATGGGACACGCTCATTCTTGCAAAAGCCACCTAGCTAGTACTTTGATATTTCCCTCTCATCCTTTCTTTCAAATAAAGTATGGTCCTCTTCCCTTGATGTCTCCATCTTTACATTCCTCCTCCTATCATGTACATGCTTCTCTTCCCCCTCTCCCTTTCCCCTTGTGTCATAGCCTCCCTCTTCATTCCCTCCCCTTCTAATTCCTTTTCCCCTCCCATGATAACATTTTGCCCTCACGATCTCCTTTCCTCCATGGCCCTCGAGCATCGCCATGCTTAGCCTCTAGCCTCTGGTCCGGATTTCTTTTTTGGCTAATAGAAATGGTGTGGCTGCTGGGATCGAAATCTCCATGGCTAGTGGTGAATCTTCTACTCGTACCAGTCGCATATGCAAAACTGTACCATCTGTGCTCCTTCTAAGCTACTGCGCATGCATTTGATTCGTGCATCTATTGTGTTCACCTGTGTTCACCTGCACGACAGTTTTCTGGGCTGCTGCGTCTTCTGGTCATAGACAGTTTTCTCGCTTCGCTCGTCTACTGTGTTCACCCGCACGACAGTTTTCTGGGCTGCTGCATCTTCTGGTCACGGACAGTTTTCTCGCTTCGCGCATCTATTGTGTTCACCCGCGCGATAGTTTTCTGGGCTGCTACATCTTCTGGTCGCGGACAGTTCTTCTGAGTTTCTGCAAAACTGTAACAACAGATCCCGCACCCCCCTCTCTCTTCTCTTCTTCTTCTTCTCTTTCTCTTCTCCTTCTCTCGTCTCCTCTCTTTTTATTAAAGAGTAGGATTTGAACCCAAGACCTCCCCCTTCACAAAAGGGAGACTTATCATTGGGCCAACAAGTTGGAAGTGATGAAAATGTAATGATTTTTGTTTATATATTGAAATCTCTAAAACTGTAACTCTCTAACCGTCGGGCGTTTACTCTTGCTGTAAAAAGCAAAAGTACTTCATTTCATGTGCTCTATTCACATCTCCTACTAGATCGCCGATTCGGAACTTCTCCAAGTCCACTTCACGGATGCATGCCACACGAGGAGGGTGGATATTTATGTCACTTCTCGACGTGTTTAAGGATTTGGTGCTTGGTCCTCCGCGCCTTACGGCTACCAATTCCGGAGATCTCTTCCTTGATCTTCATGTCGACCTTCAACGGCTGATTGTCCAGTGCATTGTTCAAGGAGATGACGGGTGGAATGATACACCGTGGATGATTCATGGTGAAGAACTACTGATACGCTGGGAGAACTTTGATTTTAATTCTACTCATTATGCAATGATCGAACTACTTGCTGCTTCAGAGGTAATTAAAACGGTGTCTTTCATCGAAGGGTGGGATGCTTCCAAAGCTTGGGGGGAGATTTGGTGCATCCGCTTGTTAATTCCTATGGATAAGCTCGTCCTGAATGGTTTATTCTCAATCTCACTACAAAGGTTTCTAGGCCTCGGCTATGGTTAGTAATGTTTCGACCAAGGAATCCATTTGTACCTAATCAACCTTTTGTGCCTCATTTCGAGCTTCAAGTTGTAATTCTTTTTGGTCTAAAGATAAACTGTCAACAAAGGATTGCAAGTTTATTTGGTGCTGAACGTTTGGCTCAAGTGTTGAATTCTCCCCACCCTCTCCTTCTACCTATCCTGGACTACCGAGAAACTTGGGATGTCTGAATTTTAGTCTTGGTGTGATGACATCTTGGATCCTTCAATTTGATGGAGCTTACAAACCTTCGACCAAGGCTGCTAGCATGGGTGTGAAGCTCACTTCACCGGGTGGTGAGGAGTATTGTTACAGCAAGTCTGCACCTGCAAGTACTTGCAATCAAGCTGAGTACTCGGTGCTCATTTTTGGGCTACAAAAGGCACAAGAACATCATGCCAAGCAACTTGAAGTGCAAGGAGATTCTCAACTAGTGTGTGAACAAGTTAGTGGAAGGTGGAAGGTGCGGAGCAAAGGCTTGGTTCCACGACATCAACAAGCATTGGAACTTTGCAACCAATTTGAAGAGGTAAAAATTCAGCATATCCCTTGAGCTCGAAATCTAGTTGCTGATTTCTTGGCACGTGAAGCTTGTACTTCAATCACGCATGATGCGAGTGGAAGCACCACCCCAACAAATCCGCAAGCCATGAAGGAGGGTGATCATTTGTAAGGAATGCAAAGGTTGTGGTCATCATGAAACTAAGTGTTGGGCATACTTGATACGAGTTCACCGACTTTGGAAGATCATCAGAAAGATCCTCAAGGACATTGCTCAAACGAAGGATGCCAGACCACACACCCCTTAAAGAAATAGCATGGTGACTACAAGAACTGGAAGAAGCTGAAGGTGATGTGCAGGCTCTCCAACTGTTGACATTTGTCATGGCATTCTTGTTTGCCTTGATGAACAACCTTATGCAGCGCCGTGTCTCTAACCCTCGCTTGTAAAGACGGATGTGATATCATGAGGGTTGGTCCTTTTAAGATTGTCTATGTGCTATTCTATGCTGATGATTCTTCCTGTGTAGTATTTCACAATACACCAATCACACCCTACCCTACCTATGTGTGCTTTGTGGAGGTATCTTCACTCGATTTTCAGTTCAAGCTTCCTCTTTCTATTGTTTGTCCATAGATAAGCCTCGTCTTGCCTCTCTCTTTTCCATCTTCCAAGCATGGCTGACATTCCCGTGTTTTGTGGACAGGTGGAAGAAAATCCAAACCACATTTCTAGAGGGTTTGGCTCAAGTATGGTATGAGAAGCAGGCCGAAGACGTTCACCAAAGCTGGCCAAGGTTGATAGCAACGATGATTGAGTATTTCGGCAAAGAAGAGGAGCCGGAGAATGTGTACCTGCTAGTGGCAAACTTGAAGCAGTCAGAAGGTGAGACGGTGTGTCGATATGTGGATCGAGCGGCCGTGCTCCTAGACCGTTTAATTGCCACACAGGAGGACAATGCCGGATTTTGAGCTGGAATGACTCAGCATGTGCTGGGCTACCTTGTAGCAGGAGCAAGTGATGAATTCTGCCTCAAGCGTCAATGGGAGAATCTAGAAACTATGGTGCTAGCACATGAGATTGCTCAAAAGTTTGATAAAGTTCAGTCTGACCCCGCTTCAAAGAAGACGATTGTCCCTCCGCAACCCCCTCAATTCCTGTAACAACAACCTGGGGGGTCTAACTCAGGGGCATACCCCCACCCCTCATCAGGGATGTATCCACCACCTCCACCTCAAATGTATGGTCCTCCCTTAGATGCTTACCCTCAACAAGGTGTATATTCTCACACTCTGCCTCGAAGGTTTCCCCAGCCTCGCCCACGAGCCCCCCTCCTTTCTACTCCCTCGGCCCCTCCAGCTAAAGAGGCCCCCCCTGCAATAGAACCCGGAGTCAATGACCTAGCCAAGGCCCTGAATGATCTTCGGCTTGAGATGGTGGGCATTAGAAATCAAGCCAACCACCCTCCAAGAGACCGTGCAAATGTTGTATGCTACGAGTGCCACCAGAAGGGTCATTATCGCACGGAATGCCCCAATATTCCAAGGGTGATTCTTCTAAGTGAATCTGGCACTGAGGATTCTGATGTAGAGATCCTTGACCTCGAGAAAAGAAGTCGTACCACCTCGGACCCCTCTCCCAACCGTGGACCACCATGCCGCCCTAGGAAGAAGGTGTCCTTCTCAGAGCCCTCAGATGCTGAGATGGTAGACCCACCAACAGAGAATACTAAAAGATCTCGCAGGAGTAAGTGGTCACCCTCGGATTTTCCCATCGGCTCAGGGCAAGAGGAGTATTCGGTCGTTCAGGACCTTGCTCATCGATCTTTGAGCATCACGCTCCCTCAACTAATAGCATTAAGCCCTAAGGTGAGACGTGAGCTGCAGCAAGGTCTCTCAACAAGGAAGAGTAAGAAAAAGGGAAAGGTAAGAGAGGTATCTTCTATCTCTGAAGAAATTGATCGGCACCCACATACAGTCGATGTCATTATAGATAATTGCCGTGTCAAAAATGTGTGTGTTGATGAGGGAGCTGCATGTAATATCATGGTGCCCCGAATCATGAAGAAATTGAATTTGAAATGTACAAGGCATTCCTCCACTCGAATCAAGGTAGCAGATGGTCGACGACTCGCCACCCTGGGAGTCATTGAGGATTTGCCCATCACTGTCAATGGGTTGACCACCACCGTCAATTTCTATGTAGTGGACATTGAAGATACAGGCAGGAGTTACCGAGCCAAACTCGGGAGACCATGGTTGAGAAAGAGTGATGTAGTCAGCTATTGGAAGACATGACACATGTCTTTTGGTACTTCTAAGGAAAAGATCTCGGTGCAACCCGGTGCCACGGAACCGGAAGAAGAAGAGGAGCAAGATAGTAATACTCTCTCATCCTCGGTGTCTGAATCAATGGAAGAATCAAACGAGGGGGAGGAATTTTCAGAGGAGGAAGTTTACATGATGGGGGTGTCTCCGACCCCGCCACCTGTAGAAAAGGTAACAGCTAGTCCTCAACAGCTTGAATCTATGCTTTCCCCAGACCTCACTCCAAGTGAGAAAGATGAGTTCCTAGAAATGTTCAAAGATTTCCCTGACCTCTTTGCAACTAGCTACCACCACCTTTGCCATGTGATTGCCATAGAGCACAAGATAGAGCTAAAGCCTGATGTGAAGCCTGTGGCTCAGAAGTATCAGAGATTAGGGCCCCTGCAGACCAATGCTTTGCACTCGGAGTTACAAAAGCTTGTAGAAGCTGGGTTTATTGTTCCGGTTCACAATACTGAATGGGTTTCACCAGTGGTAGTCACCCCAACAAGTGGCGGGTCTGCATCTACTATAAGAAACTCAATACAGCCACCAAGAGGGATCATCATCCTCTGCCCTTTCAAGACCTCATTCTTGAGAAGATAAGTGGTCATGAGATGTATACTTTCTATGATGGTTACTTTGGGATTTATCAAATCAGAATTACCGAAGAAGATGTGCTTAAAACCACATTTGCCACACCCTGGGGGACATTTGCATTCAAAGTAATGCCATTTGGCCTCACCAATGCTCCTGCTACCTTTCAAAGATTTATGCAGATGGTGTTTGCTCCTTATTTGGGGGATTTCTTGGAGGTGTTTTTAGATGACTTTTGTATAATCTCGTCACGTAAGGAGCATGTCATGAAGGTTAGATTGGCCTTCCAAAGGGTCAATGATGCAAATGGCAGTCTCAACCCTGAGAAATGCACCATTGGAACCACTCAAGGAGGTTATTGGGACATATTGTCTCATCTGAGGGCATCAAGCCTGACCCCGAGAAGGTAGAAGCTATCCTCAAGCTCTCCCCGCCAACAACCATATGTCAGGTATGCTCATTTGTTAATCTAGCAGGATACTATCGCCGCTTCATTGATCAATATGCTACTTTGACATGACCCATGACTATGCTATTAAAAGACGGGGTTGATTTCTCTTGGGATGAGGATTGTGATCATGGGTTTGCACAAATCAAGAATGCTCTAGCTTCAAAACCCATTCTACGCAATCCAGATTGGTTAAAGACTTTTTATTTCAATCCTGGGTTTGGTGAGCACACTCTGGTAGGTATTCTTCTCCAGCAAGGGGAGGATCGGTTCATGTATCCCGTTCGATTTGCTTCTCGACAATTGCTTAACACTGAGCGACGCTATTCAGAGGCTGACAAGCATGCCTTGTCTTTGGTGTTTTGCATTGAGAAATTTAAGCATTATCTGGCTAGAAAGTCCTTCATTATACTCACTAGCACTGATCTTGCAAAGCAGGTTCTTCAATCACCAAATCCCATGGGCCGGTTGGCCAAATGGTTGGCAGTTCTACAAGAATATGATTTTTCTTTCAAAATTGTAAAAGGGGGATGTTCCAACTTGAAGAATGCTTTGATTGATTTAGAGGAGTGCCTTGATGTAACCCTTGTAGCAACCATAGAAGTTGGGGATCCATGGTATGGTGGTATCTACAGGTTTCTGACTACTTTCTCCTTTCCTCCAGAAAGTACTAGCTATGAGAGAAAGAAGATCCATAGAGATAGTAGGCGCTTCACCCTCCTTGATGGGGTGTTGTACTGTCAAGGCATGGATGGGGTACTAAGACGGGCCATTGATGCAGATGAAGTGCCTAAGGTATTGAAGCATTATCATGATGGATTTTGTGGAGGCCACTATGTCAGTGACTATATAGCTAAGAAAATTTTACATGCTGGATACTATTGGCTGACCTTGTTCAAGGATGTCACTTTGTATTGCAAAACCTATGAACCATGCCAATTCTTTGGTAGGAAGGATTTGCGTCCTAGGCAACATCACCCATGATGTCCATCCATCCGTTTCAGAAGTGGGGAATAGATTTTGTCAGGCCCTTGCCCATGACTGCCCGCAAAAAGAAGTATCTTTTGGTAGCCACTCAGTATGTCACTAAGTGGACTGAAGCTATCACCCTCCCTGCTGCAAATGGTAAGGCAGTTTCAAATTTCATATTTGAACGTATCTGCACAAGGTTTGGGACACCCATGGAGATTGTCTCTGACCATGGGAGCCCATTCTTAAATGCAGTGGTGGAGTTACTTATGGATCGCATGGGTATTGATCATCACACTTCTAGTATCTATTATCCGGTGTCCATGGGTCAAACAGAGCGGACCAATGGCCTCCTTTATAAAACCATGGGAAAAATGGCCACAGGGAACATGAGCCAATGGGATCAGAAGGTCACTGAAGCCGTGTGGGCTTACAACATCACTCATAAAACATCTACAAGTCACACTCCTTTTGAGTTGGTGTATGGTACTGAGGCCATCTTACCACTAGAGATAGAGATTCCAGCTTTGAGATTGGCACAAGAATAGAGGATGACAGAAGATGAACATGTAGAGGCTAGATTGGTACAACTTGAGAAGTTAGATGAAACCCGACGCCTTGCACTACACCAAATAGAGATCCAAAAGAATCGACAAAAGGCCCGCTTGGATGCTAAGATTCGCAAGGGATGGGAAAGACACTTTGCTGAGGGGGATGTTGTGCTATGCTTTGATAACAGATTGGACCACCAAATGGATCAGAAGTTTCTACCACTGTGAACTGGTCCATACAAAGTCATCAAGGAACGCAGCAATGGGTCTGTACAAGTTCAGGAGCTGCATGAACCATATGGCAAGAAGGTGATCAACAAGCGTTACCTCAAGCCTTTCTTTGTGCGTGATGGACCCAGGCATGGAAATGTTGTGCATTCCCTGCCTGGGGGGGGGAACTGTTATGGATAAAACTATCTACGAAAAAAGGCATTAATATGTGTGTGTGTTTGTATATGTGGCAATAGTATAATAAAATATGGTGTGCATAGGGCCCAGGGTTGAGGTGGTAGGGCATGACCATGTGCCACCCTTCCACGTAAGAGGACCCATAAGGTGTGTTGTACATAATCCATGGTAGTAATATTATAAAATGTAAGGTGGCATGGCTCCTCCATGTGCCACTCCTCCACCTAGGCTGCATTTAGTGAGATATGGCTCAAAGTCCATGGGAGAAGTAATATAAAATAGGTGGAGATGGATATTATATTGGGTTATTCCCTCCATATAGGATAGGCCCATGTGGGGGAGGTATAGAAGGTCCAAGAGAGCAAGTTAAATAATGGGAAAAGTAGGATGAGGTGGCAAGATTCCTTGTGCCAACCCTCCACTTGTCCTCCTAGGGGTTTGAACATATTATAAAATGGGGAAGAGACCAAGGGAGTATCATAGACTTGAGATATAGGGCTTGATTTATGTGGAAAATTGAGGCAAAGGGTTGTCGCACACAATTGAGAGTGCGTAACCGCCTAGCCCACATGGGAGACTTTTCCACACACACCATGCATGTGGGAGGATGCATTAATTGGGAGAGACCCCCTCTTTTGGCTATAAAAGGAGGGGGCTATTCCTTGATGGGACACGCTCATTCTTGTAAAGCCACCTAGCTAGTACTTTGATATTTCCCTCTCATCCTTTCTTTCAAATAAAGTATGGTCCTCTTCCCTTGATGTATCCATCTTTACATTCCTCCTCCTATTATGTACATGCTTCTCTTCCCCCTCTCCCTTTCCCCTTGTTTCATAGCCTCCCTCTTCATTCCCTCCCCTTCTAATTCCTTTTCCCCTCCCATGATAACGTTTCGCCCTCACGATCTCCTTTCCTCTATGGCCCTCGAGCGTCGCCATGCTTAGCCTCTAGCCTCTAGTCCTGATTTCTTTTCCGGCTAATAATACCCCATAATGGAATGAAGCCCACAAACTCTTTGGGGCATTGTGTTGAGTTCTACTTTAGTATTCCAAGCAATTGTCTCAAGTGTCCATGCTTCCTTGCACTCCACGTCCAAAAGCATGTCCTAACCTTGCAACTCCTCCCCTCTCCTCCAACCTTGCAACCCGTCCTCTCCCTCTCCTCCTCCCTCCTCCTCTCCCTTCTCCTGCTCCCTTTTCCTCCTCCTCCTCCTCTCTCCTCCTCCTCCTCTCTCCTCCTCCCTCCTCCTCCTCCTCCTCCTCCTCCTCCTCCTCCCTCCTCTCTCTTCTTTCCCCCATGCTCTTACACCTTCTTCCTCTCCCACTCCTATGCTCCCCCTAAACCCTTTGTTCCTCAACCCTTAAACTCCATGATCTACGAGGGAGACGAGTTCTCCACCATGTAATCTACCCTGAACCTTAGATCCTCCTTCTAACCCTGAAACTCCTTCTAAACCTTGGAACTCCTTCTAACCCTGGAACCTCCTTCTAAACCTTGGAACTCCTTCTACCCCTGAAACCTCCCTCTAAACCTTGGAACTCCTTTTAATCCTAGAACTCCTTCTGAGACTTGGAACCTCCTTCTAACCCTTAAACTCTTCCTAAAGCCTGCAACCCCCAATGAAGGCGAAAGCCTTCATTACCTCAATCATGATGATACACGTTCCTTTTACACATGCATGCACTTTGTTTGCTTACCACACTTAAGCCTACATCTCTCACCGGAACATGACTCGAGATCCTAAGCTACACATATACTACAACTGACAACCTTGGTATATCTGTAGGTGACAAAAATCCTCAAAACCCTGCATACTGAGAGAACCCTGCTCTTCCTACGAAAGCGATAGGAAAGAGCCAACACATTCTGGCAAGGACCAAATATTAAGAAGCTCTCCAACTTGTGTAAATACCCCATAATGGAATGAAGCCCAGACTCTTTGGGGCATTGTGTCGAGTTCTACTTTGGTATTCCAAGCAATTGTCTCAAGTGTCCATGCTTCCTTGCACTCCATGACCAAAAGCATGTCCTAACCTTGCATCTCCTCCTCCTCTCTCCTCCAACCTTGCAACCCATCCTCTCCCTCTCCTCCTCCCTTCTCCTCCTCCCTCCTCCTCCACCTCCTCTCTCCTCCTCCCTTCTCCTCCTCCTCCTCCTTCCTCCTCCTCCTCCCTCCTCTCTCCTCTCTCCTCTTTCCCCCATGCTCTTACACCTTCTTCCTCTCCCACTCATATACTTCCCCTAAACCCTTAGTTCCTCAACTCTTAAACTCCATGATCTACGAGGGAGACGAGTTCTCCACCATGTACTCTACCCTGAACCTTGGATCCTCCTTCTAACCCTGAACTCCTTCTAAACCTTGGAACCCCTTCTAACCTTGGAACCTCCTTCTAACCCTACTCCTTCTAAACCTTGGAACTCCTTCTAACCTTGGAACCTCCTTCTAACCTTGGAACCTCCTTCTAACCCTTAAACTCCTTCTAAACCCTGCAACCCCCAATGAAGGTGAAAGCCTTCATTACCTCAATGATGATTATACATGTTCCTTTTACACATGGATGCACTTTGTTTGCTTACCACATTTAAGCCTACGTCTCTCACCGGAACACGACTCGAGGTCCTAAGGTACACATATACTACAACTGACAACCCCGATATATCTGTAGGTGACAAAAAGCCTTGGAACCCTGCATACTGAGAGAACCCTGCTCTTCCTACGAAAGCAGTAGGAAAGACCCAACATTGTCCTTCTAACCTTGGAACCTCCTTGTAACCCTAGAACCTTCTTCTAACCCTTAAACTCCTCCTAAACCCTGCAACCCCCAATGAAGGCGAAAGCCTTCATTACCTCAATCATGATGATACATGTTCCTTTTACACATGCATGCAATTTGTTTGCTTACCACACTTAAGCCTACGTCTCTCACGGAAACACGACTCGAGGTCCTAAGTTACACACATACTACAACTGACAACCCCAATATATCTGTAGGTGACAAAAAGCCTCGGAACCCTGCATACTGAGAATACCCAACTCTTCCTACAAAAGCAGTAGGAAAGAGCCAACAGTGAGTGAGTGGTGATGAGAACATATAAAATGTTGATATCTAGAGGTATCTCTGAAGCAATGCTATTAGTAAAAACATCCAATTTGCTTCTTCATTAATGTAAGTTTGATTTCAACTTCACATATGTAGTCAGATATAATATGGGAGAGTTAGCAAAGAAAACGATGATGAGAATGTGTTTTTGAGTTTTTAAATCAACCCAAGGTCAATTTAGAATAGAATGCTTGTATTGAATAGGAATGTGTTTAAGACACAACGATGCTGATAATGTGCTCTTAAAGCTCTGTAGTTGACCTAAGGTCAATGTGCAATTGAGAGATGTGATTTCAAAGAGTGTCTAGGTTGATAAAGACATGTATTTTGGATTTTGGAATCAATTGAAGGTTGATTTATACTTCAAATACATGATGTGAGATATGACATGGGAGAGTAAGTGAAGATAATGGTTATGAAAATGTGTTTTTAGAGTTTTAAAGTTGACCCAAGGTCAATTTAAAATGGACATGCTTGTACTCTATGGAAATATATATGAGCCATTGATGTGGGAGAGTAACCAAAGCCAATGGTGATGCAAAATTTTTTGTAGAGTTTTGAAATGGAACCAAGGTGGATTTATAACATGCTTCTACTACATGGGAATGTATTTGACCCAAGGTTGATTTATGTCAATTTATAATGAACATGCTTCTACTACATTGGAATGTATTTGGGCAATCATGGAATGTGGTTTAGAGATTTGAAATCAACCTAAGGTCGATTTGCAATTGAAAGACCTAATGTCTAGGAGTGCCTATGAATCAATGGTTTTGATGAAAACATGTATTTTGTGTTTGTAAATTGAGCTAAGTCTGGTTTACAATGAAGATGGTAGGAGTATATGGAAATGTGAGCCATGCAGGTACTTAAGATTGATTTGAACTTGAACTATGTGATGTCTAAGAGTATTTATGAATCAATGGTGTTGATGAGCATGTATTTTGGGTTTTGAAATCAATTCAAGGTTGATTTATACTCCAAATATGTAGTGTGAGATATAATGTGAGAGTAGGCAAAGACAAGGTGATGAGATTGTGTTTTTTGAGTTTTAAAATCGACCCAAGGTCAATTTACAATGGACATGCTTGTACTGTGCAAGAATGTGCCTAAGCCATAATGGTGATGATAATATGTTTTTAGAAATTTGACATCGACCTCAAGTTAATTCAAAATTGAAAGCCATGATGTCTAGGAGTGAATATAAATAAATGTTGTTAATGAAAATATATATTTTGAGTGTTGAAATTGAGGTTGGGTTGATTTAGGCTTCAAATATATAGTAAGATATCATGTGATATCATAAACAAAGCCAATCATGGTGATGAGAATATATTTCTAAAATTTTAAAACTAACCAAAGGTCGATTCATAGTGCAGTGGACATGCTTGTACTCTATGGAAATGTGTTTGAGCCATGATGGTGACAACAATGTGTTTTGAGAGGACCTAAGTTGATTTGCAATTAAAATACATGATATGTAGGAGTGAAGTACTGCATGGGAATGTGTTTAAGCCATGATGGTGAGAATAATGTGGTTTTAGAGATTTGAAATCGACCTAAGTTGAATTTACAATTGAAATTTGTGATGTTTAACAGTGTCCATGAAGCCACAATATGAATGAAAACATATATTTTGGACTTTGCCATTGAACCAAGGTCAATTTATTTTTCAAACCCAAGGTCAATTTACAATGGACATGCTTATATTGTATGGAAATGTATTTGAGCCATGATGGTGATGATAATGCATGCTTGGAGATTTTAAATCAACCTAAGGCCTATTTGCAAAAAAATTTTAGAGTTTCAAAATCGACCCAAGGTCAATTTACAATGGACATGCTTACTGCATGAAAATTTATTTGAGCCATGATGATGATGATCATGTGTTTTTTGAGAATTGAAATTGACCTAAGGTCAAATTGCAATTAAAAGATGATATCTAGGAGTATCCATTAATGATTGGTATTGAAAACATCTATTTTGGGTTTTGAAATCGACCTTGGGTCGATTTCAACTTCAAATACATAGTAAGATATGATGTGGGACAGTAAGCGAAGCTACTAGTGATGGAAATGTCTTTAGAGTTTTGAAATCAACCCAAGGTCGATTTACAATGGACATGCTTGTGCTATGTGGGATGTGTTTGAGCCATAATGGTGATGATAATATGCTTTTCAATATTTTAAATTGACCTTAAGTCAATTTACAATTGAAAGACTTGATGTCTAAGTGTCTAATTGAAATCGACATAAGGTCGATTTGCATTTAAAAGAAGTGATGTCTAGGAGTGCCTAACATATATTTAAAGTTTTGAAATCGAACTTGGGTCTATTTAAACTGTACACATGTGGTTAGATATAATGTAGGAGCCAATCATCTGTGTTTTCGGGATCTTGCAAATCATTGGCGATTTCTTTCAATTACATTACAAAATCATTATTGGTAGTGTATAAGGAGGTGCCTATGGTGGCCACTCAATTTTTGCCCATGATGAACACTTGTTGTGTTATTGACACCCATTCTAGATTGAACAATTGGTATTGAAAACATCTATTTTGGGTTTTGAAATCAACCTTGGGTCGATTTCAACTTCAAATACATAGAAATATATGATGTGGGAGAGTAAGCGAAGCTACTAGTGCTATGAATGTGTTTAGAGTTTTGAAATCCACCCAAGTTCAATTTACAATGGACATGATTGTATCGTATGGGATGTGTTTGAGACATAAAGGTGATGAAATATGTTTTTCAAGATTTAAAATTGACCTAAGTCGATTTAAACTAAAAATACTTGATGTCTAAGCGTCTATATGAAGAATTGGTGTTAATGAAAACATCTATTTTGGGGTTTGAAATCAAACTTGGTTCGATTCAAACTTCAAATATGTAATAAGATATGTGGGAGAGTAAGTTAAGCCAATGGGAGAAGGCATTTTTAGAGTCTTAAAATTAACCCAAGGTCAATTTGCAATGGACATGGTTGTGCTGTAATAGTGATAATAATGTATTTTTGGAGATTTGAAATCGACCTAAGGTTGATTTAATGGGACTTGGGTCGATTTAAACTTTAGACATGTAGTTAGATATAATGTGGGAGCCAACCATCTCTATTTTTAGGACCTTGCAAATCACTAGCAATCACTATTGGCAATGTTTAAAGGAGATGCCTATTGTGGACACTCAATTTTTTAAACCCATGATGGACACTTGTTGTGTAATGAAGTACACCCATTCCAGGTTGCCCAAGACTCTTTTTGAACACCCATACATTTTACTCACATGATATAACCATAAATCAACTATGGTTGATTTACAATGGAACATGTTCATGATGAGAACAAGTTTTCTTAGGTCATCTAGTTTATTTGACGTTCAATTAATATGGCATATTCTTTCAAATTTTAAATAAAAGTGCGATAAGAAAATGCATAAGGAATGTTAGACGTACATGATTTAGAAAGAAGTTTCTAGGATGTGAACTATATTTATTAACACTTTTTAACAAGTATTTATTAATACTTTAAATGAGACTCAAGGCTAAGATACAATCAATATAATTCAAATTAATAAAGATAAATTATTCAATTAAATAATTAAAATAAAAATTAAAAGAATTCAAACTAATACATTTGTTAATGAGAAATTGCAAACTTAAAATCAGACGTTCAAAATCATACATATAAACTATCAAATTAAAAAAGTTAAATAAATTTTTTTTTAAATCCAAACAATGTCTTTTTTTTAAAGAAAATGCAAATTCAAAATCATGCATTTAAAGGAATTTGAATAAATTTGGAGTCCAAATTTGAAAATTGAATTGTAGACTGTGGTATGTGTACTCGTATGTATACCCGTATTCTTCTTCGACCTCCATATCCAAAGTTGTATTCTTCTTTGACCACCATATCTGAGATTTGGTCTAGGAACCGCTCCATCGTTGTCTTTTCTATCCAAGCCCCCACATGAATGATGGCCTCCAAATCGGTCATGTCTCCAAAGTTAAGTTTGTTGCTTCGGGTTCCACTATAAGAGATTGTATGAATGATTGTTTTGCATATCTGCCAAAGGAGCAAGAGAGGGACGAGTGCAAAAGGAGCTTCGCCCCACATGAATGATGGCCTCCAAATCGGTCATGTCTCCAAAGTTAAGTTTGTTGCTTCGGGTTCCACTATAAGAGATTGTATGAATGATTGTTTTGCATATCTGCCAAAGGAGCAAGAGAGGGACGAGTGCAAAAGGAGCAAGAAAGTGGAAGTAATGGGCGAAGAAAGGGAGGAAGATGGTAGAAGTGATAGAGCAAGAGAGTGAGGGGCTGCCCCAACCGATCCAGTGACTATTCATCTTCAAAAACTCTTTGTGCTTGAGAAGGAATTCAAATGTCATAGCCACCATCATCGTCATTGCCTACTTCTTTGACTGCTTAATGTTGTACATGATTCTGAGTCTTTGTGCAATTTGCTTGTGAATAATGTTGTTGAGCATGGATGTTTTTATCGAAGCTATGCCTATATATTAATGTAAAATATTGGCAAAATTTTATGAAGCCCATTGTTTTAGTTTCACAATATTCATAGGATGCAGTCCTTCTTTATTTTTTTTTTCTTTTTAATTTTGAAGTAAAAAATGTAAATCCTAGCAAAACTTCAAATTTTTTTGCATAAAAGTTTCAAATCTTGGCGAATCTTTCAACTATCTATTTTTATTATGGCCTACAAACTTTCGACACCAATATAAAAGTTTAGCTTCTTAATGAAACTAAGTTGGAAAAATCATCCATGTTGTTGAGGATAATCCCTTGCCTGTTTTGCACATGATCCTAGCACAGTTAAAGTTTAGCTTCTTAATGAAACTAAGTTGAAAAAATCATCCATGTTGTTGAGGATAATCCCTTGCCCGTTTTGCACATGATCCTAGCACTGTTCACACCAGAAAGAAGCATTCTTTTTGTTTTTATTGCTATGGCTTCTCTGTTTCTCTCTATTGAATCACCATTTGTCACACCTCATCCTTCTTGTAATGTTGTTGTAGCGTGTGTTTTTGTTGCTATGGCTTCTCTATTTCTGCACATTTGTCTCGCCTCATTCTTCTTGTAATGCAGCTGCAGCCTACTATCTCAGAGGAACCTATTACAAATCGGTTGCTCCCCTCTTGTAATGCCGTTGTAGCCTGCCCGAGACATTAGATTTCTCCCCTCTTGGATTGGCAGAAAAGAAAATATGGAAAACATAAAAAAATAGGGACTCACTTGGAGATCAGATGGGGGAACAATTACGAAAAGAAATAGGGAAACGTGAAACAATAGGGACTCACTTAGAGATTAGATTGGAGGCCCAGGACTTGTTGGCTTCAGCCCCATTTGCATAGACGTGGGAGGTCAAACAAGGCTCAAGCTTGGAAGCAGTCCCGCAAGCTTGGTATGCAGCTAGGGGAGGGCAACGATCATCCATGCCCAGCCAAAAAGACTTGCTCACGAGATGGTCCTTTTGAGTTGTTTATACTACTGTTTCACCTTGTCCACCTCCTTCCTTGATCACTCAAGACAAGCTTCCTTCAAGCTTGCTCTCCCAATGCTAATCACCATCCACATTCTCAGTAGGTGTAACTTTTTGCAGAGGGAAAATCTAGTGCTTTGCTTATTTGGAAGCACTCTGTAGCAAGGGAAACTAGAAAATGACATGGGAGAGACTCACATTTGGACTCTCGGTAGTGCCTTGACTTGCAGTCCGTGGATGAAAAATAAGAACTTTCAAACAGAGCGGGGTTGATCTGACCGTAATGTTGAAGTGCCTTCATTGATGTATAACAGAGAATATGACTGCTTCCAGCCTATCCATCAAGAATGCAGGATTCACTGAGTCACAACCCACGTATTCTTGGATCATGGGCTTGCAGGATAGGCTTCAAGAGAAAAAGTGAGAGGTGTTTTGAAAGACAGTTTGGGGAGCGTACCTTGGCTTACAAAAGCTAATCCTTTAGCCTTGGGACGATGATGGACCCCATCCACGGCCTTCAAGGACAATCGGTTGGGCAGAGAGACAGAGAGTGGTGATAGCACAACCATCTGGTGCATGAGCCAGGACGGCTTACCTGATATGTGCAAGTTTTGGTGGCCAGACGTTGTAAGTAGACCATTCACCAAGGGAGAAGGAGACACGTTCTCGCTCGCCACAATGGAAGTCATCATCGACAAACCCTGTTTTGGTGAGAGCATCTGAGTCGGGTTTCTACTTCGCTAACAGCTTATCTTCGTAGGGAAGTTGGGAGAACTCTACGAGTGCCGATAAGGTCTTCTTCATCAACTCCGACGGAACTCCATGGTTGATGAGTTGAAAGAAGCCCCAAGTCTCGGAAGCATAAACGATCTGCTGGACTAAGTTTCTGGCAAGCATCCGGAGAGGCAACGACCTGAGGGGAGAACAAGGGACCAATGTTGATGTGACTGGGATGGAAGAAGTGGAGGATGGTGGAGGAGGATCGTGAAGAAGATAGAGGGAGGGGCAAGATCTAAGGCAGAAGAGGGGCAAGAGACCTTCCTCTTAGAGAAATGATTTTATGGACTTGGAACCAGCATGCCTCGCTCGCCTCACATGATCCACAGTAGCTGCTCATCCTCAGCTTCCCTTTCTTGATCGGGGTCGCAAGCCACGAATCTGTTTCTTGTCTCATGTGCCTAAGGTGAAGGGCTTACGAGGCTGGTTGCCTGTTACTTTATCCACATTTTTCTTCATTGTTAGCCCGTGATCACTGTTATTAGTGTTTGTGCTGCTTGAAGCATCTTTGTTTGTGATGGGCCATGCATTATTCGAGCATCCTTTGTGGTTTCAAATATTCGAGAAGAGAGAGAGAGAGAGAGAGAGAGAGTCCTCCCTAATCGACCTTGGTTCGATTTAGATGGCTTGCCCTACGCTTTTACTCATCGCAGAGGCCCCTCTTCTTTCCTTAAGTGTATCTCCCAGAGGCCCCTCTTCTTGACCTTAAGTGTATCCCCTAGAGGCCCCTCTTCTTTCCTTTCACTCCCTCTTCCTCTCCTCTTGAGTCGCCATAGCCCTAATCCCCTCTCCTTGTTCTTTCCTCTCCCTCCCTTTCCCTTTGTGTTGCCTTAGCCCTCCGAGTCTCATCTATCCATCAGTCCCCGTGGCTCTCGCCATTATTGCCTCGTGCCATGCATTGGATCCCTTTGCATCCCCTGCTCTGGTTGTCTCACTATTCCTACCCCCGGTCTGGTCTCTTGATCCCTTTCCTTCCCGCCCCTGTTCTTGTCTTTGTTGGTTCAACTACCATGCATTAGTATTATGTAAGGAAGTGTGGTGGAGGGAGGTAGTGAGGGGTGAGCAAAGAGAGGGAGAGAGAATGAGAGGAAAGAGGTGGCGAGAAATGGGGGGGGGGGTGCTGAAGGGCCGAATGGAGAGAGAGAATGGGAGGGAGAGGGGGGTAAACAAAGGGAGAGAGGGAAGGGGGGGGTAGTGGAGGGAGGAGGGGGCACGCTGAGCAGAGGAGGGTGAGGGGAGACAAAGGAGAGGAGGGGACAAAGGTGAGGAGAGGGGGGCAATGATTGAGGGGGCATAGCTTAGTGATTATGAAATGGTCACTTAAGAGGTTCCATAGGCACTTGCAAATGGATCCCTTGATTTCTATTGTGGACATCATAATTGCATGAAATTTCCAATCTTCATTTTATCCTTGTGGTTTGGCCCTTAGTTTTTTCTAAGAGAACATTCCCATGACGAACAAAAATATAGGTAGAATGAACTCGATATGTCGTGGGAACATCTCAATGCTTCAGTTCCGAATGAATTAGTGTCCGATTTTTCACCCTGCTCGCATCAAAATTCCTAGTGATACCTATCAACTCATTGGCTCGAATGCTTTGCAATTGTCTCCTAGACTATTTTCATGACTAACATCACTAAAATTCTTGATGTTAGCCACAAAAATAGATACCTCCCTCAGAGTCGATGAAGGCGATTTTCAAGCATTGATCCTATTTGTGACATGTGCGTAGAAATAGGGCCTCCAAAGCTTCGACATGGGAATGCTCTCTAAGCCCTTATGTCCCATCCTTTTGTTCTTTTTCTTTTCCTTTTCTTTCTTACTTCCATTTCCTCATTTCTCTTTCTTTGTGTCTCCTTACTTCCAACTATGAAAATCTCCAAAAATAGTCCCATGATTCATGAAACATAAATGCATGTAACATTTGGCAATGAAGCACCTATCTTTAAAAAAATGTACATAAAACATGAAAATTGCAAGAAAATTCACAAAAGAAACTAGCATGCAAACCAAATCCACCATAGCTCATTTCGCACATACATTCCTTAAGCACAATCATGTTGATAAAATCAGCAAAAAACGTACAAGACATTGCTAAGATACAAGTGCAACATTGAGGATTTCAATGAAACTATGGAACATGTATTTGGTAACAAACAATTTGGAGAGTCCCATATTGGTGAGATTTTCCCACTTTTCCTAATATGGTCTTGTAAGAAAACAATACAACATCTGTGCTCAATAGATAACAGGATCTTGTATGCAAGAGAGAAAAGCAGATAGTATGGAGAATAAAAAATTTGATTACTGTAGAACTGATACAATAGATGGCGCTGCCTCCCAGCCGTGCGCTCCTGTGAGAGAAGCTTCGATGGCGTGCTGGAAACAGTAGAGGACGGAGGCTGGATGCTAAGGAAGCAGGGTTGCTATAACTAGTGATGAAATGGGCTTCACGGGCTTGCTCTTATATAGCCACCAATCATAGTCGATTGAACCCAATTAAGTAACTGACCTAGTCTGCCCAAAACGGTCGACTGGGGGTCAGTCCCGAAATAGGCCACCAACCACACGATAGAACCGTGGCATAAAATAGAGCAACTAACCTATGGTCACCGTTCAGCCATCCGGGATCATCTGGGGCTCCAAACGCGCCCCACAACCCGAGAGTGGGCTACCTCGGGAAATGCTCCGTCTACCCTCAATGCGGTCAGTCATGGGATGCCTTCCCGCACTTGCATGTAGCCTAGTTGGTAGTGTGCCAACTCCGTCCAGCCATCAGGCCACACATGGCCCCCATCTGGTGTCCAAACCAGGACCTACCGGATAACCGAGCTACTCAAATGCCTTCTCCTCATATGGGGGGCTTACAAGTAGAGTTAGCTGGTTCCCGCGTAGTTACACGAGAGTGGAGCATTGATATCTAACACCCCCCCTCAATGTCCACCCGCAAGTGAACTTACTTTTTTGGCCCAATGCCAAGTCAATGAAGATGCCTCTCCAGCAAGTCTCTTCCAAGAGCCTTCATGAATATGTCCGCAACATTCTTTATAGTCGGACAGTACACCAAGTCGACCTCTCCATCCATGATGAGCTCACGTACAAAGTGATATTGAATCTCAATGTGTTTTGTACGAGCGTGGAACACAGGGTTCTTTGCAATCACCATGCAACTTTGATTGTCACATGATAACTGCATAGGCTTGTTCTGCACTGCACCCATGTCCCCTAAAATCCTCCTCAACCACACTGCCTCACAAGAAGCAAAGCATGCTGATTTGTACTCAGCCTCGGTAGAAGAAAGAGCAACTGTGGGTTGCTTCTTATTGACCCATGACACAGCTCCAGCTCCAAGTGAGAAACAGTAACCTGTCACTAATCTCCTGCTGTCCACGTCTCCTACCCAATCCGAGTCACAGAATCCGGTCAAGATGTTGGGCCCTTGGTATAGATGATGCCATAATCAAGTGTGCCTTTGATGTATTTTAGCACCCGCATCCCTGCCCTCCAATGGTTCTTCCGGGGCTTATTGGAAAACCTGCTTGGTACACCAGTCGCAAAGCTGATGTCCGGTCGTGTGTTGCACAAGTAAACCAAACTGCCCACAAGTCTTCTGTACTTCGCTTCGTCCACTAGTGGTGATGAATCCTCGTTTGAGAGCTTCACGTCAACCTCCATAGGGGTACCAACTGTCTTGCACTCAGCCATGCCAAATGCCTTCAGTATCTCTCTAGCATACTTCAGCTGTGAAATGAAGATCTTGTTTCGGCTCTTGCCAAACTTCAATCCCCAAACAGAAATGCATCAGTAGTCCGAGGTTTGTCATTTCAAACTCTCTTCCTAGCAAATGCTTTGTCTGCGAGATCTTCTCTTCATGGTTTCTTGTTATGACAAGGTCGTCCACATAAAGGACCATGATCATACACTTGCCTCCTTCTCTGAACATATACAAATTTGCATCAGATGGGCTCCTCCTGAACCCGTTTTGCAAAAAGTAGGCATCAATCCGCTCGTACCACGCTCGAGGGGCCTATTTCAGCCCGTAAAGTGCCTTCTTCAGTTTACAGACTTTACCTTCTGAACCAGGGATCACAAAACCTGGTGGTTGTTCCACGTATACTTCCTCCTTGAGATCTCCATTCAGAAAGGTGGATTTTATATCCATCTGAAACACGGGCCCAACTTCCCTGGGCTGCTAAAGCCAAAACACTGCGAATTGTGGTTAGTCGAGTTGTGGGAGCAAAAGTATCCTGATAATCAAAACCATGCTCTTGTGCGAATCCTTTTGCCACGAGCCGAGCCTTGTACCTATCCAACGTGCCGTCGAACTTGTACTTGGTCTTGTACACCCACCTTGCATTTTGGTGGATGATCCACAAGGTCCCAAGTGTTGTTCTTCATTATGGAGCCATACTCCAACTGCATAGCCTCCATCCACCTATCATCACCCTGTGCCTCTTTAAGACATTTGGGTTCATAAGTACGGATCACTTTTGTCATCAAAGCATAGTTGACCAACTGTTCCTGTGCCCTTCTTTGCTGCTCTAATCTCTTGGACAGGCGGTGTTCGGATGGTTCCTCCTCAATGGCTGGAGGTTCTCTGCCGTCCAAAAGTTGCTTTACCCACTTCGGGAATGGCCATTGCCGTTGTGGTTTTGCAGGCTCTTCTTCATCTTCTTTATCTTGAATCCTCCCAAGCACCGTTGGGAGAGTTCGGTCTGCTGTTGGTGGTAGTACTGGATGTATATCTTGGTCGTGGTTGTCTGGGAAGGAAGCATCCTCCTCCAATTGATGCAGCTATTCTGAGAAGACCACATCACGACTTACTATTACCTTCTTGGCAACATGGTTATAGAGATGGTAACCCTTCGCCTCTTCACTATAGCCCAAGAAAATACACTTCCGGCTCTTCGGTTCCCATTTGGTCCTGTTAGCATCAGGGACATGCACAAAACAGTCACATCCAAAAACTCTGAAATGTGCAGCTGAAGGTTTCTTACCAGAAAAGGCCTACAGTGGAGTCTTCACGTTCACAGCCTTCGTGTAGCTACAATTCAGAATGTAAACTGCCGTGTTACATGCTTCAGCCCAAAAAGTCTTTGGCAAATCTTTTCCTTTCATCATACTCCTGCCCATTTTGCAGATGACGTGCATCTTGCGCTCTGA
This sequence comes from Dipteris shenzhenensis, assembly GCF_047967505.1. Taxonomy (NCBI): domain Eukaryota; kingdom Viridiplantae; phylum Streptophyta; class Polypodiopsida; order Gleicheniales; family Dipteridaceae; genus Dipteris; species Dipteris shenzhenensis. Next base: position 2,105,984 of record NC_141597.1, read on the forward strand.
TACTCCATTTTGCTATGATGTATGTGGCGGGGGTTTCCGCCTCTTGATCCCATGACTTTTGCAGTAACTTTCGAATTCAGTTGATGTGAACTCTCCACCTCTGTCTGATCTCAATTTCTTCACCTTCCTCCTCGTTTCTCTTGGCCATTACATGCCATTCCTTGAACTTACTAAAAGCCTCGTCTTTAGTCTTTAGGAAGTATATCCATATCCTTCTACTGTAGTCGTCGATCAACGTCATGAAGTAGTAGGAACCACCAAAAGCTTCCATCTCCATCTTTTCGCAGAGGTCCATGTGAACGAGCTCTAGAGGAGCCTTTGCCTTGTTGGCCTCTTTAGGAAAGGGCTACCGATGCTGCTTGCCCATCATGCAAGCTTCACATACATCGGGCAGATCTGTAATTTCTGGTAGGTCTGCAATCATTCCACTTTTATGCATCTCCTCTAAAGAACTAAGGTTTAGATGACCAAACCTCTCATGCCACAGCTTAGTGTTCTTCACATCCGCTTGAGCACTGAAAGCCGAGAGTTTGTAGATGTTGTTGCGCCGTGTACCTTTACCAATGACCTTCCCTTGAAGATCCAAAATCTGTGCGCCATTCTTATCGAATTAAACTTTAAGGTCTCGATCCATGATCGCAGAAACGGACAACAAGTTCCTCTTGATATCTGGCACATAAAGAACATCAGACAACTGCTTTACAACTCCATCTGACTTGAGAGCAATCGTACCTTTTCCTTTTGCTGGACATTTTGCATCATTGCTGACTACTACCAGGATGTCATTCCCTACCGGCTATAGAGAGGTATACCAATCCTTCTGACTGGTCATGTGGTGCAATGCACCACTGTCAATAATCCAAGGTTCATTCGCAGGTACATGAACTGCCTCTGTGCAAATCTCCTCAATTGCTACAAACAGCTCTACTGGTACTACCTGCACGCTGTTGCTGGACTCTTTCTTTACTCCGTTCTTCTCATGTGCAATCTTCTTCTAGCACTCATTCTGCTTGTGCCCTGCCTTGTTGCAATAGAAGCACTTGATCTTCTTCTTTCTCTTTTTATCATCAGAAGAAGATGGGTTACCAGAGTCCTTACCCTTACCTTTCTTTGATCCATCATAGAAAGTCGAATATTCTCCAGTCCTTGTCTTTTGATGCATCTCCTCCTCCAGAAGCATCGCGCTGAAATCCTCAAAGTTGAGGGGTGGATTTCTGTTCTGCATATTCAGCATCATAACAAGACCGTCGTACTTTGGTGGGAGAATCCGTATGCACCTTCGTGCTAGATTCTCGCTGGTGACGGTGATGCCAATCGCAGTCATCTGATCGCGCAGATTCTTCACCCTGGTGATGAACTTCTCTGTCGCTTCAGACTCAGACAATTTCTCGTTCGCGAGTTGAGTCTCCAGATTCTGAATCCGCGTCTGATTCGTGGTCTCGTACTGATTTTTAAGACTGTCCATGCCTCCTCCGCTGTGGTGACATGTTGAATTAACGCCATGACGGAATCACTTACACTGCAGACAATAGAACACAATGCATCTGCATTTCTTCTTGTCCACGTGAGAATCTCATCCGCAGTTGGTACTATCTGTTGTCCTGCATTGTTTGGGATCCGGTCTCGCAACCGGCTTCATGTCCACCACCCCAGTAGCAGTATCCCAAAGCTCATATGCGCTTAGGATGGTCTTCATCTTGAACTTCCAGAGTGGACAGTTAGAGCCGTCCAACTTTCCGCTTTCGTTGAACGGTGGGATTCGCAGTCTTGCGGGCTGGGCCATCTCTCACAATCTGCTCGCAAACAGAAACACACTACCAAATCTTCTTGCTAGAGTCCAGGCTCTGATACCATGTAATAAAACAATACATCTGTGCTCAACAGATAACAGGATCTCGTACACAAGAGAGAAAAGCAGATAGTATGGAGAATCAAAAATTTGATTATTGTAGAACTGATACAATAGATGGCGCTGCCTCCCACCCATGCGCTCCTGTGAGAGAAGCTTCGATGGCGTGCTGGAAACAATAGAGGACGGAGGCTGGATGCTAAGGAAGCAGGATTGCTATAGCCAGTGATGAAATGGGCTTCACAGGCTTGCTCTTATATAGCCACCAGTCGTAGTCGATTGGACCCAATTGAGTGACCGACCCAGTCCGCCCAAAACGGTCGACTGGGGGTCGGTCCCGAAATAGGCCACCGACCACACGATAGAACCGTGGCGTAAAATAGAGCAACTATCCTACGGTCACCGTTTGGCCCAGAGCCATCCGGGATCATCTGGGGCTCCAAACGGGCCCTGCAACCTGAGAGTGGGCTGCCCCAGGAAATGCTCCGTCTACCCTTAATGCGATTAGTCATGGGATGCCTTCCCGTACTTGCATGTAGCCTAGTTGGCAGTGTGCCAACTCCGTCCAGCCATCAGGCCACACATGGCCCCCATCTGGTGTCCAAACCAGGACCTACTGGATAACCAAGCTACTCAAATGCCTTCTCCTCATATGGGGGGCTTACAAGTAGAGTTAGCTGGTTCCCACGTAGTTACACGAGAGTGGAGCATTGATATCTAACAGGTCTTACTGTGGCTACTTCCTCTTGTGAAGCTGAGTACAAGGAAGCTTTCACAGCAATAGTTGAGTGTGTGTGGCTACACCACTTTTTTGTTGATCTTCACCTATCATTGGAGGGTCCTCCAATTCTCAGTAGTAGTCAGGATGCTATAGCAGTTGCAAAGAATAATGTGTTTCATGCTCGCATGAAGCACATTGAGATTCACTATCATTATGTCAGAGAGAAGTTGCATGCAAGGGAGATTAGTATGATCTATGTCTCCATGCATGGTCCAATGTTGTAGACATCTTCACCAAAGCACTTCCTCGTCAGAAGTTGGAGGCATTCCGCAATGCCCTGAACTTATATCCTTTTAGTGATTGATCTTTTCCTTGTATATCAGCACATTGGCACTACAGGGGGGTGTTGAAATTAAGGTTGGAATGATCACCATAATTCTTGGTAGTGACCAATGTATGACTAATAAGTGGGTTAGGGGCGCTTTTCCCTCATTAGAGGTTTTTCCCCCTATCCACAATTAACTATAATTAGTGGTTAGTGGTTAGGATAGGGTTTTGTCACTTTGACAAAACCGATGGCTTGTATGTTGTTTCTATCTCTTCAACTATAGTATGTGCTCTTGCTCTCTTTAGCTCTCTTGCTCCCTTGCACACACTCTCACATGAGTGATGGGAAGAGCAAAGGCAAAAATTAAACTGGTATAGCTAACTATGCATAATATCTCTAATCAGCTTATGCGAGAGTATAAAGGTCTTCTAGATGAGCGTTGCCATGGATGACGAATTCGATGGTATTGCTTTTAAAGCCATGTGGTGGACCTCTAATTAGAGGACAACAAACAAGAGATAATAAATTATCTAATTTTCCCTTTGAAAAGGACTCCAACCTTGGCTAAGACCTTCTTCCTAGGGCAGGCCAAAAACCATACTTGGTGGCATGAAAGCTCCATCGTTTCTAGGAATTGTGCCCATGGACTTATCGAAGAGTGAGAGAGTGGCTAGATGCTTGGTGCGCCTCATTAAATATTACGTGATGCGCTCTAATGCATATCCACTTTCTTGAACTGCGGTGTGAATTTTTACTTTTTTTTTGTGCCACGTTTGTTGGGAAACGCGTGATTGGTGCACATGTTACACCCAATGAATGTCAGCCGCCAAAGTCAATCCTAAGCCACATTCTCTTCTCTATGTTTAGAGATTGAGCTAATGTGCATGGGAGGGAGCGGTAATGTGCATGGCAGGGAGTTTGCTTGGGCGGCAACTCCCTTTCGTAAGAAAACCTATCAAAATCTTGAGTTCAGAGATGAATATAACAATATGCCATGAGTAGAAATTATTCATATTGACATGATTGTGTTCTACACTAAAAGAGCTTCAAATATGTCTATACACCTTGAAATTTATGTAACACATGAAAAAGTTATATTAATTTGAAAGGAGATGGGTTTTCATATTTTAGTGTATTTTTCATTTTACCCCCCCCATCCAAAAGACCCCCCCCCTTAGGCCTCACATATTATGAAAAATATGTACAAATCTCAAAATCTTGCATATTTTTCAAGGTATATACCTTATATTTTATGGGAGGTGGGACATGAAAATTTCATATTTTTCCCTTGCACATTTGAAAATTTTAAAGGAAATACATGCATATTATATATGGACCTTGTCCCCCATATCCTCGATTTTGGACGAGGGTAGTAACATTCTACATATTTAGTTGGTGTCCTAGGGGAGTTTGGTTTCAGTGGGTGCGTCGAGGGATTTTACGATCTGCGTTCATGATACTGGCCTGTGTTTGATGGTGCGGCAACTCTACGTCTTCTTGGCGCTTCTCAAGATGATTTTAGCTGCCGCGCTATTAGAGATCACTTCTGTGTTTGCATAGGATTTCTTGGCTCGGCATAGGATTTTTGGAAAAGTTAGCATTTTGAATGCGTGGGAAGGCGCTCACCATTGCAAGGTTTTATAAGTCATCATAATGGGCTTACCTTGTAGTCTACTCAAGCTGAATGGCAGATTCTGAGAGTTTCAGGGATTTGATGGAGGTTGAGAGTAGGAACTTCCGTAGAGGTGATAATTTCATCTGACTTATGCTTCTGCTTTTTTTCGTATCTTCATTTTTATTCATTTGTGCTTGTCTCTAATTAGCAGAGCTTGAGAAGGCATATCTAGATACGGTTTTTCTTGCCGTGCTCATGACGATGCTATGGAGAAGAAACCCAAAGCTGAGAAGCTTCAGAAGAGTGTTATGAGAAAAAGCTCCAACTGCATGCAAGCGTGCATGGTTTTTGCTTTGGTTGAGCACCTAGTTTTTGTTCACCTGTTCAGTTTTCATGTGGGAGCCATTACGTTTGATGAATTCATTCACCTTAATGTGTGGATTCAAGTTGGGTTCTATTAAGTTAGATTACATACAGTTTTTGACCTTGTGATTCACATCGGTTCCTCCTCTCTTCTCTTTACTGTTATAAAGAAGGGCTTGTGTTACGTCAGCCATAATCCCGAAATCATTTGGTGTGGTTATGGTGAAGTGGGAAACCAGAGGGCTCGACAATGCTTGCATCAATATGGAGTGCATAAGTAAGGCTTAAATGGGCATAGAGGTTCTAAGGTCCAAATAAACACATGGCACTCAAGAGAACACCATGTGGCAAGCGCTGGGCTAGGAGGGAGGATTCCAGAAGGAACTTGAGAGAAAGCAAGTTCAGGGTAAGCAAGGGAATCCATGGCAGGGTCGATACGAGAGCTGAGCCCTCCTTTTGTGATCATGTTACACTGGTATTAGAGCCACTGACGAGAAAGGGAGAAGAAATCTGTAGATCGCGTATGAAAAGAAGTTCTTCTCTTTTGCTAGCTGACGAGTGCAAGCATGAAAGTTTGCTGGCTGACTGGTTGCTCTCATCATGAGCACGGAGACAAGTGCACAGCTATGAATTCCCTATTAGTTATGTTTAGCGTGAATGAGGCGACCTAAGCAAGGAGTGAATTCTTGGCTGGATACGCTCAAAGAAATTGAACAGGCTATAGATAGTTGAGGCCGGAACTCCTTTCATTGGTGCTGCATAGACATGGCAACTAAAGCAGCCTGGTGAATCAATTGGCCATTCAAGGCTTTGTTACTATGAGCTAAAAGCTTGGAGCTTTTGAGATGGCACTGTGTCAATAGCAAGGAGATTTGCTGCTGTTGCAACTTGCCTTAACAAGCATAGAGCCGTAGCTATTCACACTCCAAAATGCGCAAGATCTAAAAGAGCGGAGGAATTGGGTGAAGCAGCTCACAATTTTTAACCGTTGCCCAAATGTCCATTACAATAGATTTGCTGCCAATTTCCAACGCAAGAAGAAACAAGGACTTGCAGACCTTGGAAGACAAAAGCATAAGTGCAGAGAGTTATGAAGGGAACGCTGCGCGTCGTTTCATTTCTCCGATTCTTCATTTCGTCATCTATCTCAAAAAGCATAGAGCCACGTCATACAAAGGCTTAAAAACCTTTGGAAAAAAAGCCACGTCATTCAAGGTCATAGACCTTTGCATACCATAGCCTTTTTAACCCCTCTCATCCTCTATATCTCTAAAAATCCCAAGGCCCATATCATTTTCTTCTCTAAGCCTCGCCAAACTCAAAGAAGAGGGGACTAAAAGCGGGATTTCAGAGTTCGAGATCGAGGAAAGCAAAAGAGCGAGATCGGGAAGCGAGATCATGAATTAAAAGTAGCTATAGCAGCAGCTCCTGTCTTAAAAGTAGTGAATCCCAATGAACCATTCATGGTTGAGACAGATGCCAATGATTTTGCTATTGGGGCAGTACTTTTACAAAAAGGTGCACAAGTTTGTGTGGGTAATTGTGGATAAGTTAACCAAGACATCATTTCATTCCTGTTAGTGAAGATGTTAAAACTCTAGAATTAGCCAAGCTATTTGTGGAGCATATCTATAGATTGTATGGGCTACCAGTGTTGAGATATCAAGCTCTATCCCCGACATATCTCCTGGATGACTATCATTTATGTCACCGCCTATGTTAGTTGTACTCGTGGTGTAGTTAGACTACCACGTATGTTTTTGGTTTGGGTTCACATATGAACCACGTATTCTAGGTTTTGACATATAGGGTATTTCCCTCTTCTATTGTATTGTTGTTGTGTGCAAAAGTGAAGAAAGGCTTCACCCTCCAACCTTGTGTCCTCTCTATTTTGTGTGTTGTGAAGAAAGCTGAACTTGAGTCTCCTATCTCTCTCCCTTATTCTTTACATGGTATCAGAGCCTTGTTCGTGGTAAGGAGCTCAAGAAAGCTAGCCAAGTTTGTGGTGTCCTGGTAAGAGGACCAGTGTAGCTTTCCTATTTCGAGTTTGGGAGCAAATCTCTGCAGGTAGCACAGCCAGAAGTGCAGGAGTGCACTGCTTCAGATTGAGAGGCCCTTCGCGGTGCGGCGAGAGCGCAGTATATGCTGCGGGAGGGGGAAGCCCTCGGTGACTTTATTTTTTTGATTTGAGGCCGTTTCGGGGCCCGTTTTGAAGGCGGAAGTTCTTCGCAAGCACTCAAAAAAAGGCTCTGTTTTTGCTGTGCGACCACCGCGTGGCTAGTCGGTGGAAAGGTGCCATAGAAATTGCATCGTATGCCTATGTGCAGAGATATTGGGAGTTGCAGATTCATGCCTGTTGCCTGTTGATGCAAAATCGTCACGAGGAAGTGACTGTGTGGTGAAATACCACTTTCGTCAGTGTTGCAGATCTGCCCCTGTGAGGCTCTTTGCAGAAGTTTTGCTATTTGCCCTTCTGAGGCATTTGCTGTGTTTACAGGTTGCTGTTGCAATTCGTGATTTGTAAAATGTCTGAGAATCTGTCTACCATTGTCAGTGAGAAGCTTGACAAGAACAACTTCCAAGCATGGAAGTTCAGGATGACAAACTTCTTTATGGGAAAGGGAGTTTGGGATTACATCAGTGGTGAAACTGCAGAACCAGTTTTGGGTGCTGCTCCCACTCCTGCTGAATTGAAGGCCTTTAAAGAATGGCATGAAAAAGCCAGAAAATGCCTGTATTGGCTGTCCGTTAGCATTTCAGATTCTATGATTGTGCATATACAGGATCTAGAGACGCCTAAGGAGGCATGGGATACATTGGTGAAGCTGTATAGCACAAATACCAAAGCACGAAAGATGCAGCTAAAGCAGGAGTTGCACAATGTGCAAAGGAAAAATATGAATATAAATGAGTATTCCTTGAAGGTGAAAGGCCTTGCAGATTCTCTTGCCTCCATTGGAGCACCTGTTGATGATGAGGACTTAGTGTCCGTGACCTTGAATGGTCTTGGGAAAGATTATGCACAATTTCGGACATCCATTGGAGTCCGTGAAACATTTCCTGATTTTCAGGAACTTATTGCTCTCTTGCTGAGTGAAGAGCAAAGGAATGGTGGTTCAGCCACCTCAACTTCTCAAGAGACTGCTTTCTACTCGAATACAGGTAGAGGCAGGGGTAGAGGAAGAGGCCGTTCTGGTGGCCGTGCAGGAAATCAGAACCAACAGCAACAACAGGAAAACCAGTCCTATGGAGGAGGACGTGGTAGTTCTAGAGGCAGGGGGAGCCAAAGAGGCCGTGGTTCATGGCAAAGGAACCAGCAAGTAAATAGCAGCACAGAATGCTATTATTGTGGAAAGCCTGGACACAAGGAGAATACATGCTATAAAAAGCAGAATGACATCAAAAGTGGGAAGTTGCAGCAAAGCAACTATGCATCATCAAGTGGGCATGGTGACGACAGAAATGAGCACCTTTTTGTGATGCAGCATATGGTTAACTCCATGTCAGGAGATGCTGCAGCTTGCAATGATGTTTGGTATGTTGATTCAGGTGCCTCTAACCACATGACCAGTCATGGTGAGTGGTTTCATGATGTCAGAAATTTGGATAAGCCAGGTTATGTTGAAACAGGTGATGATACTGCGCACCCAATTACGTAGGTTGGTAAAGTGCCATTGGCTATGCAGGATGGCAAAACAAAGTACTTGGCAGATGTACTTCATGTTCCAAAAATCACTAAGAATCTGGTTTCAGTTGGCCAGATGGTTGAGCAAGGTCTGCAGGTTAGATTTAATCCTGATGGATGCTTTGTTGAGGACCTGAAAAATAAGTGCCGCTTGGTTGCAAAAGGCAACAAAAATGATAGAATGTTCACCTTGGATGTTGATATGCCTGAGGTGAAAGCTGCTATGTTTGCGCATGGGAGAGGTGTCATTGCAGATATTGAGATATGGCACAAGCGCATTGGGCACGTGAATATACAAAGGCTGAAATCTATGCAAACGAAAAACATTGTTGCAGGTTTGCCTAAATTCAGAGTTGAGGGAATGCAAAAGGTATGTGAAGCATGCCAAATGGGTAAGCAGGCCAGACATGCATTTCCTAAAAATGCTAAGGTGAGCAGAAGAACTTTGGAAGTGATCCATTCAGATGTTTGGACAACCAAAGCTGCTTCTATTGGTGGATGCCATTATTATGTGACGTTTATTGATGACTACACAAGGAAGGTGTGGATTTATTTTATGAAGCACAAAAGTGAAGTGTTCAGCCATTTCAAGGCTTTTAAGGCCATGGTTGAAAAAGAGAAAGGTGTGCATATTAAAGTGCTAAGATCTGATGGAGGGGGAGAGTACTTTTCAGAAGAATTTTGTGAATATCTGAAAGAACAGGGAATTCAAAGGAAGTACTCATGCAGGTCTACCCCTCAGCAGAATGGGGTTGCAGAAAGGAAGAACAGGCATATTGCAGAAGTAGGACGGGCGATCCTAAATGAGAAAAACATGCCTGATTATTTTTGGGCTGAAGCAGTAGCAACTGCTGTTTATATTATGAACAGAACCCCCACTGCAGCTGTCCATGGCATGACGCCTGAAGAAATGTATACAGGCCAAAAACCAGATATTTCTCACTTGAAGGTATTTGGTTGCATAGCTTATGTTCATGTTCCTGATGAGAAGAGAACAAAGCTGGATCCAAAGGCAGAAAAATGCATCTTTATTGGATATGCTCAGCACCAGAAAGGGTATCGCTGTTATAACCCTTCCACCCGCAAAATGCAAGTGAGCAGAGATGTTGTTTTTGATGAAATGAGCAGCTGGTATGCACCAACTGTTATGGTAGGAGATGCAGATGCAGGAAATGGGAATGCTGCAATAAATGCAGAGCAGCAATCTCAAGCCTTGATTGGACCCAGAGAGTCCTCTACTAGTGGATCTAATGCATGGACAGGGAGATTGAGATCTAGTGAATCGTCACATGGCAGTCCTGATAGTGTTGTGCAGGTATCACATAAGGGAAAAGAAAAAGTGGACCATACTCCAGTGTTTGATGTGTCTGCTGGTAGCTCTCATGTTGATGGAGAGTCAAGCGGCTCTGAAATGAGCCTTGATGAGGAACTTGGGATTCCTTCTGTTGTTACACCTGGTGCAAGGAAAAGCAGGCATGATTTAAAGACGCCTGCAACTGATCCAGTTGTACGGAGGTCCACTCGTATTAAGTATCCAGTTGACAGGCTGAGATATGATGGGTATACAGCACATCACTATGCTTATATGGTCAAGGTTCTAGAGGAGCCAGAGCCCACATGTTTTGAGGATGCAGCAGGGCATAAAAATTGGGAAGCAGCTATGGATGAAGAGATGGCTGCCTTGGATGCAAACCACACTTGGGATTTGATGCCTTTGCCTCATGATAAGAAGGCTATTGGCTGCAAGTGGGTTTACAAAGTAAAGCACAATGCTGATGGGTCTGTTAGCAGGTACAAGGCAAGATTGGTTGCCAAAGGTTTTGCACAGACATATGGAATTGACTATGAGGAAACTTTCAGCCCAGTTGCAAGGATGGCAACCGTGAGAGCAGTAATTGCTATGGCTGCTGCAAAGGGATGGTCTTTGCATCAGATGGATGTGAAAAATGCCTTCTTGCATGGTGACTTGCAGGAAGAGGTTTATATGATGCAGCCAGAAGGTTATGAGGATAAAGCACACCCCGATTTTGTATGCAGGTTGCGCAAAGCCTTGTATGGCTTAAAACAGGCGCCGAGGGCATGGTCAGACAAGATAGGGCAATATCTTGTCACTATTGGATTTTAGATTTCCAATTCAGATTTTTCACTTTATGTGAAAAGGACAAACAGAGGGATTGTGCTTATAGTCATCTATGTTGATGACTTGATTATTACAGGTGATAGTGATGCAGACATTAATGAAGTGAAGCTGCTGTTGAAGCAGAAATTTGAGATGAAGGATTTGGGAGAGCTGTGTTACTTCTTGGGCATTGAGGTTATTAGATCCCCGAGTGGGATATGGCTGTTGCAAAGGCAATACGGTTTGGACATGCTGTCCAAATATGGGATGACAGGCTGTAAGCCTATCTCTGTTCCATTGGAGAAGAATGTGAAGCTCAATGCAGAGTCAGGTGAGCTTCTTGAAGATATTACTATGTACAGGCGCATAGTAGGTAGCTTGATTTACATGACTATAACCAGACCAGATTTGAGCTATGCTGTGGGGCTGGTGAGTCAGTTTATGCAGGCACCAAGGAAGCCACATTTGGATGCGGCTAGGCGCATACTGCGGTATGTGAAGTCCACATTGCATTATGGACTGTTTTATGAAGCTGGGTGTGCATTACAGGTACATGGATACACAGATGCTGACTGGGCTGGTAATGTCTCAGATAGGATATCTACTAGTGGTTTTATGTTTTCCCTTGGGAGTGGTGCCATCAGTTGGAGCAGCAAGAAGCAGCCAACAGTTGCCTTGTCGAGCACAGAGGCTGAGTACAGGGGTGCAGCAATGGCTGCATGTGAGGTAGCTTGGTTACGGAAGCTACTTGCAGATATGGGACAGTCAGTTCATGCAGCAGTTGTCATTCATTGTGACAACATTAGCAGCATCATGCTTGCTAATAACCCAGTTTATCATGCTAGAACGAAGCACATTGAGGTGCATTATCACTTTGTGAGAGAGAAGGTTCTAGCTGGTGAGATTGATCTTGTCTATGTCAGCACTGAGGAGCAAGTGGCTGATATCTTTACGAAGGCATTGGGTACCGAGAAGCTTTGCAGATTTAGGAGCTTGCTTGGTGTACGTGAGATGGATTTGAGCTTGAGGGGGAGTGTTGAGATATCAAGCTCTATCCCCGACATATCTCCTGGATGACTATCATTTATGTCACCGCCTATGTTAGTTGTACTCGTGGTGTAGTTAGACTACCACGTATGTTTTTGGTTTGGGTTCACATATGAACCACGTATTCTAGGTTTTGACATATAGGGTATTTCCCTCTTCTATTGTATTGTTGTTGTGTGCAAAAGTGAAGAAAGGCTTCACCCTCCAACCTTGTGTCCTCTCTCTTTTGTGTGTTGTGAAGAAAGCTAAACTTGCGTCTCCTATCTCTCTCCCTTATTCTTTACAACCAGTCGGTATTGTTAGTGACCGGGATAGCAAATTTAATAGCCATTTTCGGAGGGCTATGTTTAAGAGGTTAGAAACTTCATTGAATATGAGCGTCGCGGATCATCCACAGAGTGATGGTCAAACTGAAAGGGTCAATCAGATCATTGAGGATATGCTTTGAGCATATGTAAGTAAATGGCAAACTAATTAGGAATAATATCTGCCCATATTAGGATTTGCATATAACAGTGCCAAACATTCAGCTACAGGTTTTAGTTCATTCATGATGATGTATGGATTTTAGCTCCAATGACAGTGGGACTCGAAAAAGAGAAGGTTAAAGCGGCCAAAGACTTTCTTGAGGATATGAATCAAATACTTAAGCTATCTAAAGATAGCATAAGAAGAGCTCAAGATAGAGGACAAAGTTATGCAAACCCCCACTGTAGAAAGTTGGAAAAGTAAATGAGAGTCTACCTTAAGGTAGCTAAATCTTTAGAATCTCTAAAGACAGGTAAATGTCTGAAGTTGTCTCCTAGGTATTGTGCACCATTCACAATACTTAAGAGGATTGGAGAACTTGCTTACAAATTAGCGTTACCTGAGGGATGCAGAGTACATGCAATATTTGATGTTAGTAGGCTAAAAAGAAAGTTGGGAAATGATGATAATCTCATTCGAAATGAAGTCCTAGTTGAACTCATTGAACCTGCATCTTTACCACATAAACAAGAAAGAATTTTAGATAGAAAAGAAAAAAGAGTGCGACACATAATATGGCAAGAATGTCTGGTTAAGTGGAAAGATAAACTTGAAGATAGTTAGTAGACAGTGCTAGAGCAATGCTTAGTGAGAAGCATCTTTTGAATCAATATTGGGCAGAAGCAATAGCCACTGCAAATTATTTGCTTAATCAACTTCAGACCAAACCGATTCATGGTATTGACATCTTATGAAGCATTCACTAGACACAAGCCACACATTGGGCACCTCCGCATATTTGGTTGCATAGCATATGCCCACATACATGATGATCATCGTAGGAAATTGGATGCGAAGTCATGCAAATGCATCATGGTAGGCTCCAGTGAAGAAAGCAAAGCATACAATTGTATGATCCCATCAACCACAAGGTCATTATCTCCATAGATGTAATCTTTGATGAGGAATTAGAATGGACAACCTCAAACACACAGGAGATAGACACAGCAATTTCATAGTCATCTATAGAAAAGGCTAATGAAGAAGAGCAACAATTGCTATAAACACCTCAGACGGTCTACTAGGGAAAGCAGACCACCATCCAGCTTGACATATGCTCAGAAAGGCAAAGCAATTCAGGTTGAAACCACCAACTATGCTCTTATGACTACCATCATGGCTACAGAAGAGCCAGCGTACTTCGACGATGCAGTAAACAAGCCAGAATGGCAAACTGCTATGAATGAAGAAATGGATGCTTTATACAAGAATAATACTTGGGAATTATGCGACCTTCCACCAGGAAAGAAGGCCATAACAAACAAATGGGTATACAAAGTGAAGTACAATCCAGATGGAAGTATTCAAAGATACAAAGTCAGACTAGTTGCAAAAGGATTTGCATAGCAATATGGTCAAGATTATGATGAGACTTATACTCCAGTAGCAAAGATGGATTCCATACGGTTCTTGATATCACTAGCGACACTCATCAGATGGAATGTGTACCAACTTGATGTCAAGAATGCATTTCTCAATGGTTACCTAGACGAGGAATTCGACATGCAACAACCAGCAGGTTATGTTGAACCAGGAAAGGAGAATAAGGTTTGCCATCTGAAGAAAAGTCTCTACGGCTTAAAGAAAGCACCCAAAAGTTGGTACAGCAGAATCAACAAGTATTTTGTTGATTTGGGATACATGAAATGTAATCCTACAGCCTTTTAGCTTCTGCCTCATCTTGTTGATGCTTGGCGGCTTCTTCATCTTGCTCCCCTTTAGTACCTGCTTCATCTTTGGCCTACTTGCTAGAATCTTTCTTTCTTTTTTTGGGCGAAAGCTTAGTGGGCATAGACCTAGCAACTAGAGCTAACATTAATAAGGAAATATCCTTTACATCATCACCATATCCATCTGGAATAAGATTTTAGGGCCGGTGGTGGATGATGGGCATTATAAACATTGGATTGCCTATTTTTTTTCCATGAGTGCATATTTCAGTAATTTCCCTGTAGAAGAAGTCTACCTAGTTGATCTCTTTTGGTTCATGAAGGCATCTCAAAAGATTGGGTAGGACCACACTATGATGCTCCCTCAACTAGATTTGGGAAAAGAGAGTTACTACTTGAGCTGCTTTGGCCAATGGTACATTTTGGGCCAAGCTAATAGGGATGCCACCCTAGGTACTCTTCATCCGTGTGAAGCCAGCTTGTTGTTCTTGTTGACTAGTTGTACTTGTCTATAAAATAAACCATTTGCCATAAGTTTAGATGGTAGGGGAACCTAGTTGCCACTGTGTAGACCGATTGCTTCGAGTAGTGGCACCACATCAAGATCCTAAAGATGTTGATATGCCTTGACATTGTGGTAGTAGAGGTGGTAGTCCTTTGCATTGCACTTATACTAGGAGTGGATAACCACACCATGGAGCTGTTCTAGCCATTTCTACATGAGGGTAGAAAACCTTCTTACTTTCATGGCATTCTCCGTGTAATTCTAGATGTCCTCTCTGTCCACAATTAATTGTTTTTTGAGGGTGCAGGTAGTAGACTTCAGTGCGAATGCTTCAAGATCATGAGTAGCCTATTGGACAAGACCATTTGTTCCATCTAGTCTAGGAGGAGGGGGAAATGGTGTGGGAGAATGAAGGAGTAATGGAAGGAGGGAAATTTGATGAGGCTTCATTGGTGGGGTCAAGTTCCTCACCAGAAGAAAAGAGGTCTTGTGCACTGAGGGAACGTGAGGATGTGGTTGACATGAAGTGTGGGCGAGAGCTTGTGTGAATTCATAGGCTTATGGAGTCTTCCAAAATTTAGAGAAAATTTTGGCAGAGTTTTAGTACACTGCCAAGTGAGGACTTGTAGAATGAGGCTGGTTGTTTATATAGGGGACTTGGTAATGCAGCGGGTCAGCATTAAAATTATCAGACTGGCATTATCATTGGATTAGCACATTGACTCAATGTTAATAAAGTAGTGGGTTTGTGTTAATAGCACAAAACTTGGATTTAGTATGAAGGTGTGTTGCTCCATTAGGGAGTCATGGCATTAGCAGCAATGAAGCAACGAGAGTGGCATTAATAAAGCATCAACTGGCATTAGTGCTAGCACAACAGGTCAAAAGTTATCGTGTTGGGCTTATAGCAGCAATTAAGTCGTTCATTGTGTTATCAGCCCCATCAATGCATTAGCCTTAAACCAGTGACTTGATTTTGTGGGCCCTATTTTGAGTTTTGACTAGCTAACTGGCCTTCTTGGACTGCACTAGTGCAAGTGCATGTGCAGTGACATGGAGGACGCGGCAATGAAATATCGACCTTATCCTTGTGTGACTCTAGCCACTTATGAGCTAGGGACCCTAAGAATGGAGGGCATACAAAGCCATGGGAATGATGAGATGGAGTGTTTAGGACTTGGAATACTTATCGACTCTCCAAGATGTGTATTTTCTTAGATCACATGATGTATGCATGAATGGTTCCATCAGCTCGTTAGTGGAAAATTGCTTGGGTTGGGGCAGTAGGATGGCCTGAAGTTCATCATAGACCGGAGGAATCCCTCAAGTCTCAGTGGTACCTATGAGAATGCTAGTTCTCACATTTGCATGGCACAGAAGCGATGGTAGGTTCTTGTGGGTCTACCCCCTTTTTAGGAATAGGTTCTTGTGGGTCTACTGTGTTCATTGTCCATGTTGAGGCAGAAGTAGAGTCTATCCTTGGTGGGTGATCCTTTAAAATCTAGTGAGCCTCCCATATTTCCTTTACTACATCAGGTTCTTATTTCGTTTCCCCATTTTTAGGGACAAGTTCTTGTGTGACTGATGCAGTTGCTTGTGAAGCTATTCCTTGCAACATAATCACTCGAGGATAGTAGGGGCTTCCACGTGGTCATGATTGAGCTGAATTTTTCTTTGAGGTACCAAAAGTAGGTTCTTGTGTGTCTGATGCAGTTGCTTGTGAAGCTGTTTTTTGTGTGACTGATGCAGTTGCTTGTGAAGCTTTTCCTTGCAACATAATCACTCGAGGATAGAAGGGGCTTCCCCGTGGTCGTGATTGAGCTGAAATTTTCTTTGAGGTTCCAAAAGTAAGTTCTTGTGTGTCTACCTCATTTTTAGAGGTAGGTTCTTGTGTCACTACTATAGCCCTTGTTGTAGATGATGCTAGAAACTGCTTGGCATTAATAGAAGATTGACCAGGGTGCAAGGTTGTTGTAACCAGAGCCTTGGGCACCCATATAAAGTTGTGGGTCTTGTAGAAAACTTAATATATAGCAACCTCTTGGGCATCCACGTGGAGTGGTACTTTCATTTCCCCTTAGGTGTCTTCCATCCATGCAAACTAGATATCTTTGGTTGCGTAACTTGAACCTTCATTGGTGTAGAATTGGCTGGAGGGGTGAAGGTGCATAATGGCTTCGACCTTCCATAGACCGTGAAGTTGATACCTTTTGGATGCCAATGGGAGATCTTTTTGTTGGATGTATGAGCCATTGTAGGGATTGGCAAAATAGCTATGGAACCATTGATCTTTGTATTTGGAGCTGCTAGAGGATCATATTGTTGCACAAATGTTTTTGCCATTGGAATGTCAGACAAGGTGGATGAGGAATCTACCACCAATTTTAAGGGACTTTTGGACTTCTTGCTAGGATCTTGAATCATAGGAAGTGCTAGACATGTGGTCTTACTATTGATTGAGATGACTAAGGTGCCGCTTTTGCTAGTTAAGGTTGCGGTGCATTCCTGCCAACAATCGATTTGGTAGTTAAACACCCAACACCAAGTCCTCTTGGAGATGACCTGTTCATCCATAGCACCTTCCAGCATAACATAGCATCTACTATCCATGCAATGGTTATTAATGGATATAGGTAATTCAATACCACCTATTGCGGACTAGATTTTATGGTTCAAGGGTTACCTTAAATGTCAGAGGCTGGGTGCATGCCTTATATGAAATCAAGTTATTGATTGCACTAGGGTTGGCAAAGGATTCTATAGAGAAAATAGTTTCCCCCTAGTTTTCCTACACATTTGAAAGTCCTCTCTCGGGGGGTGCAGGACTAAGAAATCCTAAGTATCATGTGCATTCAAGGGGTATTTGAAAAGCCCCTCAACTAAATTTTTTTCCCCAATAAAGATACCCCACATTACTTATGAAAAAACAGAATTTTTTCTAAAGTTGAATTAAAAACCCCCTCATGTTATTATAAATCTGTTAAATTTTTTCCAAAAGTTCCATTAAAATACCCCTCCTTTTGAATGCACGTGGTATACTAAATGTTTTTGAGGTGACCTCCCCGAGAGTCCTCTATTACTCTTGCGGGAGCAATGATTAGATCCTCCATGCAATTTAACCCTTCCACGGATGCCTTGCAAATTGTTATTATCCTTAAGCTCTTTGCTTTAACCTGTCATACCCTAGGCTCCTCTATTACTCTTTGTGTCATTCGAGCTTAGCTTTTTTCCCCAATGCATGGCCTATAGCAACTTTCTTTTTTAGCTCTTTTTCCTGATGGATGGGCCACAATAGAATTTTAGCTTATTGGCATTGATATAACCATCCAGTTCAATACTCTCAAGGGTCACAATTTTGCATGACCCTTGGGGTGTGATTTCTACAACCTGGTGCAGACCCATTCCATGATATTTCAATTTACACTAATAGGACAAAGTCTCCTTCTTTTAGGTACTTGTTCCAAAGGTTGCAGTCAAACCACCTTTTATAGCGTAACTTCTCAACCTTTATGTCACAATCCACTCTCAACCTTGTTTTATCAAGCTTTTCAATCTCAACTAGCCTTTCTAGAATCGCCTCTTCTGATATTTGATCCCTAACTGCAACTCTGAGGCTTGGAACAACAAATCCCATTGGCATAACAGCTTCTTGACAGAATATGAAGAGGGGAGAGGAGAAGAGTGGAGATGAGGAGAGAGGGCACAGCTAGAGAGCACACCACAAATGACTAACTGTACACTATATTTAGTTGAAAATGTAGAATATATACAAACCCATTTAGGGTTAGGGTTAGGGCATCTAGCCCTTTCCTTTATAGCACTCTATTGGGTTAGTGCTATGCACATATGATCACATGATGGTGCTATGCACATGTAATCACATGATGTTGAGTGTGATCTCTTAACACCTTCCCTCGATCAACATCATGAAGTAGGCCTTCCCTCAAGATGATGATTCTGGGGAATCGAACAAGGCTAAACATTGCATTCCATCACACCCCTTTAATGGAAATGTCCTTCCTCTGCATCAAACCAAGAGCTTGTCAATGTTTCTCGAAAAGCTCTTTACTGAGTGGTTTGGTAAAGATGTCTACAACATTCTCTTTGCTATCACAATGCTACAGTGTGATGTCACCAAGTAACACTCTTTCTCTGATGAAGTGCTCTCTGACATTAATGTGATTTTTCCTAGAGTGATATACTGGATTCTTGGCCAATGCTTGAGCCGATTGATTATCACACTATATTGTTATTGGCTTTGACTCATCAAAGTAATTTGTTTCTAACAATAGTCTTCTTAGCCATATAGCCTCACATGCACCTCTAGTGAGTGCTCTATATTCTTCTTTAGTCGAAGACAAAGAAACAGTTAGCTATTTGTTTGACAACCATGATATAGCACCTTGACTAAGGCAACCTTGGATGACTTCCTCTTTATTCTATCCCAAACTGTCTTGCCATAAACTATGCAAGTGAATGTACTGGATAACAAATATGTGGCCGTGTGATAGTCAGATATATAAGAGATCCAATGAGCTACATGTAGTATGCAATCTTGCAATCTACCATATGGAACTTCTTCAGGAGACTATCAACATACTTGAGCTGACTCATGAAGGTGTTGTCTCAATCTCTCAAACTCAATTCCAAGACAATAGTGCATAAGTCCAAGATCTTTCACATCAAACTCTATAGATAAGTCTTGTTTCAGCTTTTTGATGAAGCTATCCTTGCTTCCGGTCACAATCAGATTATCTACATACAAAATTGCAATAGTAATGTCTTCCCCTTGAACTTTGTAGTAGAGAGTATGATCTGCATTGGATTTCATGTATCTCGAATCAGCAAAATACTTGTTGATTCTGCTATACCAACTTCTGGGTGCTTACTTTAAGCCATAGAGACTTTTCTTGAGATGGGAAACCTTATTCTCCTTTCCTGGTTCAACATAACTTGCTGGTTGTTGCATGCAGACTTCCTTGTCTAGATAACCATTGAGAAATGCATTCTTGACATCAAGCTAAGACACATTCCATCTGCTGAGTGTTGCTAGTGATATCAAGAACCGTATGGAATCCATCTTTGCTATTAGAGCATAAGTCTCATCATAATCTTGACCATATTGCTATACAAATCTTTTTGCAACTAGTCTGGCTTTGCATCTTTGAATACCGCCATCTCGATTGTACTTCACTTTGTATACCCATTTGTTTGCTATGGCCTTCTTTCCTGGTGGAAGGTCGTATAATTCCCAAGTATTATTCTTGTATAAAGCATCCATTTCTTCATTCATAGCAGTTTGCCATTTTGGCTTGTCTACTGCATCTTCAAAGCACACCGGCTCTTCTGTAGCCATGATGGTATTCATAAGAGAATAATTGGTGGTTTCAACCTAAATTGCTTTGCCTTTCTAAGCATATGTCAATCTAGCTAGAGGTTTTCTCTCCCTAGTAGACCGTCTGAGCTACTGTGGCTCTGCTTGGTGTGTTTCTGGCAATTCTTGCTCTTCTTCATCAACCTTTTCTTTAGATGACTGTGAGATCGATGCGTCTATCTCCTATGTGTTTGAGGTTTTCCATTTTGATTCCTCATCAAAGACTACATCTCTAGAGATAATGACCTTATCATACAACTTGTATGCTTTGCTTCCTTCACTAGAGCCTACCATGATGCATTTGCATGACTTCCAATTTCCTGCGATGATCATGATGTATGCGGGCATATGCTATGCAACCAAATATGCGGATTAAGCAAATAGTTTGCAGTGGTTATTGCTTCTACCCAATACTGATTTGGAAGATGCTTCTCACTGAGCATTACTCTAGCATTATCTTCTAAAGTACCATTCTTCCTTTCAGCTCTTGCATTCTGCTGAGGAGAATCTACATAAGTGAATTGTCTTCGAATGCCATGAATTCTGCAAAAGTTCATGAATGCTAAAGACATGTATTCACCTCCTCTATCTGATCTCATAACTTTGATCTTTCTGCCTATCTAGTTTTCTACCATAGCTTTAAATTCTTGAAATCTAGAAAACACTTCAAATTTCTCTTTTAGAAAGTATACCTAACAATATCTGCTATAGTCGTCAATGAAAGTCAAGTAGTAAAGTGAACCATTGACGCTGTGGGTCTGGGCATAACCCCATACATCTGTGTGAATCAAATCAAGAATACCTCTTGCTTGAGAGGTTCTTACACCAAAGTTGGTTCGCTTTTGTTTGCCAAAGCAGCATGCTTTGCAAACTTTTTCAAGAAACTATAGCTTAGGAATCCCAATTGCCATTATATTCTAATTCCTGAGATCTAGCAAGCTCTTGAAATTGACATGACCATATCTCTTGTACCATTTTGTAGATAGTGGCATTTGTTGTGGCTGAGATGACATGGCATGCAAATCTCGTACTGTAGCTAGCATTCTGTACAAGCGTCCTTCCTTGACACCTTTTCCTACTAGCTAAAATCTTTTAGATTTGTCTCTGATAGTGCATTCATCTCCGTCGAAGATGACTCAGTAGTTGTGTTTCGTCTTTTGACCTACTTACAAGAGGTTCTTATTGAGATTCAGAACATAGAGTACATCTTTCACCAATCCTTTCATACCAATGAAATTGTTCATGGGGATAATGCATGTCCCTTGAACTGGATTCGGTGTATTATCTGCTAAGTAAATGACATTCTTTTGACCTTCTAATGGTTTCAACTCTATGAACCATTCATGATGATTTGTCATATGAGATGATGCACCACTGTCGATATACCAAGGATCTTGATCTGCTTGGTTGACTTGATATATGAAGTATCAGTGTGTAGATACACTGTGTCAGTCTTCAGCATTTCCTCGTTTGCAAGAAACATATTCCCATGTTTATTTGGAAAATGACTGTGACTAGAATCTCCACCACGATGATTTCCTATGTCGTGGAAATTCCCTCAATTGCTACTGGATTGACCACCTTGGTCGTACTGCTTCTTGCGGCAATCTCTTTCATATTTTCCAAACTTATGACAATAGTTGCACTGGATGTTTGACACGTTGGTGAATGCATTCCCTCATCCTTGGAATCATCCTCGATTGGAATGATTTCCTCTTTGTCTATTCTACTGTTGATGAGGATGATGTTGATGCTGATGCTGACTCCAAGTCTGGATCCACTCCATTGTTCAAGTTTGTATATTTACAATGACATGATAAATGATGTGATAAGTAATGTTTAAATATTGTGACTTTGTTGCTAATGATGACCACTTCTCTAGAATGATCTACCTCTGCCTCTACCTTTGCCTTTGCTTGTGTCTGAAGCTATGAATGCCTGATCATTGCAATGACCTTTGAGTGCATGAATGGCATGAGTCCTGAGTTCTTCATCAAGTAAGACTGACCGAAGTTCTTCCAATGTTGTCGAGATTTGCTGTTGAATGGAAATACTCTGGACTAGATTCTCATATCCCTCTCCTAGTCCATTTAGAATGACTTGAACCATTTTTGCTAGATTCATAGTCTCTCCTACTGCTGCAAGTTGTAGTGTTGCAGTCTTGATTCTGAGTACATAAGCATGACCGATTTTGCTGTTGTTGCGAAAACTTTGGTCGATTTGATTTCTTAGTGTGAGAATCCTGGAAGTGTTCTTAGACTCGTAGAGAGTTGCGAACATATCTCATGCTTCTTTTGATGTCTTGATGGCAGTGTTGAGATGTCCTAGCATGACATCTTGAACATTCTGCTTGATCAGATGATATGCATACTTATCTTTCTTATCCCATTTTATCTGAGCTTGGGAAATGGCAAGATCTACTAAAGGTGCGAAAACTCTTTCTGAAGATGGAGATCCCACTGCTGGTGCTATGACAACAGGTGGAGTAGAACTACTGCTAGCTGGATCGTCCAATGGTCTAGGTGTAGATCCATTGACATACTCCCATTTGTCCTGAAGTACAAGAATGGTCTCCATTCAATTTTTCCATGTGCTATAATTGTAGTTGTCTAGCTTAGCAGATGCCTCTAGATTGAGGTTGCTAGTTGTAGACACAGTGTAAGAAATGTACTCAAAGTGTCGTGAAATTCACTGTCTAAATCAACTGCAAAACACTAACTGTAGCAAGTGAAATATAAACTATTGGTGAAGGTAGAACTGTAATATATAATTCTATTTGAATTACAAGGCTTGTGGCAAATGATGTTGGGAATAGCCAAGAGGCTTTACAAGGCTGAAATGATGTGCACAATGCCATGAAATAGCCAAATAGGATTTACTATGATAGCATGTGTGTGTTAAATCAAATCATGTGCTATCTGCCCACTGATCAATCGTCAATGCCTCTGAACACTCTGAAGTCTGCTCACTAAACTGATGAATGTCAAGTTTCAGGTAATGTGATGATATGAAACCGTATGTGAGCGTAGGGACTAACCCCAAGTAGGAACTAGTCAGGAATTTTGGGCATGGCTTAGATTGGCAACTTGGGGAAATTCAAAGCATCCCCTCTATGGCGATCTAGTCTACTCTAATCTAGATCTATACCAACCATTGATCGATGAAAGAACAACAAATAATTTCTTTTCTTTGGTTTTTTTTTATGTGCTAGGTCAGATGCGATGTAGAGGCTGATGTGCGTGTAAGAAGCGGATTTGTTGATGAGGATCAAAAGTGTGTGATACTTGCACCAAAATGTGCACATGATGTAACAAGTGCGTAGAGCATAAAAAATTGTTTGTTTCATCTTTTTATAACACCCTCAAATTCCTCTTGGATCAAGAGATATGGCTTGATTCAGGTGGAGGGGAAAAAAAGAGTAAAATGTACAGTGATGGTGGTGGCAAGTGGAATCACATGCAGAAATGAATAATTGTGCTTGTGGAGAGATAATGCCTAGGAAGCACTTGGTGATGATGTGTCAGCTAGGTGCACATGTAGTGAGTGTGTGTGCCTGGCAGGAGGTCAGTGTGCCTGGCAGGGGGTCAGAGTTGGCTGGACAGCTGAGGTGGCATTGGTTGTTGAGATATCGAGCTCCACTCATGATATGCTAGGGTGACCTTTGTGCATTTATGTCACGGACTTGTTAGCTGCAGATGCGGTTGCCCATGAATAATAGCTGGATGATAGCTATCTTTATGTACTCTAGTTAGTGGCTCAGTTAGTATGCCACCTTAGTTAGCTGAGTTTGGTTTCAGACCCACATATAGGGTTCACCTATTCTTTTGTACTTAGAGTTCTTTTGGCTTTCACAACTAAGAAGAGGAAAACTATTTTCAGCCTCCACCTTTGTGTATATTCCCCCATTGTGTATCTGAGAAAGCTGCAAGTGAGACTCCTTCCTTCTCTCCCACTTTCTTCACATGGTATCAGAGCTCGGTTTGTGGTAAGGAATTCAAGAAAGCAAACCAAGTTCGTGGTGTCCTAGTAAGAGGATCAGTGTTGCTTTTCTTTTTTTCGAGTTTGGGAGCAAATCTCTGCAAGTAGCACAGCCAGAAAGTGCAAGAGTGCACTGTCTTAGATTGGGAAATTATTTTTTTGATTTGAGGCCATTTCGGGGCCCGTTTTGGTGGCGGAAGTTTTTCGCAGGCACTCAGGAAAGTGCCTTGTGTTGAGAGTTCACGCTCAACATCATGTGATCATGTGTGCATAGCACCAGCACATGATCATATGT
The DNA here is from genome assembly GCF_047967505.1 of Dipteris shenzhenensis. Lineage (NCBI taxonomy): Eukaryota > Viridiplantae > Streptophyta > Polypodiopsida > Gleicheniales > Dipteridaceae > Dipteris > Dipteris shenzhenensis. The sequence goes on from NC_141597.1 coordinate 2,130,061, forward strand.
GCATAGCACTAACCTTATAGAGTGCTATAAAGGAAAGGGTTAGATCCCCTAACCCTAACCCTAAAATGGGTTTGTATATATTCTATTTTTTCAACTAAATCTAGTGTACAGTTAGTCATTTGTGGTGTGCTCTCTAGCTATGCCCTCTCTCCTCATCTCTGCTCTTCTCCTCTCCCCTCTTCATATTTTGTCATGGTATTAGAGCATGGTTCTGCCTTCCGCTGAGGCACCATCCTTCTATGTGAGAGAGATTGTGAGATTGAGAGTTCTCTTGAGTGATTGTGAGATCCTTCCCTTCACTTCCATTGAGAGAAATTTCTGTCCATTTGAGAGAAAATTCCATTCATTTTCTTTAAGAGATTTCCGTTCATTCTTCGGTAAGAGTGAGCAGTGTGTGCACAGTGTGCCTGGTAAGGGACTGTGCCTGCACGGGTCAGTGTTGAGGTGGCACTGCTGATGTGGCACTACTGAGGTGGTAGAAGTGACGTGGCAGTGATGACGTGGCTTGATGACATGGCCAGATGACGTGGCCAGATGACGTGGTAGGATGATGTGTCTGCTGACATGGCTGTCGGTGATGATGTGGTAGTGGTGACATGGCCTGCTGACGTGGTTGTCGATGATGATGTGGCCATCGATGATGTGGCAACCTCACCGGGCTACTGACATGTCAGATAAGATGATGTGGCACTTGAAGATAAGGTGCCACATGTCCAACTGTGGATCAACCAGTTAACCCAAGGTCATCTTCACCCGACCCTAGTTCTATCCTATCTGCCACGTGTTTGACTACTGGGCACCGGAATCTTTGAAAGATTCTAACGAAATCTTTGAGATTCTCTCGTCTTCTTCGTTACTCGTTGATGCCCACTCGTTGCCACATCATCACTGCATGTGACTCACAGTGACACATCATCATTGAGCACCATTTGCACTCCTTTTGCCCCTCCACCTAGATCAAGTCATATCTCTTGATCCAGGAAGAATTTGAGGGCGCTTCAAAAAGGAAAGTCGCTCGGTTTTTCATGCTCTACACACTCGTCACATCATGCCCACATTTTGGTGCAAGTTACACTCACATTTGAGCCTCACCGACAAAACCACTTCCTTCACGCACATTTGCCTCTACATCGATGCATCTGACCCAGCACTTAAAAAGAACAAAAGAAAAGGAAAAGGAATTATTTGCTGTTCTTTCATCGATCGATGGTTGGTTTAGATCTAGATTAGAGTAGACTAGATCGCCATAGAGGGGACGCTTTGAATTTTCCCAAGTTGCCAATCTAAGCCATACCCGAAATTCTCGACTAGTACCTACTCGGAGTCAGTCCATACACTCACATACGGTTTCACATCATTACATTACCTGAAACCTTACGTTCATCAGTTCAGTGAGCAGACTTCAGAGTTCAGAGGCATTGCAGATTGACTCAGTGGGCAGATAGCATTTGATTTCACACACACATGCCACCATTGTAAAGCCTATTCGGCTATCTCATGGCATCGTGCACATCATTTCAGCCTTGTAAAGCCTCTTGGCTATTTCTGGCATCATTGCCACAAGCCTTGTAATAATGATCAGATTTTATATACTATAGTTCTATCTTCACCGACGGTTCAGAGATTTCACTTGGCATATTCAGTGTATTTGCAGTTGATTCATAGAGATCTTCACGACACTTTTGAGTACATTTCTTGCACCATGTCGACTAGCAACCTCAATCTGGAGGCATCTGCTAAGTTAGACAACTCCAATTATGGTACATGGAAATACTGAATGGAGACCATTCTTGTGCTTCAAGACAAATCGGAGTATGTCGATGGGTCTACACCTAGACCATTGGCTGATCCAATTACCAGTAGCTCTATTCCATCTGTTGTCACAACACCAGCAACGGAATCTACATCGGGATCTACATCTACACAAATAATTTCCGCACCAGTAGCAGATCCTGCCATTAAGTTCAAGGTTGCCATCATCGCCATATTTGTCGAGAGGTGGAACGGGTGCCTCTTCCACAAGTGCAGTTGTTGATGTAGGTGTGTTAGGTGGGTTAGAGTTGCACTAGTGTAGTAGGGACCGTCGTGTTAATAATGTGCCTAAGATTGTCCCACATGAGTGGAAATGTGTCAATGCAGATGGACCATCAATCGGAGGTCACGATGGAAATTTATGAGCAAATTAGCGCAAAAAGGGGCCCACATGGGGGTGCAAATTAATGAGTGCTAGGGATGCTGAAATGGTATGCAATGGGCTTGGAAAATGCCCTGTAGCGTGTTTTTTTGTATGTGAAACATCGGTTCAAACTGGGTTCAATTTGGCCACCAAACGGGTGAGTTACGAAGGGTTAAAGCAGGGGTAAAACGGGGCTTTTTTTTGTTTGGGGGGGGTTCTTTGGCCAAAAGTGTGGTGTGAATGGCCCTAGGACTTGAGGGAATTGGACTAGGGTTGGTTAGCCTAACTGGCCAGTTATCCTAACTATCCAATTACTCTAACCATTAGTTAGAGTAACTAGGTCAATTACACTGACTGGCAGTTACCCTAACCTAACAGTAGTTAATCAACCTAACTTGGTTAACCTAGCCTAATGATAGTTACACTAAACTAATTTTAGTTAAACTAACCTAATGCCAGCTAGACCCAACTAACTCTAGTTAGTGTAACCTAACATAACTTACTCAAGTTAGTTAAACCTAACCTAACCTAAGTTGAGTCTAACTAAACTATAGTAGAGTTAACCTAACCTAGGTTAATAACACTAACACTAACCTACCTAGGGTTAGTTTAGGGATTTTTTTTTTTTAAGGGGGGGTGGGGGGAGGGGGGGGAAGAGGTTTGTGGAAGAGGGGGGGGGGGGGAGGGGGTGGTAGCGGAAGGGGGGGGGGAGGGGGAGGGGGGCCAAGGGGAAGGGGGTTGTGGAGGGGGGGGGGTGGAGGGGAGGGGGAGGGGGAGGGGGAGGGGGGGAGGAGGGGGGGGTGGAGGGGGAAGGGGAAGGGGAGGAGGGGAAGGAGGGGAAGGGGGGAGGAGGGGAGGGGGGGGGGGGGGGGAGGGGGGAAGGAAAGGGGTTGGTGGAGGGAGGGGGGAAAGGTGGTGGTGGTGGAGGGGGGGGAGGGAGGTGGTGGTGGAGGGGGAGGGGGGGCAGGAGGGGAAGAGGGGGGGGAGGAAAGGGGGTGGTGGAGGGGGGGGGGGGGAGGGGGGGAAGTGGAGGGAGGTGGTGGTGGAAACATGAAGGATGGAAAACTTTGACAAAAATTCAAAGGGAGGAGGAGATGATCACCTACAACACTCTCCCAAGTCTTTCTTGATGTAACATGATTGTTGAGGTGAATGGGCAGTGGGTGGATGGCTAGGTTATTGCTGCGAGAAGCGCTCGAAATAACTCACTGATGAGGATCGGAGTAGGGTGGTGGTCGATGGAGAGAAAGGAGGGTCTTGCATAGGGATCGAAATGGGGAAGAGGATGGAGGCTAGATGTAGAAGAAGAAGAATGAGGGGTGGAGTGGATTTTTATAAGAATGGGTTTAGGGTTAGTGTTAAATCCTAAACTCTTCCCAAGCCATAACTTTTCATGGTTAGCTCGGATCCCTCTTCTGTCAAAAGGTGAAATGTTCAAAATTGCGAGCTCTACACATTGGTGTCCATTAGATAGCCTGATTTGTTCTTCATGTGTAATATTTTTTTTCCAACTCTAGCCAAAAATATCAACCCCAAGCATCAACCTTGGATTACAACCATTACAAAATTTACTCTCCTTGCCCTTGAGTGCTATGTTTATGAAAGTTCATGGTAGTTTATTTTTTACACATACTTGCATATGTTTATATGTGTAGCTTAGGACCTGATGTCGTATTCTGGTGAGATACGTAGGCTGAAGTGTGGTAAGCAAACATAGTGCATGCATGTGTAAAAGGAACATGCATCATCATGATTGGGGTAATGAAGGCTATTGCCTTCATTGGGAGTTGAAAGGTTTAGGAGGAGTTTAAGGGTTAGAGGGAGGTTCAAGGTTTAAAAGAGGGTCCAGGGTTTAGAAGAGGGTCTAGGATTTAGAAGAGATTCATGGTTCAGAAGGAGGATCCAAGATTTAGGGTAGAGTACATGGCAGAGAACTCATCTCCCTCCTAGATCATGGAGGTCAAGGGTTGAGGGACTAAGGGTTTAGGGAGAGCATAACAGTGGAAGAGGAAGAAGGTGTAAGAGCATAAGGGAGTAAGAGACAGAGGAGGAGGGAGGAGGAGAATGAGGAGGAGGGAGGAGGAGAGTGAGGAGGGGGAAGGAAGAGAGGGAGTAGAAGGGAGGAGGAGGGAGGAGGATAGGTAGAGGAGGGGTTGCACATTTTTCAAGCTTACGATATTATAAGTGGAGACTTGCCGCTACTCTGCACACACAATGATCTCATCTTCATTGCTCTAAGCTATACTTCTATCCCTTGTAGCAGCAAAGTGAAGATTCTCTCAAACCGATTTGATTACCCATTCTCAGGTTATGGTCAAGTTTGCAAACAATGGTGTGCTGCAATAGATTTTACCCAATGAGTATGGTAAAGATGGCATCGGTGATAGATGGATTGAGCTTGTTGTTGATGTTTTCCTTGTAACCCAAGAACACCATATATTGTTTGCTTGAAGCCAATGTCAACCATTTCTTCAAACAAGCACACATACAAACCTTGAAGAGATATGTTGAAAGAGGTGACTAGTTGTTTGAGCATTTATCAGTTGATTGGGGTTGAAACTAAGCTTGGGAAAATGGTCATCAATGGTGAGGGTCACCTTCGGGATTACTAATAAAGCTTCACTGTATTTGGTGCTCTCCTTGAGTGTTGTGTCATAACTACCTTGCATATGTGATGCATGTTTCTCCAAAGCTCTAATGAGTATTTATTGGCTTGTCCATTTGTCCTTGGAGTTTCTATTGATTAGCAGCCGATTGTGAGGACCATCTTCCTTATCTAGATCATGATGATTGGCATCCCACCGGTAGTGATGGGGTACTGCATCAAATGTGGGATGTGTTCGAAAGGAGTATGGAACTTGTAAATAAGAAGGTACTTTTCTTTGAGAAAATGTTTGTCTATGCCAAGCAGGTTGTCTCCAATTTGTTGCTTATGTCTGGAGTGATTTGCGCTTGGCAAATGTACATTGAAATCTTGGAGAGATCCCATCCTCCTAATGACTACATGTTTGGGTATTGCTTCCAAAATCACCAATGGGATTACCAAGCATGGGAATCCTATCTATATCCTTATGCAACTCTCATGTGGTTGTATGATTTGAATTATCCAATCGTGAAGCTCATTGATGGAGTCATTAATGGTGCCTTCCATTGGAAAATCAATTGAGATCTGAGGAATATGTGGTCTTGGGGGAGAGGAAGAGGTTATAGGGGACAACTTGTGTGTAGAGATTGTGAAGTTGGGCATGCATGCATGGATTGCTGACTCAGAGAAAAGCCTCAACCAACCAATTAAGTAAAACTTGATGTACCCTTGGGGATGATTGGTGTGGAAAATCATAGTGTGGCTACACAAAGTGTGGTATCATAGCCAATCTTGGTCATAACAAGGTAGCAAAACTCCTTTCCACTCAAAAATCAAAGAGCCCTCTAGCAAAACAAGCCTTGCCAATCCCACAACTCATGCCCAGCACATCTACAGACACTGTCACCTAAGAATCAAAGGAATCCTACCCCAATGCTAAAATTGAGAAAGCTCGTTATGAAGCCTTGAAGCAATGGGTACAACAAGAGCAAGAGAAATTTGAGGTAGAAAAGATAGCAGAGGTTAGAGAACCCTCCTTACCCAACTTTGACACAGTGATTGATTCCAACACCTTCCAAAGGGTAATGGAGCAACAGGCAACACATCCCCAATTGGATGGTTCTGCATTAGCCAGCCTAATAAGCTGCCCCATCACGATGCCAATTGGAACCTTACTAATAAATTTCCCTACATTGTGGGAGAGTTTCAAGGGGTGGATAGACTCTATGAGGGAGACCATTTCTCCACCATGTACTCTATTCTGAATCTTGGATCCTACTTCTAATCCTAAAACCCCTTTTGAACCCTAGAACCTTTTTTGGACCTTGGAGCCCCTTTTGAAACCTGGAACCCCTTTTGAACCCTGAACCTCCTTCTAACCTCTAAACTCTTTCTAAACCTTTCAACCCCCTATGGAGATGAAAGCCTTCATTGTCTCGACCATGTTGATGAACATTCCTTTCACACAAAGCATGTGAAATGTTTGCTTCCCACATTTAAGCCTACGTCTCTCATTGGAATACGACCCGAGGATCTAAGCTACACTTATACTACAAACAACGACACCAATATATTGTAGGTAACAAAAAGCCTGGGAACCTTGCATACCCTAATCTCCCTACTCTTCCTTCGTTGACAGTGATTTATTCCAACACCTTCCAAAGGGTAATGGAGCAACATGCAACACATCCCCAATTGGATGGTTTTGCACTAGCCATCCTAATAAACTACCCCATCATGATGCCAATTGTAACCTTACTAATAAATTTCGCTATAATGTGGAGAGTTTCAAGGGATGGATAGAACCTTCACAATGCTTCCCCCCACCTGAAGAAGAAGATAAGGTTATTTTAGTAAAATTTGGTGCAAGGAATGACATTTGGCCAATACTGTGCAATGGTGGATGGCAGAGCTGGTGTAACATTTTAGCAAGAGATATTTATGAAGAATGGGGCCTACCTCCAATGCAAAAGGCTACATTCAACATCTGCCTAGCCTACCATTGTAAAATGAAGCCATTGGGCATTGTTGACAATGTGCCAATAAAACTTGCTAGAATCAGGTTCACTCTCCAGTTTACTATCTCGGATCTCCCTAAGGAACCCACAGCATACCAAATATTGTTGGGAAGACCATGGCTTTGGGTTGCTTCGGTACTCCATGATTTGGGTATTGCTCGAATCACAATTTCATAGAGAAACATCTATCAAGATCAATTTAAAAACATGGGAAATCAAACCCACTATTCCCATAAATATTGATGACACTTCTTCCATTATAGCCACCAATCATTCATCCCCTTTACTTGCAAATGTACTAAGACCCATAGAAGGGGATGCACAAAGTGACATCAATAATTGGATCTAGAACAACACATCCAATGTTGCCGGATGTGGATGCACAAACGATCCAATTAGAAGCACCAATTTGGGATAAAGATGTGGACGTGCCATTCTTCATAGCAATTGTTAAATGGGACAGTGATTCTAAAGAGGCCATAATTGAAGGTTACAGGTGAAATTTTTGATTGGGACCTAGAAACAGAAGTCGATAATGGCACATTGGAAGCTCAAGTATTTGACAATGACTTAGCAATCTTGTGGCACTCATGGCTGTAGAATACCCCAAGATAGACCCTCCAGCACTAGCCAATAGCAAGCAGTCAAGAAAAAGGAAGGAGGGTGTGCAATGCCAAAAGACCACGGTATAACACTTTAATGAATTTGAAAAACTACAGATAAGAGTGGTGGAATTATATTTGACTAAGCTCACAAAAGCACCTGAGCCCCCAAATTTTGAATGGGAAACTAAAGGACTGGAAGGTGCATGTATGGCCAAAGAACTGCTCTTCGGGAGTGAGACTCCTATTGAAAATCCATCACTAGTCTCACAAAGCAAAAAACTTTGCAAGTTCAAACCCTATGTGAGAGTGAAGAGTGAAATGGTGAATACTCACAAAAAAGAAGAGCAAGTGAACATAGATGAATTGGGCCAAACATCTTCCACAACATCTAGTAGAGCTAGCAACAACCAAGCAAGCACCTCAAAGTGCCATGATGGCCTAAGGGAAGCTCCCAATTACTTCAAAAGCTACACCAGGAAGAAGCAACAATAGCAATGCCTAGGACTCTTAGGGAATCAGAGCTCACAGAAACAAAGAATATTAAGGATATCCCGGTGTATGAAGGACTAGTCAAGACAAGAAAATTGAATCTTGTCTTGGATGGAGAAGAAGAAAAGCATGTATACATCAGTGAACAACTCACTCTAGAAGAAGAAAAAGAATCAAAAGAATTGCTGATGGAATATAGATATTGGATGGCTTGGTCCTACAAGGAAATGAAAGGTATTTCCCTAAAGTTGCAGTACATAGCATACCAATTAGGGAAGGATCCAAACCTAAGGTATGTGGACCCTATTAGACAAATCCCAAGTATGGCACCCATGTCTATGAAGAACTAGAAAAGTTACTGGATGCTAGTTTCATTTATGAGATCGAGCATACCGATTAGCTGTCATCAATTGTGATTGTTCCTATGAAAAAAAAGAAGCTCAGAATATGTGTGAATCTCAAGAATGTCAATGCAGCAACAACGATCAAAGAGCACTACCCCCTACCATTGACCGAAAGAATTTTAGAAAGGGTAGTTGGTTCTGAATCGTATAGTTTCTTAGATGGGTTCAGCGGGTACAACCAAGTCCAAATTGCTCCTAAAAATCAAGCAAAGACATCATTTGCCACTGAATGGGGAATATTTGCATATAGACTCATACCATTTGGATTATGCAATGCCCCATTGGGGGGGGTTTCCATTTTCCGAGCAAAAACCCCCGAGCGACGAGTGGACAAAAGGTGGGAGGGTCTAAATATATAGGCTCAAGTCATTTTTGGGGAGCAAAAAAATTCAAATTATTTCAAGGAATATGTAAGTAAATATGAAATATTGATAAATAGATATAGATATAATTTATATAATATACATATAAAATGTCTAAGTGCTTACTTATTTACGACTTTCAAAAATCCTTTCTTTTCCTTTCTGGATCATGAAATTTTGAGCAAGTATCATCTTTACAGTTCCTCAAGAAAAATATATAATACCTTTTTAATAGACCCTCTAAGTGTATTTTGCCAGAGGAATATGGTTTGAAGAGCTTGCCCCAACCCTATTCTGCCGGTGGAATACCCTTGGAGAGCCTATGCAGAAGGGGTCATAACGTTTGCTCCTTAGCTCAGATTGAGGAATTGTAAAAGGGAAAAATGTTCAGAATCTCATGATCTATGCAATGGTAGGCTTAAAATTACACTTTTTATAGTTATAAAAGAGAAAAATTAAAAATTTCAAGATGTATATGAGAGTTACAACTTCTCCCTAATTCATATTATGGTAAGAAGGAGTTCAATAGAGACCACATGTCCTTAAAAGTACTTAGGTTTGGAGAATTGGGAATATTTTAAAAATCCCTCCCTTGGCTTCCCATATTTGATAATGTATTAGAGATTAATTTATGATTAATTATAATGGCTTCAAGTATGAGGTTTCCAATATCTTTTTCCTACTCATCCAAGGAATATGGTATACATTGTTATATGAGAGCTTCAAATATGGGATTGCTAAAGATTAGGGAAAGTCTTTTAAATTGATTGAATTACCAAAAGTATGGTAGGAAGGTATTTATAGGAGTTTCTAAAGTGTTCACTATTTGTTCATATATAGATGATGTTCTCTAAAATGAGGGTTATAATGAAAAATAAGTAAGTATATGGTTCCATAAATGAGAAATTAAGAAAGAATTGTATATGCCTTTGAGAAATGTACAAGCATGGTTGGTATCAAAAATTATTGCTCGGACTTTTTTGCTCATAGGTTTTTGCTCGAAAATTGTGCACATCCCCCCATTGGGTCATGTACACCGTCTTCAAATCATTCCTAAACAAATTCTTACAAGTCTTCCTTGATGACTTATGCATACATTCGGGAAAGAAGGATCACTTGAAATGCCTTAAAGAAGTATGAAAAAATGCAAGGACTGTGGAATCTCTTTGAATCATCTCAAATGCCAATTCTTGGTCACACATGGAGTAGTCTTGGGACACATAGTCTCTCGACATTGGATTGCAACTCACATGGAAAAAATAAACATCATCATGGAACTCCCCCCCCCCCCCCACTAAGTGCAAAGGGTGTAAAAGTTTTCTTGGGCCATGCTGGATACCATAGAAGGTTCATACTTATGTATGCCATGATTTCATGGCCCCTATATAAGCTTCTAGTCAACTTCATCTAGACAAAAGAATTCAAAACCCTCAAGTGGATTTTGATCACAGCTCGTGTCCTAATGGCACCAAGTTGCGACATAGAATTTCATGTGCATACAGATGGTTCCAAATATTCAGTAGGGAGTGTGCTATGTCAACCTAGCAAGTACAACAAAGGTTACCCAATCTGCTGTGCAAGCAGCCAGTTAAATGATGCAGAGGTCAATTACACTACCACCACTAAAGATAATCCCTAGCAATGGTCTACAGCGTGAAGAAATTTTGACATTATTTGTTGGCCATTGACTTTGTATTTTACGTGAATCATCAAACCGTATTGTATCTTGTGAATCGACCATGTACCATCGATCAGATCACTAGATGGCTTCTATTACTCAAGAATTCAACTTCATGATAGTGGCACAAAATGGAGGTCATTACTACATTGCAGATCATATGCCACAATTGATGATAGGAGAATATCCCAAAGGAATATAGAAGATGACCTGCCAGATGCTACTTTTTTTTCAAATTGATGCTATTGACCGAATGGTGTCCAGACATCATTGGGTATTTAAGGATGACAGGATGACCACCCCCTAAACTGAGACCAACAGATGCAAGGAAATTAATTGTAAAAGATGTCCCCTATCACAACTAATTGTAGGTCAGTTGTACAAGATGGGTAGATTCTCAAAAGATGTCTTATGTCACATGAAATTATAACAATCATAAGAGAAGTGTCGAGAGAACTTGAGGCAGAGCCATTGACTATGCAGGATGATGTGCAAAATAGCTTGATGCCCAAGACAACAAAGAGCTAACAACAGATGGAATAATATAACTTGTATGGCCATGAGTCTCAATGTTTGCCATGTCAGCCAATGCATACAACTTCTTGCAATCAAAGAAACTAGGAAATGTTTTTGAGAAACTACAATCCTTATTACCAACACTTGCTATGACATAATACATTTGTCAATTCATGATATCATATAAAAGCATAAATGTATAATTAAAGGCCTTTATAGATCTACCTCATTATATCCACATGAAGCTTTCTCATTCCCAAAGGCACAAGAAGAGTATCCACCAATGAAACACTTGGATGCGAGATTCTCTGAGATGTAGGATTTGTTCCCACCTAACACAAAGCCACAAAGTGAGGAAATATGCCATGGTATGATTCTAGACCCCATATGCAAAAAGGTCCAAGTTTTTGGCTGATATTTTCAATCACATAGGAGTGAGAAAACATTACAATTTAGTAAAAACTCATACACTCCTTGGTAGGGAAAAAGTACAACTGGACTCAACTATTCAAAGGGCACTCTCTATATAAGAGGCCTACCATGTATTGTTGAATACACACATTTGAATAGATTAAGGATTGCCTACCATATATCTCTCATGGAGTTTCTTCTATGGTTTGATCCCCCTTTATCTTTTGCTAATTCCATGTTGCACTAGGAGAGCATGATCCACACTTTCTCATGGTATCAGAGCATAGGTCTAGTCTCCTAGGTTAGTTTTAGTTTTAGATTGAGAGCAAATTTCCATCCTTGAGAGAGAAATTTTCATGAGAGATTCATGAGTTGAGTGTTCATTTAGATTTAAGAGCATTCTTTCAGAAATTTTTTGATGAGAGAAACTAGAGTATTCCGTTTATAGAGTCTTCTTCATCATGTAAAAGATTTCTACTTATGAAAGAGAGAGAGAGACTAAAAGATCTGTGAGATAGAGTTAGGGATAGATCTAACTCCTAGTGCAAAGAGCAAAAGAGGCTCACAGCAAGAAAGCAAGGAGATAAAGCGCAAACAACTTGCACCCTTGCTTGCTTGACTTCTTTTGTTTTTTGCATCTTGGCTTGACAATTCGACCCTTGGATGAGGAGCTGCAGCCTTTGGGAACATGAAGTAGACTTTTTAGCTGATGTTCTAGATGCTGTTTGCGGCTTTCCTCTACATCCTTTCTGGCAGCAGCAACCTCTCCAAGTGGAGCTCTTCAGCATACGGTGCCCCAATAGCGGGTAGTCTACACAGGAAAGGGCCATAGCTCAATGACCTCTATGACCAAGGACTCCCGACCGGCCTTCCTCCAGACAAGGAACCAGTGACGACGGAACATTACAGTGCACAGGCTCAACAAACCTCTAGTAACAAAAAAAACTCTGACATAAGCCCCGACCTATCCGCTCTCGTGAGCTTGATGGAGGTGTGCTCTGCAGCTGACTCGATGGCAACCATACTCTAGAACTGATCACTCAGCACCTCGAACTCAAAGCATGTAAACTCCCTAAGATCTATTGCTACGTGAACCAACATCAAGCTCTAGTGACTCAAGCTTCTCCAACAACGGACCCTACATCTCTGCCAGCAACACGCTCCTCAAGACAATAGCACCAACGACTCAGCTTGTCTAATAGCCTTTGTGGCCTCCCGGGACTAGCAAGCCAGCCTGCGACACCATCTCTGTGCAGCTCTAGAATCGACCTCCCGTGACACCATACTGCATCGCCGCCATCATCGTCACCGCCAGAGTTGCTAAGGTTCTCCAAGGTCACCAAAAAAATGACACATGGTAGATAAGGTTGGGTGTGAATATGGCTAAGTTAAACCATGGTTAACACTTATGGTTAGGGGTAGGATTAGTTAAGTGCCACCTAAGCACATAGCCCCTGCCAAGCATAGTTTGTAAGTAGCATATGAACTCCTGTGCCACATCATCAAGGCCCCCTCTTCTTCACAGAAACTTCAACAAGCCATAACTTGCAATACAGGAGGAATTTGGACACGCTCCAAAAAGAGAAAGTGATAATCTTTTTGAGCTCTACGCGCCTGTTAGATAAGAATCATTGTTAGCAATTAGACACTGCCAATATTGAAAGAAATCAATTGGTAAGACCTTTGTAACAAATGACAAATCAAAGCATGAATGCACACATCATTATCATAAGCATGCCAAAAGCACAAGTGCATGAGATGACCATAGCACGAAGCATGGCATCCACACATAAAGCATCAAGGCACATGGAAGAACAAAGCATCATGCATGAAGCTACACAAGGAATAAGATTGCAGATTGAAGAACTAGCAGTTCAACTACACAGCATTGTCATAAAGCCATAAGCCAAAAGGTGACATCAATGAAATGTATTGAGAAACAAATACCTTGCCAACCTTGCCTATATTTTGTAAATTAAGCCTGACCACCTGAGAGTAGCTATGTAGGCACCCAGGGGAGGATTTGATCTTGTAAAAGCCACATAGCAATGCAAGCACTAAGGGGAGGTGATGGAATGTAACTCACATCTGACCACCTTGCAGTAGCCAAAGGATTATGGCACCAAGGGGAGATGTTGAGATATGGTGCCATGAGCACATAGATTAAAGGGCTAAGGTATGGTATAGGAAAGAATTAAAGTAGCCACCCTAGGATGTGGACTACAAGATGTAGAGATGTGGATTGAGGATATCCACAAGGAGAGATGTGGATGAGAGGATCCCACATGGTTTGACTATTCAAAGGGCACTCTCTATATAAGAGGCCTACCATGTATTGTTGAATACACACATTTGAATAGATTAAGGATTGCCTACCATATATCTCTCATGGAGTTTCTTCTATGGTTTGATCCCCCTTGATCTTTTGCTAATTCCATGTTGCACTAGGAGAGCACGATCCGCACTTTCTCAAAAGGTCCCCCACTTTGTGTAGAGACCCAAAAGGTCCCCCCAAAAAGTGGAGGGACTTTTGTCCAAAAGGTACCCCCAAAGCATAGAGGGACTCTTGTCCAAAAGGTCTCCTACAAAAGAGGTGCCACCTTGGAGGTACCTATGGAATGTGTAGAGACCAACATGTATAAATATCTCTCAATGGAATGAAGCTCCCACTCTTTGGGGTTCAGTGTTCAAGCTCACTATTGTGTTCATGTCATTAATCTCCATTGCATCCATGCTCTCTTACACTATCATGTTCTAGCATGCCCTTACCCTTTCTTGGCTCTTTCCCATGGCTTCCGTAGGAAGAGCAGGGCGTTCTTAGTAATGCAAGGTCTCGAGGCTTTTTGTCACCTACAGATATATCAGTGTTTTTGTTTGTAGTATAAGTGTAGCTTAGGACCTCAGGTCGTATTCCATTGAGAGACATAGGATTAAGTATGGTAAGCAAACATCATGCATGTTTGTATAAAAGAAATGTGCATCATCATGATGGGGGAAATGAAGGCTTTCGTCTTCATTGGGGGATGAAAGGTTTCGGAAGAGTTTCAGGGTGAAGAAGGAGGTTCCAAGGTTTAGAAGGAGGTTCCAGGGTTTAGAAAAGGGTCAGGGTTTAGAAGAGGTTCCAGGGTTCAGAAGGAGTTTCAGGATTCAGGCAGAGTTTAAGGGTTAGAAGGAGGATCCAAGGTTCAGGGTAGAGTACATGGTGGAGAGCTCGTCTCCCTTGTAGATCATGGAGGTCAAGGGTTGAGGGACTAAGGATTTAGGAGGAGCATAGAAGTGGGAGAGTAAGAAGGTGGAAGAGCAAAGGGGAGGAGGAGAGAGAGGAGAAGGGAGGGGGAGAGGGAGGAGGAGGGAGGAGGAGAGGGAGAAGGGAGGAGGAGGGAGGAGGAAAGGGAGAAGGGAGGAGGAGAGGGAGAGGAGGAGTTGGGAGGAGGAGAGAGAGAGGAGGGGTTGCAAGGTTGGAGGAGAGGGGAGGAGTTGCAAGGTTAGGACATGCTTTTGGACATGGAGTGCAAGGAAGCATGGACACTTGGAGACAATTGGTTGGAATACCAAAGTAGAACTGAACACAATTCCCCAAAGAGTGTGGGCTTCATTACATTATGGGGTATTTATACAAGTTGGAGAGATTCTCTCCCTGCATGTAGGAATTGTAAGACATTCTCTCTCTACATGTACAACTTGCATCTAGGATGCGCATATAGGAGTTAAACGTAGAAGTCACACATAGGAGTTGCATGTAGAAGTTGCATGTAGGAGTTGCATGGAGAACATGCATGTAGGAGTTTCATTTACAAACTGCATGTAGGAGTTGCATGTACAAATTGCATTCAGAATTTTTGGCTTGTTTTGGACTTTTTTCTCAAACCAATCACCTCCACTTGATATTGACCTACTAGACTCAAAAAATGGTGTTTTTACAACACTATATATATATCTATCTCTACAAATTATGATATGTGGAAGCAAAGGTGCAGGTATAGTGAGTAGGAAAGTGAATGTGAGGGGGCCACATGTGACACACCCCTTAATATGTAGCCACATAGGGCTTGATCCTTACATGTCCACCTAATGCTTGAGCCTTCTATTACTAGCTAGTTTTTAGTTATTTTTTAAATTCATAATTAATTCTTTAATTAGTAATTTCTATTCATTTTTATTATTTTATTAATTATTAATTAATTTTTATTACTAATCCTTTTCTATTACTAAATAATTTTTTATTAATTTTAAACTTATTCATTTTTATTACTTTTTGTTAATTCTTTAATTATTAATTACTTTTATTACTAACTAGTTTTTTGATTAATTAATAATTAATTTCTTAATTGAAACTTAATTATTAATAGATAGAATTCAAGAGTTGTTCATATCAACATAGAGGTGGTGTAAAGATACACCATTTTGGTAAATGATGTATAAGATCACCGAGAGGGGACCGCCACATAGAAACATATCTACTCTTATGCTTTAGAATCTCTTTTTGAGTCATCAGACTCTGCTACATCTTTAGTCAGATCAAGTCTACCCAAACAATGTTTGATATGTGCAAGGCTGCTGTCAAGGATCATGATACTTTTTTCCACATCATACCCATGCTTCTTTTAAGATTTCGAGTCCTTGATTTCCAACAATGGATGATGCTACTCACCTCCACTTTAGCTAAGCCCTCTTTATTTGGAACTCATTCCCGTTTCTTTTCCAAACAATCCTCATAAAGCTATTTCATGGTATACCTCTTTGGGAGATTTTTTAATGATTTGGGTTCATACCATAATGCTGTGAATGTGCTAGGGATTCCCATTTCATCCTCTGCTATCCGAGCAAACTTTGCAACCCAAATTAGTCCCCCTTGGTCATCCAACTCTAATTCTGGATATGGATCTGCTACACAAACAGCAACAAAAAGTTCCTCTTGGATTTCATCGGATGGTACAAACTCTGGCAATGCCTTCCTACCACAAAATTTACGAGGCAAAAGGCATTGCTCAGACTCTCTAGCAAATGCAGAATCTTCTCTCAACTCAATTTGTTGCAGCCAAAATAGATCTGAGTATTCTATTCTCGATAAATTTTCTTGCTCTTTTAGATATTTGAGAAGAGATTCATTTGCCGTGATTATCTCCATATTTTTCTCAAACTGCTCTGGGTATTTTTGCATCATACTCCTAATGTGAGAAATGAATGCCTGCAAGCCTTTAATTTCATCCATGTCAAGTGCTTTGTTTTTTGTGAGAACTAATGTAGTCTCCTCCAAGGGGATTATTCGTTCTAGTAACGCGTATGGTGCACTCCATAAATGATCTGTGTCCATTGAGTAGTACTTCCACTACATCACTGAAGTGTTGTCATGCATGCTAAACTGGAAGTAGTGTGGATTTGTGTGTCCACATAGTGCATCATCTCCTCATTTTAAATGAGGCTCTATGAATGCTCTCCACTATACCATCCTCTCCAAGATAGCCACTTTTGACTCTTTCTTTCGAGAACCTCCAATTTTTTTCCCAATTCGACGTTTAATGTCATCCATTATCAAAACATCCCTGGACTTCAACTCTCTAGAGATAACGCTTAATATTTGATCTATGTCTTCATGTGTATGGCCGACAAGAAGAAAACCAACTTCCACTTGTTCAAATATTTTCAAACCAACTAGCATAGAGCACAAAGCAAAAATGTATCTATTCTTGTTTTCTCTCTAGCAATTATTAGCCTGTATACGCAAGATGCAAGGTAAACGTCCACGTGCATTCTTGACCTTTTGTTTTGCTTTCATGATGGATGCTGCTACTTGGTTACTATCATGTTCATGCAAGCAATCAATCCATAGATCACAAAAGAGTCAAAATCCATGTACTAGTATGGTACCTACTGAGGCATATGGACAGAGGTCAAAGATAAGGTGATTCATAGAGTTCATGGAAATGTGTGCGAGTTAAAAAGACAAAGAAGCACCTTGAATGCAGCTGCAACTTTAAAGAAAATCCTTGAAGACAATGCATTGCCACAACCTCATCTTCCACAAACAATGCCAGATGGAAGTATCATGTGCCAACATCATCTTCCTCTAGGAATGACAAAGAAGGTTGTGCTAGAGTCTGTTAACAGAACAGTACAAGACACAGAAGAGAGAGAAATTTCTAGATCTACTTTTTATAAAATTAAGCGTGGGCAATTTTGCAATGTGAAGACTCCATCAAAGCAAAGAATGTCAAAATGCAGAACATGTGATGAATTGAAAAATGCCATTGAGCATAGTAACTGCGAGAAACATCAAGGAAAATATATAAGATGGAGAGAAATCCATTTGTGTCGTGCAAGATGCTAGAATGGTGTATGCTTCTTGGAGGGAGGAAGCTATTTCAGATATCAAGAAGTCTATATGCATCACCATTGATGGAATGGATCAGAATACAACAACTTTGCCTACATTTAGATGCACCCCACCTCCATTGGAGGGTAAACACAGACTTTAAACACACTTGTGTTGATGTGATAATCCACTTAACAATTGGTATCCTCGGTTACATATGACTAGTCCATTAACCATCAGCATCAACCGAGGTTTGCATAGCGTTGTCTTTAAGATGTCATCAGGTTGTCGAAGGAAGCAAGAAAACTCTTGAAAAAGATGATTATGTCTATTTGGCCCTGTCTTGCTCCAAATACCTACACGTATAGCCTCACAATCTTCCTTTGTAACTCTTCTAAGGCAAAGTTTCTTGTAGCTGACTTTCATTATAGTTTCTTGTATATTTTGTTCGGATAGCATTAAATGCCTCTTGGGTTTTGGAATTGGTGGCATGATTCATCGCCTCTTAACACTTACATACTTTCTTTTTGAGCCTAGCAGCTTTCTTTTCCTATTCATTGACATGACATCATTGTCTATTTCAGACTGCATTTCTCTTGCATCTTCATTCATGGAGTCAAATGTTGAATGGCCTTGAGAACTATTTGTCGATCTGTAATACCTTGGAAATGGCAATCTTTTAGACATTGAGTTCATTGAAGCCAATAGTTTGAATCCAAAGTATGTCATTAAATCGGCTCCATTTTAGTGCAAACATCATGACCAATGTCTGAATCAATCCCTGTCCCACAAATTGCATCTATGTCTTCCAGCCCAGTGAGAACTTCATGGCCAATATCATTATTATCATCGATCCTAGTTATTGCATCGCTTATCCCACAAATGGCATCGATATCCTCTACTCCTGTAAGTGCTTCATGACCAGTATCACTAAATTTATCATTAACTCTTGTTACTGCATCATTGCCCCACAAACACCATCAATATCGTCTATTCCAGTAAGCACTTCATGACCAGTATCACTAACTTTATCATTGACTCCTGTTATTGCATCGCTTGTCCCACAAGCATCATCAATATCCTCTATTTCAGTAATCACTTCATGACCAACATCATTGCTTTCTATTAGCGCATTACTTTTAGATTGGGTGCCCTTTAAATGTCGTCTTCTGTTATTTTGGTAGTATATTAGACTTGTGTCATCCATCACATTAAAAGATACCTTTTTAAACACATGGGATTTCACGAATGCTTCCCCCCAAGTGATAGTATTCTACACCTGTAACTATGATTTGCCATAATCCATTGTACTTTGAATAATTCCTTCACTTGTCAACTTAATAATCTTGATCATGCAAAGTATATTGTGAGCATAGCCCATAAATGTGCCAACTCCTAGTACTTCTCTTGACCAAGACAATATATCAACCTTTTCTTCCTCAAGAAAGGTTTGAAATGTAATATCATGATTATGAAGAAGAGACTTTGGGATGATCTCATTCCAATCCCAAAGCATTCGTTGTGCTTGTATGTCAATAATTTGACATTCTAGTAAATCACCGAGTGTTTCAAAATGTCCTTGCGGATACTTCAAATCCACTTTGGGGTGAATCACTGTAGTAATTATCATCACACACCTTTTCTCACCACAACGTTGAAAGTGACACAAGCTCATGGGATCAAGACTTTGTATTTGCCCAAAGGCAACCACTTCATTTTTTCTATACAATACCACATCTAAACCCTCTTCAAGAGGAAAATCTTGCATTGGAAACAAAGATAATTTAAAATAGGATTTGAATATAATATTTATTATAGTTAATTAAAATATATTAATATATTAATATATTATGATATATTAAGATCCAAAATATATATTATAAAATTTAAAAAACTTAATATTTAAATATATTTATTTAGTATTAAATAGGAATATTTATCTTTAAATATGTTAAGATCTCAATATATTGGCATATATCAACATTTAAAACATCCATTTGGAACTCTGACACTCTGCAACTGTACATGTTGACCCACAATCTCAACACACAAACACACAACACACACACACAGAGGATTATATAACCTATTATGTCCTATTGCATATATTATGTAGATATATATATGTATTTCATACATACATACATATATATATATATATATATAATGCATATATACATATTATATATATATAATATACATATTTAAAAATTATATATATATATGTGTGTGTGTTTTTGTGTGTATGCGTACAACACATCTATGTACATGTGTGTGTGTGTGTGTGTGTGTGTGTGTGTGTGTGTGTGAGGGGAGTTAGTAAATGTGGCTTGACACACTATGAGAGAGAGAGAGAGAGAGAGAGAGAGAGAGAGATCCATTGAAGCGCGTCTCTAACTCATCGTAGACAGGTCCTGGTACACATCTTTCTTCCCATGAATCATGCAAGGGTGTATTTCTAACCTATGTATGTATCTTTGATGGACATGATGCTTTGCACAAGCCTAACTTTAATAAGATTAAGGCCTATGCAAAGTACCAAACAGCTGTGCAAAGGATCACACACATGGAATATCATTTACACAATTGGACATGCATCTTTCCTTGTTCACTTACTTGAAATCATGCATCATGTACGAGTATTAAAAGCATAAAACATGCTTCTTGTGTTTTGGATCGGCATGATACTTTGCATAGGCCTTAATGTAAGTCCCTTCAAAGTATCATACCCTTGGGATACCACTTGCATGGTTGAACACACATGTTTCCTTTTTTTCTTATTGAAACCCTAAACCCTAATTTGATTATATAAAATAAAGAAAAAAAGCAAAATGTACAAGTAATTTTTTTAAAACCATATGTTTTCTAAATTAAATTGAAAAAAAAAATCAAACTGTGAAGAATTCTTATAGAAAATCCCCATTTTGAGCTATCAAATCTTTAAAAAAATCCAAATCTGAAATTATATTTTTTTGGGAAAAAAGGCAAAAAAGTTCAAAAGATTGTAAAAGTTTTTTGAAAAAATCTCATTTTTGCTACTAAATTGGGAAAAAAATAAAAATATATAGAAAACCCCCATTTTGATATAGAAAATTAAAAATATCCTTCAAAAGTGAATTTATGTTTTTTGAAAATAAATTTATTAGAAAATCAAAGTAGAAACGTTTTCTTAAAAACCCTCATTTTTTGCTATCAAAATGAATTTTTTTCTCAAATTTAGAAATATTAAGATGAAGGTATGGCTTAAGCCACACCTTCAAAGGAAGCCTTCTCTAAAACAACATATGGCATATGCCATACGCTATATTATTTTCAATTTAAAATGTAAAGATTTTGATTTATTTTCTTAGAATTAGAACTATTTAAATGAAGATGTGGCTTGAGCCACACCTTCAAAGGAAGCATCCTTAATTAATCAAATAAGAGTAATAAATCTAATTAATTATATTATCTACTTAACTAATCTAATTAATCATTTACTTAGATATCTCATTAATTAAACATTTACTCTTATTCGTCTAGTTAATTAAACAAATAAAATTGACTAAATCAAACTAATCTAATTAATAAATTTATTAATTAATCTTAATTAATTAGTTAACCTAACCAAATTAAACAAATCAAGCTAAACCAAACTAATCTGCCTAAATAATCACATTTTAATTAAATAAGTTAATTCAATAAATTAAACTAAAGAACTTAATTAAAATAATTCAATGAACTAAACTAAGGAAATTAAAATAAATAATTAATTTATTTGATTAGTTTA
This sequence comes from Dipteris shenzhenensis, assembly GCF_047967505.1. NCBI lineage: Eukaryota > Viridiplantae > Streptophyta > Polypodiopsida > Gleicheniales > Dipteridaceae > Dipteris > Dipteris shenzhenensis. The sequence continues at coordinate 2,151,386 of NC_141597.1, forward strand.
ATTAATGTCAATAAAAGATTAACCTAAGCATAGTATAATTAATCCAATAAACTAATTAATTCAATTAACTAATGAATCCAACGTAATTCAATTCAATTTACATAATTATGATTTAATTAAATACATTTATTTAGTAAGATTAATCAAAATAATTTGTCTAATTAAACCGATTAACTAATCTAATTAGTGATTAAATAATCAAAATAAATAATCTAATTAATTTAATTAATCAAAATAATTAATCATTTTGCTAAATGATATACATGTTCAAAAAAAATAATTTAATTAATCATTTTGCTAAATGATGTACATGTTCAAAAAAATAGGAGATATGGCGTACGCCATATGTGAATTAATAAATTTTGCTCAATTTTGTATTCTTTCCCTAATTGAGCTACATGTTCAAATCAAAGAGATGTGGCAGAGATATGGCGTATGCCATATGTGAATTAATCTTTTTGCTCAATTTTGTATTCTTTCCCTATTTGAGCTACATGTTCAAAAGAAAGAGATGTGGCATACGCCATATGTTTCACATTACCTTCATTTTAATTTTGGACTTTTTTTGAGAATCTCGCTAGAAGTTGGAATACTTCCCACTAGTTGGTACTTGTGAAATGACTGACCCTCTCTCTTTATATATTCGTACCCCTTTCAAAAAAACTCTTGCCGCCCAAATTTTCCCTCTCTTTTACACTAAAATTTCAAATTGTAAAATTTTTTATTTTATAGTTCTCTACATTTGCTGCCCTGCATGCCACATGTGTTGAAGGACAGGATTAGGCACTTAGGTGGGGGGTTTTTCTTTGTTCATCGAAGGGTTTGGCAAGTGGCAGGGGCTAAAGTTGGCAGGACCTGCCTAGGTTTGGCGGGCGCCCCTTAAAAAGTATAAGGGCCACATTTAAGGGCTACTTTATAATTTTTAGCAGGAAGAGATATTTTATCGTCGTCATGTTCATCGATAGGACTTTTACAAAATACAGAGCTTTGTTTTCACCATAGCCAAACTTCGAAAAAGCTCAGGGTTCGCCATAGCCATAGCTCAGAAGCTCTCAGCCTCCATAGCCTTCCTCTTTACCTCCCTTCTCTCATTTGCACTTTCTTTGATCTTCATCACGCCTTTGCCTTTCTTTCATTCAAAGCTAGCGTCTTCTCTGAGCTCTCGCCCGCCATAGCCACCGCAATAGCTCTCCCCCACCATAGCTATCCCTCCTCTCTTTGCCTCCGCCTTTGATCTTCCTCCGCCTTCACCTTTCGTGACCTCCTCTGTTTTCCCCTTCCTCGCCCACCATTTTGATCCTCTCCCCCCCCTCCATTGCTCTCTGGACGAACAGTCTTTGAGAAAGAATGATGCTCATTGCCCTCCGAACTTAAGCTCCAACATCCATCAAAAGTGCCCCCCTGGTGTTGCCCGCTCTGCTCTTCCGCCTCTCCCATCAGATCACCCCTCTGATCGCCTCCCACTGTTGGCAACTCTACTCCCTCTTCTCCATCACCTAGATCATCCTGCTCATTGTCGACCGCTCTTCATTCACACCATAGGACTTGGAGGTATTGGAATTGGGGTGACAGGGAGAGAGATGGGAGGCAATCACATGTTGTAAACGAGATGAGGCAATAGTGGCAGATTGATGTCAGGTGAGGTCACTAGACCTCCACCCCACACACCTAGCTCACCTAACTCTAGCACACCTACTCTCACACAGTCCTAGCATAGGACTCCTAGCCCTTAGGCACACACCCATACATCAATTTGACTCTTCATACCCCCCCACAAATCGATGACCTCATCCCTCGGCAATAGTACATGGGATGCTCCATGATGGCCCCTACCAATATCTCACTCCTCTATCGGCGGTAGTATTTGGGATGCTCCAAGTCATGGCCGCAGCCAGTACTCACTCCTACGACTCTTGGTTTCTTATGTATCTTGGGGTTCTCTTGGTAAATTGACTAAGGGTATAGGCCTCCGACCTAGACATCTTAGGAACACTCAAAACCCAATACAATCATTTTAGGAGGACTATCCATGGCAGAGAACCATTATTCACACACACAAAACACATCATTTCATTCATTTTATGCATATAGCAAGGGCAAAGTACCCAAGCACATCAAGCTTACGTAGGAAAATAAATAAATCTCCCAAACTAGAAGATGTTCCCCGCACAACTGTCGCACACAAGTGTGCACATTCCTGCATGTTGATGAAGGTGTTGATGAAGTCCTTGGCAAGACTGCCCTCGAGGGATATGTCATGAAATCCATGGGGGCAGCTGCATAGGGCAATCAGCCCATGACTCTCAAAACGTGGAGTGGAGAGGCACCAATATCGGAGTAGAAGACCTTAATTTGGGTCAGTCTTGCTTGATGTAGCAAAAACCCCAAATGAATGTGCAATTCAAAGAGGAATTTTCATAGATTTCAAGAAAGCCTGTTACATGCCTGGAGGCTTCAATCTTGAGCAAGGAAGTAAAATCAGTTGTCTAGAGCTAGATCTTGTAGACAATCTATTGCTTAGATAGAAATATAGGCATCTACACAATTTATATCGCTGCTATCATACAATCATGCCATTCTTGTAGACGATCTTAGTTTAAAAACTTGCGGTAAATGCTTAGGAAACAAGATCCACTGCTGCCCAACAAAGCTCGGATTGATCGAGACACTACAGATTGAAGGAGGCAAAGCTTCATCGTAGCATCAGAATGGCTTTCTTTGAGAAAAACAATGTTTTTCAGAATGATGCAACTTGGGCATCTCAAAAAACGTTCAAGGTAGGTGATACATTGGAATTCCCATATGCTATAGGGTCGACACATAATTATGCACTGCCATTGAACTTTGTTACAAATAGAATTCAACAACGAACTTTTGGTAGAAGTTATTGCGTCTCCAAATCTGCCTTCAACAAAGGAGTTCCAAAGACTATCAGCTCTTTCAGCAAGAACAAAACACACGAATCCTATCAGCCGTTCTTGATTCACATGGATGCCTTCATTCACTGAATCGAACAGTCTTTTGGTAGGAGACAACTGGTGCATAAGAACCAAATCCACAATCCTCCGTCAAAAGATTGTGTGCATTTGCAAGCTCCAACATGAAATGGCAACCACTCCCATGCTACGCCGTGCTAATGGCTCCAATATACGTATGAAGAGGTCAACTTAATCTTCTCTTCTGAAAGTATGTCGATGTAGATCAAGCAAGCCTTGGAGGCTAGCAGATGAGCAAAGCAAGGTTGCCATACTAGCAAGCAAGAGTTGCGTGAAACTGAATAAAGCATGATTGATTCACACAAGAGCTGCATGAGACAGAATGAAGCTTGGTTGGGCAAGCACATTGAGAGACGCGGTCTTGATTAGATAGTATCCAATGAAAGGACCATGAATCACGAAGGGAGAGCATGGCTCTGATACCGGAATCGGGGTGACAGGGAGAGAGACGAGAGGCAATCACATGTTGTAAACGAGATGAGCCAACAATGGCATATGTTAATTGATTCATTACCAAGTACAAGGTGCCTCATTTATAGGCTAGACAGCCTTCTCTTCTGACATCACAGGTGAGGTTACTAAACCTCCACCTCACACACCTAGCTCACCTAACTCTAGCACACCTACTCTCACACACTCCTATTCTAACTAATTAATCTACCTAATTAACCTATCTATTTACTGGTTAACGTAATTAATTAATTTATTAGTTAGTTTAATCTAATTACCAAATTAATTAATGTAAACTAACCTAAGCTAGGGCCTAACCTAGGGCTCTAGCCTAGCCTAACCTAGGGGCCTAACCTAACCTAGGGCCTAATCTAACCTAAGGGTCTAACCTAACCTAACCTAGGGGTCTAACCGAACCTAACCTAACCTAGGGCCTAATCTAACCTAACCTAACCTAGGGGCCTAATCTAACCTAAGGGTCTAACCTAACTTAACCTAACCTAAGCTAGGATCCTAACCTAACCTAGGGTTCTAACTAGCGGGCCAACATGTGGCGCATACCACATGTTGGGAAAGCCTTATCTCTATCTCCTCCCCGCCTCAACGCCGACAGGCTTAGGCGCTTCAATCTTAACAGCTTCCGGGATTTCATTAGGTGCATGCACTCTCGGGGGATTCACAGGGGGAAACTTATGATATCACGTGAGTGTACAATAGGGGGTTTTTTTGAAATGAGGCATAAGCTTATACATTAGGGGTGGGGGCCCTTTTTTTTTCCCCAATATTGAATTTAAGCTAGGGGGAACATGTCATATTTAAGAAGGGGGGACATAATATAGGTTACCTTGGGTAACTAGTCCAAACAAGTTTGATTTTGTGTATGGTTTTAAATAGTCATAGGGAAAGTAACCTAAATTTGCTTATTGTGTAACCTAAATGCTTGAGAAAGAATGTAGATTTAAGGAAAGGGGAAGATATAATCAAATTTTGGTGGTATCTTATAAGTTTAAATAGGGGTGTTTTATCATCCTATGTGGATCTTAAATAGGGGGTTTTCTTGAAGTTCATGCACGCAGGTGACGTCCCCCTTTAATGGAGAGTGAATCCCCCGGGCATGCACTACAGGTTCAACAGGGCAAGCATTTGCGAGGAAGGAATCGAGATGAAAATCATGGAGGTGCACGAAATGGACAAGATTGGCGTCGCTTTGCGAGATGGGATACCTCCTATAGAGTCAAATTGATGTATGGGTGTGTGCCTAAGGGCTAGGAGTAGATTAATTAAGCTAAAATAATGTAACTATGTACATTAATTCATTAGAATAATGTAGATTAATTAGAATAAGCTACATTAATTAAATTAAAATAATATACATTAATTAAAATAATGTATATTAATTAGGACAATGTAGATTAATCAATTAGAATAATATTGATAATAAATTAATTAGTAGATAATTAGGTTACATAAGTTATTATTCTAATTAATTAAATTAATTAATCAAGGTTCATTATGTAGATTAATTATTTAGCATAATGGAGATTAATTAGAATAAGCTAAATTAATTAAATTAAAATAATATACATTAATTAAAATAATGTAGATTAATTAGAATAATGTATATTAATTAATTAGAATAATATTGATTAATAAATAATTAAGTTAGATTAATTAATAACTTAATAATTTAGGTTACTTTGGTTAATTAGGATAATTAGTCCATTAGGTTTGTTTACTTTAATTAAATAATTAATTAGATTAAGTAACTACTAATTTAATTAAGTAGATTAATGAATTAATTAATTAAATTAAGTTATAAATTAATTTATTAGGTTAACTAGTGAATGATTAGATTAATTATAGGATATTTAATTAGCTAGATTAATTAATTATAATAATGTAGATTAAGTAATTAGAATAATGTAAATTAAATAATTAGAACTATGTAGAATAACTTATATTAATTAGAACTATGTAGATTAATTAATTAGAATAATGTTGATTAAAAAACTTAACTAATTAGTATAATTAGGTGGATTAATTATTTAGCATTGTATAGATTAATAGAATAACTTATATTAATTAGAACTATGTAGACTAATTAATTAGAATAATGTTGATTTAAAAAATTAACTAATTAGTTTAATTAGGTGGATTAATTATTTAGCATTATGTAGATTAATTAAACTAGAATAATGTAGATTAATTAGAACAATGAAGATTAATTTATTAGAATACTATAGCTTAATTAAATTAACTAGTTATCTTAATTAGGTAGGTTAATTAATTAGCAGAATGAAGATTAATTAGAATAAGGTAGAATAATTAAATTAAATTAATATAGAATTATGTTCATTAGTAAAAAATCAAGTTAATTAGGTTCATTAGTAAAAACCAAGTTAATTATGTTCATTAGTAAAAAATCTTGCAAGGGCTTTTTTACCCTCCGTCTGGTTACAATTTCCATGGTCTCAAAAATCTTCACCCTTTTTCTTCTTCTTCGTCGTCTTTGCCATCTTCTTCTTCTTCTTCTTCCCCTTGATTCACCATGTTCTTCCTTCTTCTTCGATCATTCTCCTCCTCGCTTTTGCTTCTGTCTACTCTGCATCGCCGGATCTATAGACTCACAATCATAGGTTCAAATGTTTTAGGCAAATTATAATCTAATCTTCTAGCCTTATTCATGGACACAATCCATCACAGAAACTCATTCCAATTCTTGGGATAGAGAGTGCCTTGTTGATATTGTTTTATCAACAAGGAATCCCAACCCTTGGGATAAAGACTTTCCCGGCACTTTCGGGTTCCCACCACCATGGGATAGGGGTCATTGCACTAGGCAATGCCTGTGGTGGTTCAAATGTTTTAGAAAAACTACAATCCAATCTTCTAGCCTTGTTGATGGACACCATCCATCACCAAAACTCATCCAGATTCTTACCATGCTGCATGAAACTCATTCCAATTCTTGGGATAGAGAGTGCCTTATTGATATTCTTTTATCAACAAGGAATCCTAACCCTTGGGATAAAGACTTTCCTGGTACTCCCGCATTCCCACCACCATGGGGTAGGGGCCATTGGATTAGGCAATGCCCGTGGTGGTTCAAATGTTTTAGACAAACTACAATCCAATCTTCTAGTCTTGTTGATGGGCACCATGCATCACTGAAACTCATCCAGATTCTTACCTCGGGGGATTCAGAAGGGGAACCTTACGATACCACGTGAGTGTACACTAGGGGGGTTTTTTGCAAATGATGCATAAGCTTATACATTAGGGGTGGGGGCCCTTTTATGTTTTGGCTAATCTTAAATTTAAGTTAGGGGGGTGGGAAGAGGGGGGGGGGGGGGGGGGACTAATCTTTACCCTAGATGTAGACCCAATGTAGAAATGACACACAAATACTCATTTGATAAGTCAGTCACTCGGTGTTCATGAACTAAGCCCAAAACTAACACTAGGTCTCCTTCATTGATGGTGATTCTTATTGTTAATTATGGTAATCAAAGAACTAATCGTGGCTAATTAAAGGGGCTAATGTTTAGAGAAAATAAGAGAAAAGGCTATGGAAAAAGGTGTAAGAAATGTTCCATAGTAATGCATTCCTACAAGCAAATTAAGCATAACATGGCCACATGAACACCACCACACCCACACCTATACCCTCTCACTCTTTCACTCTTTGATTTTGACCACAAGCTGGTTCTCCTAAGTTGTCCTTATTCTCTTTTGGCATTTGTAAATATTCACTCTATCTTTCTAGTACACTTTGCTTTGCACACTTTGCAAAATTGCCCAATCACCCAAAGGCAAAGAGACTATCTATCAGAGGATTAAATAAAAAATGGAGTAATGGAAGGCTACATGGAGTGGGCATGGAGTCCCAATGTTGTAGATCCAAGAAATGGGTTTTAAGGGTGGTTCAAATCAAGGAACTTGATATCCAACCTTGTAAGTCATGATATAAATAGTCTTTCATAATATAAAACAAATATATCATTAAATCATTCTCTCTATGGATCAATGGCGGTGAACCTAATAACTAAGGAAACCATGATAGATTTGGGCTTGGAAAAGATGTTATAAAGTAATTAGGTTAGTTGGCTTGCCAACAAAAGTAGAAATTAATTACGCTCCCAAGTATGTGTACACACGATGGCCACCATCGGAAACATCTCAAAGAGTAGCGTCTAAGTATGCCAAGCTTGACAAGTTTTGAGCTAATTTGCAAAATATTATCCATGCCTACCTTTTTGAGAGAATACTCAAGTGAAATTATTTCAGGGCCCCAAAATGAGCCCCAAATATCCGTAATAGATAGGGTCCAAGCTTATAGTGTGCTTGTCCCTTATAGCTTACCTGTAACTATGAAGTAATTTTTTTGGGAAAATTACAAAGGTAGTTGATCAGTGGTCACAAAATTACAAAGGTAGTTGATCAGTAATTACAAAATTACAAAGGTAGTTGATCAGTAATTACAAAATTACAAAGCCATCATTAAGAGACAATAGTCGAGGCACCATAAAGTCTACACTTGCTTTGTAGACTTTTGTAAGGCATTTGATACGGTCCCATGTTCCCACCTAAGCAAGAGGTTATAAGAGTTGTAGCTCTCAGAGATCATGATCTGGGAGGTTATGAGTTTATATGAGCTTGTCAGAGGGAGGGTATGTGCCCAATGCAGTCTATTGAATTGTTTTCTTAACCATGGTGAAATGGAGCAAATTTTATCCCCAAAAATGGAGGGGGGAAATGGGGAAGCGAGGGAAAATGGGTTTCCACTTTTGCCCTATCTTATTGCCCTATCTTTTTCTTCCGCCTCTGCTTGAACATTCCGCCGCTGCCTTTCCATCTTTTTCTTCCGCCTCTGCTTGAACGTAAGCAAGATGCCAGAGAGCAGCTTGAAAGGCAAAAGAAGAGCACGATCGTGAGCCTCTGGAAGCAAAGGAACTCCAAGATCGAGAGTAGGCTTCCAGGGACTGTGAGGCCAGGAAGCCAAGGAGTTCCGACTGCTCGAGGCCCACGAAGCTAGGGAACGTTGAGGTCGGGAGCTTGAGGCTCAAGAAGCTAGGGAGCTTAGAGAGCACATCGCTCGGGATGAGAAGGAAGAACGAGGGGATAGTCCAGCAGCCTGTCAAATCTCCTTTTCATGGGAAGGCCAATTTTATTCGGTATGGCAGTAAGACCAAGCATTTAGTGCTGATTTCGTGGCTAAATGAGTTTGAAAGCGATTTTTCAGTTGTACCTACGAACGACAACGAGAGGTGCATTCTTGCATCAAGCACGAGGCTCTATCTTTTTACCTATGAATTTGAGTTTATGCAAGGATTGGTTTCTTGTAAGACTTGTCCAATCGTTCTTCACAAACTTAGTCAAGCTAGGAGCTTCATAGACAACTTATTTGTTGCAGACATTCGGCGATTTTACATTTGGATGTCCGTGCAGTGACCTGGAATATAACGTGCACGTACTCACAATTCCTGGCTCAGAAAGGACCTAGTTGCTGTGTTTCACTGTCGTCCTTCTACAATGACACCATCGTTCCTTGCCCCACCTGCTCCTGCAGCTGTCAAAGTAACAGCACCATGGGCGGGTGCTTGGAGTAAGTCACATTTCTCTTGTTGTTCATGTATCTTTCACTACAGCTCACCCATCTCTCGCGCTGACAGTAATGTGTCTTCAGGAGCGCTCCTCCGCTACTTCCCACGGGTGTCAGTACGGGATTGACTCCCCGTGTGACTGCCCCTCTGCTCACTTTACAGATTTTATATACAAAGATTCAGTGGAGGAATCTATCCTTGAGCATTTTGTGAACTCAATCGTACAGCTAGTAGAAGTTATAGAAGTTTCTTGGATCTTAGCATTACTTAATCTTCTTTAGGTTTAGAGGTTGATAACTCTGATAAATGCCAATGACCTGAGTATGCTGTGTTGAATTTCATACTCTTATTTCTGCTTTGTTTATTCCTTTTTGCTATTCGAGCTTTTGCTGTTTGGGTTGGGATTTCAAGGTGTAGTAAGCATTGACTTTACCCAAAGAGATTCCGAAATCTTTCGAAACCCAGATGGCAACTTATGCTTGGGTACTGATGAGAACATAAGAGTATAGAGTATCTTTGCTTATTAAGTTATTTTTACTTTTTTACTTTTCTCATCTACTCATAATTTTTCTGAAGTCATTTACAAACTCCCTTCTTTCCTATGTTATGCTTGCTTTATCAAAATTTCAATTTGTTGTAAGCAACTAAGCTTCCCTTAAGGTTTGAGGAAAGGTGTAGCTGATTTTTAACACTTTGTTTTGGCTGCTATTATTTTTTAGTTGTCAGAGCTCTTGTGGTTAAGCCTCACCCTTGAAATAGTGTTTTTATGGACCAAAGCAACTCTGTTTCTCCCCTTTTTGTACCAACCATTGAGGTTGATCTTGAAAGCCTCTGTAGATGAGCAGCAGCAATATTGGGATGCTTAGCCGATATTTTACTCAATATTTGTTGATGTATTGTAAGGAAAAGGGTCTATACATTTTGCATTCTTGGGCTTTTATTTAGTGACATCGGTATTTCTTTTCTGGGTTTTTGGCATGCAAAGAAATGAGACGCTCATTGTACAGCTTCCACATGTGCATCTACTCAGCCTTTAGGACAGTTTGATGCCTCCCAACTAACCTTGATGGGCTGCTTTGGGACCTTTGTTAGTCAATTCATCTTGATGGGCTGCTTTTGGGACCTTTGTTAGTTGGGCCTTTGAATACCATCATGTAAACTACCACTCCTATTTCATCTACTTCTAGGGACCAGCAAGAACTCTTACTCTTGTAGAATGCTCAACAGCTCTTTCTGTCATGGCTTTCTCATGCACGGAAAGCATTAAATTTGCTATTGCTATTGCTGCTAAGCAAGCGTCATAAACACTTGCTAGAGCCTAGCATGTGCCACTCGAGCGACATTGAGCGGATCCCCTCAATCTGCTAGCTCAAGATGCTCCATGTACCATCATTGGAAGGACATGGCAATTGTTTTTGCTCAAGAGTGCATGGCACCTTGAGTTCCTTTTTCGAGATGAGCAGAGAGGGTCAAAAGCATTTGCAGGAAAAGCTGAGACAACAATGATGTGGTTTACAGAATGCCTCTCACATGTATGAACACTCCATGCAAATGAAAACCACCTGAGGGGAAAAACAATAATAGTGTGGTTTACAGAATGCCTCTCACATGTATGAACACTCCATGCAAATGAAAACAAGCAGACCTCTCAGATTTATCTTTAGAGATAAAGATTGTGTGTTTGCTGCCTCATAACAAGGCCCATATGCCCCTTCAAATTGGCTGATCGGGTCTGCTTTTCCTGCTGACCCACATCTGGCCAATCATACAGGATTGTGAGCTGTCATGAAACCCTCTAAAGCTAGAATTTGATTCAGGATTGAAAGATCCTGGGCCTTGATTTGGCACACCATCCTGCACTTGTACTCTGTCAGGATCATGCTAGCTCTCCTCATCCGAAGTTTTGGAGACTTGGAGACTTGGCCTTCCGAATCGTACTCCTTGTCTGCATGCTTCCATAATCACATTTGTAGCTATATATCACCATACATGTCAACAGTTTTATGTCCATTTCATGCTTCATTTTGAACATGTTAATGATGATTTTGCTGTAATTTGTTCCTCATTTCCTTTACTTTACAATAGGTTTTGTTGCTACTGCAAATAATGCATTGAGAAGGCCTATGTTTCTACTTCAACTCATGTTTTTGGTTGGAATTTGTTTACAGGTGCTGTAATTTGTTACTAGTTGCTAGAGTAGCTGTAAGCTTCAAAAGGAGATTGTTGGCTTGAAGCAGCTCTGATTCTTCCATACTTTGCTCCAGGTTTTATGTCCATTTCATCCTTCATTTTGAACATGTTAATGATGGTTTTGCTGTAATTTTCTCCTCATTTTCTTTACTTTACAATAGGTTCTTCTGTCCATTTGAGATTATCTTGCTGGGCACCTTTTTTGTTATCTAGCCCTTTTATAGGAGCATGGAGAGGCATGATATTGTGATTGTGTTAGATGAGGGTGTGGCTGAAAATCATGTGTTGGGATATGTTCATCTTAAAACCGGTGGTACCTACAAGGACTTGAGAGAAGAGATCATCCTTGATAATCTCATCATAGATGAGTTTATATTTTTGGGAGGATCTAGGAAAATTCCAATAGGGGCCAAGCAAGAGGAGAGATGGATAGTTGATGTTGCAGAAGTAACCATCCAATTGAAAATGGAATATGATACACAAGGCAAACGCCAAAAAGTGGACTCAGTTGGAGATAGCAATAAAATGCAGCCAAAGTGTACAGTGTCTCCAGATTTATGTATGCATGATCTTGCTCAAGGGTGTGAGAGGTACAATATGGTGGATGATTCGACTACGTGTGGTAGTGTTTCTAAGAATCGATTGAAGAGTCACCTTGCAACACCATCTGAGGTCAAAAAATGGCAGAGGGAGATTAAGATAGCCAAAGAAAAGTTAAGAGCAAAAGGCCGACATGATAGATTTGAGCTCATGTCAAAGGACAAGGATGGTAAAGCATTGTTTCAGATTTGGTGTGAGGAGTGTGATTGCTCTTATGGTCAAGGGGGTCCTGACACTTTGTATAACTACACACACTCACACATCAACTCAGCATCCCATATGAGGATTATTGGGTTATGTGAGCAAGAGAGCCATAGAAAAGACAGCCTTGGTTCATTGGATGACATTATGGAATTAGGAAAAGAAAAAGTAAATGAAAATGTTGGAGGTTTCAAACTTTGCAAGTCAGAGTAATGTGGTGTTTCAACTAGTAACAGAGACTATTGGAGATTATAGCACTCTATCAAAAGTCTATATAAGCTGCATGCTAGATAACAAGTGGATACCACTATTTCCAAAGACAGGATCTCTACGACAATGCATGATTGAGCATATGAAATCCAAGCTACATATCACAAAGGCTAGTGGCATTGATTCTAGTAATCAAGTGAAGAGGGCTGGTGGTCACCAATCCAAGGTGACAATTATAGATAAGAAGCAAAGAGATCTAAGTGGTTTTTTTAAGAAATGTTCTGCTAAAGGTAAAACTCACATGTTCTAGCTGTGTTTTCCATCAGCTTTGTATTTTCCAAGTGAACGTTTTTTCTTATGCTCTATTGTAATGTTTTCTTATAGATAATGACACCTTGCAAACTGCCAATCCATCATGAAAGCCATCAGGTATTTCTCATATGCTTCTATTTTCAATCATTATTTCTGATTTTTTATAGAGATGTTAGGTGTAGCTAGTCATATGGCTTTTGGCTCTCTCTCCATTAGGCAAATTTTCAAGCTTCTATTTTCAATCACTATTTCTGTTTTTTTATAGAGATGTTAGGTGTAGCTAGTCATATGGCTTTTGGCTCTCTCTCCATCAAGTCTATTGGGAACTTAACAGATTCCTCCTTTGCTCACAGAGAGTAGCTTGCTTGCAACCTTGTGTTGGAGTTTTTGGCAAGGGTCATATAACTATGATGGGAATGTGGTTGATTTGAAGCCCTTTTTGGATGATAGTAAGGGAGGTGGAAAATGGCACAATGAGCCAGCAACTAAGGCAACAATTATGATGGGGACAACAGAGTTCATTGAAATTAATGGCACTTTCCATCATAAGGATTGCAAGCGAATACGTTTGGAGGGAACATACTTTGATAATTTGCAATGTGGTGCATGTGCTACTATTCCTAAAGAACGAGACTTTTGCATGCGAGTGTATCGACAAATTCGATCTTTAGACACTCGTGGATCAAGAGACACAGGAGGTGGTAGACGGTTAGATTATTTGACTCATTTAGAGTTATTGAGAGTAGCAAAAACAAAGTCCACAATGGTTCGGGTATTGAAGAAGGAGATAGCATTCACAAGAACTGAAGTTGTTGCATTGAGCGTGAAGGTTAGAAGTCTTCGGGAGAGCACTATGGAAGCCATGGTGAGGAAAGATGTTAGAAAATTTTGTCAAGATATAATCAATGCTCATGAGCTAGGTCTGTTTGAGGGAAAGAAGGCATTGTGGAACTTCTTTGTTGACATTTCACAAAACATTTCAAGAGTAGGTCAAGGGAAGAGATATTCCAATACAACAAAGGAATTATTTGAGACTGTCAAGATATGGGGAGGGACAAGGTTGCATAATTTCTTATCACTTAACCTTGGAGGTCCACACATGTCCACCACAATGAGGTCCACAAGAAAAGCACTTTTCTTTCGAACTGGTTTACAAGAGGATATATTTCAACATGCAAGAGAAGTTTACACTTGTCACATGATGAAGAAAGGTATACCCTTGGGTAGTGTGCCAGCTCTTCTAGCTGAGGATGAAACAGTTATGAAAAGAATGGTGAGATGGGTGGCACGTGATGATAATTTGGTTGGCTTTTGTGGTAAAAAGATGGAACACACTTGCATTCCAGACTTTGTCGTGCAAGTTGGTGATGGTCAAGATGGATATCTTAGAGTTGTGGATGCTTTTCAACATAATGTGATTGCTCATTATGCAAGGGTATTGATAGTGAATCCTCTTCTTGAATCCTTGCAAAAGCTAGTTCTATTGGTGCAATTGACATGTAATAGGTTTGATTCCATGTTTGTCAGAGAACAGTGGGAGAGCATTCAGCTTTCTTGGAACATTTTTCTAAGGGATGTGGTAGGTCCATTGATAGGACATGCTTTAGATGGGGATAGTAGGCGCAGAAAGTTGATGTTGCAAGATTACTCTTCTTGTCAAGGTCCCAGGTTGTGCATTCCTTGGAAGGGTTGGCCCTTTACAGCACACATCACATTTGATGGGAGTATCAGTGGTTTGCATGATCAAGACTATATTCATAATGGAAAGAAACTTATCAATCCTTTGGATAGTGCATCTAGGAGATTGGTACTTGGTAGAGAGCTTGTGACTTTGAATCATGTAGCAATTGTATATCAATTATTCAAGGTTGATGAACATGGCTTGCAAGAAGGGGATATTGAGAGGAAGGATAGACAAAATTGGAGAGTTGCACAAAGGATTGCTGCAAAGAAAGTACAAAAGTGTTTGAAGTTATTACAAGAAGGCTATGGTGCTCACTAAGAGCGGACATTGGGCACACGTATGTACTTATCAATAGTAGCATCTTACATTGATGTTTTCTTATCACCTACCTTAGACTTGTATGGTCGTGTGAAAGCTGCAGGAAAGGTGTCTTTCTTTTTCAGGTATGTAGAAGTTGTAAAGATTGTGGGAGAGAGGGAAGGAGTCTCCCTTGAGGCTTTCTCACAATCACAATGGGGGAATACACACAAAGGTGGAGGCTGAAAACAGTTTTCCTCTTCTTAGTTGTGAAAGCCAAAAGAACTCTAGTACAAAGAAATAGAAGAACCCTATATGTGGGTCTCAAACCAAACTCAACTAACTAAGGTGGCATACTAATTGAGCCGCGAACTAGTGTAGATAAGGATAGCTGTCATCCAGCTATTATTCATGAGCGGTGTACCAACCGCATCTCCAGCTAACAAGTCGGTGACATAAATGCACAACAGTCACCCTGGCATATCGCGAGTGGAGCTCGATATCTCAACACTCCCCCTCGAGCTCAATCCCAATTCCTGCACACCAAGCAGGTCTCTGAACTTGCGCAGCTTCTCTGTGCCCAATGCTTTCGTGAAGATGTCAGCTACCTGATCCTCTGTGCTGACATAAACTAGATCAATAAGACCTAGTAAAACCTTCTCCCGCACATAGTGATAATGCACCTCAATGTGCTTTGTTCTGGCATGAAAGACTGGGTTCTTTGCCAATTGTATACTACTCATGTTGTCACAATAAATGACAACTGGCCCATCTGTAGACTGATGCATATCATAGAGTAGCTTATGCAACCAAGCTACCTCACATGCAGCCATTGCTGCACCCCTGCACTCAGCCTCTGTGCTCGACAAGGCAACTGTAGGCTGTTTCTTGCAGCTCCAAGTGACTGCAGCACTCCCAAAAGAGAACACATATCCACTGGTAGATCGTCTATCTGAAATGCTACCAGCCCAATCAGCATCAGTGTATCCATGCAACTGTATCTGAACCCCAGCCTCATAAAATAGTCCATACTGCAATGTGGACTTCACATACCTGAGTATGCGTCTAGCCGCATCCAAATGCGGTTTCCTTGGAGCCTGCATAAACTGACTTACCAACCCAACAGCATAGCTCAAATCTGGCCTGGTAATAGTCATGTAAATCAAACTTCCTACTATGCGTCTGTACATAGTAGGGTCTTCTAGAAGCTCACCTGCATCTGCGCTCAGCTTCACATTCTGCTCCAAAGGAACTGAAATAGGCTTACAGCCTGTCATCCCATATTTGGACAGCATGTCCAATCCATACTGCCTCTGCAAGAGCTGTATCCCACTTGGTGATCTAATCACCTCAATGCCCAAGAAATAACGCAGCTCTCCCAAATCCTTCATCTCAAACTTCTGCCTTAATAGCATTTTCACATGAAGGATATCTTCATCACTATCACCTGTGATGATCAAATCATCAACATAAATGACCAGCAGCATAATCCCTTTCTCTGTTTTTCTCACATAGAGTGAGAAATCTGCCTTGGAAATCTGAAAGCCAATAGTGACAAGATACTGTCCTATCTTGTCAGACCATGCTCTAGGTGTTTGCTTCAAGCCATACAAGGCTTTCTTCAACCTGCAAACAAACTCAGGATGAGTAGCATGAACATAACCTGCTTGCTGCTCCATAAAGACCTCTTCTTGCAAATCACCATGCAAGAAGGCATTCTTTACATCCATCTGATGTAAAGACCATCCCTTTGATGCAGCCATAGCAATGGCTACTCTTACAGTTGCCATCCTTGCAACTGGGCTGAAAGTTTCTTCATAATCAATGCCATATGTCTGTGCATACCCCTTGACAACTAATCTTGCCTTGTATCTATTCACAGAACCATCTGCATTGTGCTTGATCTTATAAACCCACTTACAGCCAATTGCATTCTTGCCTTTAGGCAAAGGCACCAATTCCCATGTAGCATTAGCATCCAAGGCATCCATTTCTTCATCCATGGCTTTCTCCCATTTTTCATTTCCCATGGCTTGCTCAAAAGAAGTGGGTTTTGGTTCCTGTATCACTTTGACCATGTAGGCATAGTGAATGGCTGTAAATCCATCATATTTCAGCCTATCCACAGGATACCTTACCCTGGTAGACCTGCGCAAAATAGGCTCACTTGCAGGTGCTCTCAAAACATCCCTGGTCTTCCTTACTTCAGGTGTAACAACAGAAGGAATACCCAACTCATCATCAATGCTCTGTTCTGAGCCACTGGATTCACCATCCACACAAGAGTGACCTGCATTCACATCAAACATGGGCTGATCTACCTTCTCTTTTCCTTTTCGTGATACCTGCGTACCACTCTCTGCATTGCTTTGAGGGGATTCTCCTGATCTCAATCTGCCTGTCCATGGCAAAGTATGTGAACCACTAGTAGAGGACACTCCAGGTCCACTGATATTTTGTGATTGCTGCTGTGCATTCTGTGCAGCATTACCATTTTGTGCATCTACATCAATCATCACATTTACTGGTTTATACCAGCTGCTCATCTCATCAAAAACAACATCTCTGCTCACTGTGAACTTGCGTGTAGAAGGGTTATAGCATCTATACCCTTTCTGCTGCAGAGAATAACCAATAAAGACGCACTTCTCAGCTTTTGGATCCAACTTGGACCTCAACTCATCTGGCACATGGACATAGGCAATGCAACCAAAAATCTTCAAATGAGAAATATCTGGTTTCCTACCAGTATACATCTCCTCTGGCGTCATGCCATGTATTGCTGCAGTGGGAGTCCTGTTCATTATATAGACTGCTGTAGCAACTGCTTCAGCCCAATAATAATCTGGTAGATCTTTTTCATTTAGCATAGCCCGAGATACCTCTCCAATATGCCTGTTTTTCCTTTCTGCAATTCCATTTTGCTGTGGGGTATGACTGCATGAATATTGGTGCTTTATACCATGCTCCTGCAAGAACCTTGCAAACTCATTTGAGAGGTACTCTCCCCCTCCATCTGACCTTAGGCATTTTATTTGCAGGCCTGTTTCTTTTTCAACCATAGCTTTGAAAGCTTTGAAGTGCCCAAACACTTCACTTTTCTTTTTCATAAAATACACCCAAAGTTTTCTGCTGAAGTCATCAATAAATGTGACAAAATAGTGACAGCCTCCAATAGATGCAGCTTTTGTAGTCCACACATCAGAGTGGATTAATTCCAATGGCTTTTTACTCTCTTGAACATGCCTAGGAAAAGGTTTCCTTGCCTGTTTCCCAAATTGACAGGCTTCACAAACCTTGTGCATTTCTGCAACCTTGAATTTAGGCAATCCTACAACAATATTTTGGTCTTGCATTGATTTAAGTCGCTGTATATTAACATGACCAATGCGTTTGTGCCAGATATCAATATCTGCAACTACACCGGTCCCATGTGCAAACATTGTTGCACTCAATTCAGGCATGTCTGCATCCAACGTAAACATCCTGCCCTTCTTCTTTCCTTTTGCTATCAAGCGACCGTTATTTTTCATATCCTCAACAAAGCATCCATGAGGATTAAATCTAACCTGCAAGCCCTGCTCAACCATTTGACCAACAGAAACTAGATTCTTGGTGATGTTCGGGACATGAAATACATCAGACAAGTATTTCTTTTTCCCATCCTGCATAGACAAAGGAATTTTGCCAATCTGCACAATAGGATGTGCAGTATCATCACCAGTCTCCACAAATCCTGGTTTTTCCATTTTTCTTGCATCCTGCATCCATTCAGCGTGACCTGTCATGTGGTTTGATGCACCCGAGTCAACATACCACACATCATTGCTTTCTTCTGCACTTGTTACAGAATTTGTCATATGTTGCACCATAAACAAATGCTCATTTCTGTCATCACCCTGTCTACTAGAGGATGCATAATTGCCTTACTGCAATTTTCCATTCATAATGTCATTCTGCTTTTTATAGCAGTCCTTAGCCATATGACCCATTTTGCCACAATAGTAGCATTCAATATTGCTGTTTGCATTTTGGCCTCTCTGCCATCCACCATGGCCTCTTTGGCTCCCCCTGCCTCTAGAGTTACCACGTCCTCCTGCATAGGACTGGTTTTCTTGCGTTTGCTGCATATTCTGATTTCTACCACGGCCTGCAGATCGGCCTCCTCTACCTCTGCCTCTACCTCTGCCAGCATTTGAGTAGAAGACAGTTTCTTTTGAAGTTCCTGCTGAAGAAGATGCACCACCATTTCTCTGCTCTTCAGAAATTAGAAGAGCAATCAGCTCCTCAAAATCAGGAAATTTTTCACAGACGGCAATGGATGTCCGGAACTGTGCATAATCCTTTCCTAGACCATTCAAGGTCACAGAAACCAAATTGTCATCATCCATTGGCGACCCAATGGAAGCAAGTGCATCCGCAATTTTCTTCACCTTCATGTGGTAGTCATTGATGTTCATGTTTTCTCTCTGCACATTATCCAACTCCTGTTTGAGTTGCATTTTCCTGGCTTGCGTATTTGTGCTATACATTTTTGCCAAAGTATCCCATGCCTCCTTTGGCGTATTTACATCCTGAATATGCACAATCATGGAGTCCGAAATACTGATAGACAGCCAGTACATAACTTTCCTGGCTCTCTCATGCCATCCTTTGAATGCCTGCATTTCCTGTTGACTGGGAACATTAGGAAGAACAGGTTCTTCTTCATTTCCTGTAATGAATTCCCAATAGCCTTTTCCCATCAAGAAATTCGTCATTCTAAACTTCCATGCCTGAAAGTTATTCTTGTCAAGCTTTTGAGTGACAATCTGTGAAAGAGAATCAGATGCCATTACAGAACACTGCAAAATATTCTGTCACTGCAAAAAACACAGCTTTTGCCTCGCACGGGCAGATCTGCAAAACTGACGAAAGTGGTATTTCACCACACAGTCACTTTCTAGTGACGATTTTGCATCAACAGGCAACAGGCATGAATCTGCAACTCCTAATATCTCTGCACACAGGCATACGATGCAATTTCTGTGGCACCTTTCCACCGACTAGCCGCGTAGTGGTCGCACAGCAAAAAACAGGGCCTTTTTCTGAGTGCCTGCGAAGAACTTCAAAACGGGCCCCGAAACGGCCTCAAATCAGAAAAATAAAGTCACTGAGGGCGTCGCCCATTCCCGCAGCATATACTGCGCTCTCGCCACACCGCGAAGGGCGTCTCAATCTGAAACAGTGCACTCCTGCACTTCTAGCTGTGCTACCTGCAGAGATTTGCTCCCAAACTCGAAATAGGAAAGCAACACTGGTCCTCTTACCAGGACACCACGAACTTGGCTTGCTTTCTCGAGCTCCTTACCATGAACAAGGCTCTGATACCATGTAAAGATTGTGGGAGAGAGGGAAGGAGTCTCACTTGAGGCTTTCTCACAATCACAATGGGGGAATACACACAAAGGTAGAGGCTGAAAACAGTTTTCCTCTTCTTAGTTGTGAAAGCCAAAAGAACTCTAGTACAAAGAAATAGAAGAACCCTATATGTGGGTCTCAAACCAAACTCAACTAACTAAGGTGGCATACTAACTGAGCCACGAACTAGTGTAGATAAGGATAGCTGTCATCCAGCTATTATTCATGAGCGGTGTACCAACCGCATCTCCAGCTAACAAGTCGGTGACATAAATGCACAACAGTCACCCTGGCATATCGCGAGTGGAGCTCGATATCTCAACAGAAGTTGCTACCATTGCTATTAGTGATATATGAATAAAGGATTTTGAACATATTTCCAAGGTTTATGTGGCTAATACTCATGGTTCTTTCTATATGTAGGATTTGGCGCATGTGGATCACTAAACATGATGCATACTCCCTAAAGCAAAACTTTATCAGTAGAGAAACATTCATTGACATTCAATTGTCATGTCACTTTGTGGTTCTCTTGATAAAGACCTTTAGGGAAAAGCATCCTCACTTGCACGTACCCCTTTCTTGCACGGGATCGGATGCGTGTGAGAATTTTTTCAGCAAGGTGGGTGGAATGGTTCGGAATGAAAGATGCTATGATGGCTTTGATTTGCTGAGTAGTACAGGAGCACTTAATAGAATAGCAGAGTTTCAAGCAGGTTCAATTCTTAAATTTCCAGCAGCTCATTCTAAACAAGAAAATATATGGGCTACTTTGGAAAAGGAGAATGACACTCCTTTGGCCAACCTGGGAGACTATGCTTGTGTGAGTAGTGACAACCATATGGTATCTGCATTGAAAGAGGGATTATTAGAAGCAAAGGCCATAAGTGAGACACTTGGTATGCACGATGAAACTTTTTGGAATGACTCATGGGAGGAGGGAGATCTCTTAGAACTCTTCAACCCTAATCTTGAATATGTGGATGAAGATGAATCATTGGATGATCTTCTAATTATAGATGAAGATAATCACTTTGATAGTGGTGTTCGAGGTGATCTGGATGAGGAAATTACTAGTGAAAGTGAGCTTCGTCATGTGATTGATTGTCTAATTGATGAGGAGGAGAAGGTGGCTAGTGAAATATCGCCATTTGTTGAAGTGGATGGGAAAGCCATTTCTAAAAGCACACTTGTCAGCCAATTGAATGGAAATCCCACACTATCTAAAGATAGATTAACAAGGGTGAAAAGTGGAGTGTATTTTTCTTTGGAGAAGAAGGCAATGATTCATATAGGAACATGTCTTGGTATAGGATCTGATTGTGCAGTATTGTTTGAAAGCACATCAATAAATGCAAACAAAAAGACAAGAGGAAAAGGAAAAGCTGGGAATACTAGTAAGGGTGCTGTAAACGGCATGTGGTACCTTGGAAGGGTGGTAAGCATGAGGAGAAAGGTTGGAAATTGTCTAAAAGAGACAAGAGGCCCCTTTGATTTATTGGATAGGCCTTTGAATGTTCAAATTCATTTGTCATGGTATCAACAAGCAAAGGGAACTAGGACCTACACATATGACCTTGTTGACAACCAATGTGTGGATTTGGAATCTATAATAGCCTTGGCCAATCTCAACTATGATCGACAAACAAAGAAATACCATCTTGATGAGAATGACTACAAACTTTTCAATGAATATGTTCAGGGCAGAAAAGGTACATTTTCTATTTTTTAAATTTTTGTAAAGTTTATCCATTTTGAAGTCGTCCCTTCCCTTCCCTCCTTCCTAGTCCATTTGCAGCCCTACTGCTCCAATCTCTGATGTAGATGAAGGTAACATATGTTTTTGTTAATGTGCTTTCAATCCTTCTTATCACATAGGGATCCTAGGTTTGCAGCATGTAACTTGACAGGGAGCTTATGTTTGTTTTGCAGGATAAATTTGTTGGCAAGCTATGTGGCATGATGCCGCATTTATGAGAAGATGCCCATAGATGTGTCAATGCTAAACTTATGGATTATAGACATGGATTGTTCGGGTGTTACTCTTGTTTGATTTTTAGTTTTTCTAGTAAAGATTCAAGATGCATTTTATGTTTTCTACTCTATCAAATTTTGGTTTAGATTCATGGATTGTTCAGGTGTTACTCTTGTGTAACTTCATATTTGCTGCTATTAAACATCCAAGATGCTTTTCAGCTTTCTCATTCTAGTGTTTGTTTTTTAAGGGAGAAGAAACTTGTTTATGTTAGTGTGTAATCATTCTTATACGCTATATATTGGGTCTACTACAGCTTTCTAGCTTGTCCGCCCCAATAACAGTGAATGTAGTTGCTGTCTACACTATTCTGAGCAGGTTTTGAGACTGTTGCCAATTATGGGAAAGGATTTGGAGCTATTTACCTCTGTATTTGGCAATACAACATTCAAATTAGTTCATGTTTTGCAAGTACAGGTCTACATTGGAAGTTCAGTGAGGTTTGTGCATTGTTTAGCCAAGCGTTGGCTAGTGGGTTAATGTGATTTTTTTGGTGCAATACCATTCATAGCATGTGAATCAGTGGGTAGTTTATGCATACATCTAAGATGGTTCAGAATCAAAATCTGAATCTAAATTCGGGAGACGTGTTTGAAGTTTTGGCCTATTAAACATCCAAGATGCTTTTCAGCTTTAAGATGGTTCAGAATCAAAATCTGAATCTAAATTCGAGAGACGTGTTTGAAGTTTTGGCCTATTAAACTTCCAAGATGCTTTTCAGCTTTCTCATTCTAGTGTTTGTTTTTTAAGGGAGAAGAAACTTGTTTATGTTAGTGTGTAATCATTCTTATACGCTATATATTGGGTCTACTACAGCTTTCTAGCTTGTCCGCCCCAATAATAGTGAATGTAGTTGCTGTCTACACTATTCTGAGCAGGTTTTGAGTCTGTTGCCAATTATGGGAAAGGATTTGGAGCTGTTTACCTCTGTATTTGGCAATACAACATTCAAATTAGTTCATGTTTTGCAAGTACAGGTCTGCATTGGAAGTTCAGTGAGGCTTGTGCATTGTTTAGCCAAGCATTGGCTAGTGGGTTAATGTGATTTTGTTGGTGCAATACCATTCACAGCATGTGAATCAGTGGGCAGTTTATGCATACATCTAAGATGGTTCAGAATCAAAATCTGAATCTAAATTCAGGAGACGTTTGAAGTTTTGGCCTGGGAGGATAAATTGGATGGAACCAAGTATTCCATGTGGAGTTTTATAGTGAATAATGTGTTAGTTGGTAAGAGTATATGGGGCTATGTTAGAGGTGATGAGGCTTGTCTTGTAGATCTAGTTATTGCTTCTGCTACACCTTTGTAAGGAGGTAATGCATATGATATGCAGCTAGCTTCGATAAGGCCAGCTACACCTGTTGCTCCCATTGAGGATTAAAGGAGATGGGATTGAGGGATGCCCAGGCTATGCCACTTATAGCCTTGTCCATTAAAAGGATCATCATACCTCATATCTGTTCCTCCAACATACTTGGAGAATATGTATTGGGCAAGGAAGGAGGCTAGGCTTACTTGAAAAGACATCTTGATAGTATTTCAAGAGCTTTACGTATGGAAATACATTGGTGGATATGTATACTCTTTGTAGATGTACAGTCAATACGTATGCAAAATGGTATAATGTTGCCTTGGTTAGCATGTCGATGTAGGTGATTAGCATGTAATGGATGTAATGCCAACAAATGAGTGCTCTTATCATCACTATTAGGCATGAATCAAGAACATCTATTTTGATAGATGTAACTTTAACAAATGCTGTTATCATCATTATTAGGCTTGAATCAAGAATTACCATGCTAACCATGTATGGTAACAAGTGTGCGGAGGGTGTGCGGATGACAGATGGATGTTTGACAAAATATGATAGCCGTCTTATAGTCTTGTTGTTTGACAAAATAGGATAGCCGTCTTGACGTAGGTTTAAGGAAAGGGGGGGAGCACACTAGACTTTTTCTTGTACCTTATAAGCTTAAATAGGGGTGTTTTATAATCCTACATGGATCTTAAATAGGGGGTTTTCTTGAAGTTCATGCACGCAGGTGACGTCCCCCTTTAATGAAGAGTGAATCCCCCGGGATTCTTACCATGCTGCATGAAACTCATCCCAATTCTTGGGATAGAGAGTGCCTTGTTGATATTATTTTATCACAACAAGGAATCCCAACCCTTGGGATAAAGACTTTCCCGGTACTTTTGGGATCCCACCACCATGGGGTAGGGGTCATTGCACTAGGCAATGCACGTGGTGGCTCAAATGTTTTAAGAAAATTATCATTCAATCTTTTTTCTTGTTGATAGACACCATCCATGAAAGAACCTCGTCCCGATTCTTACCATGCTTAGCGTGCTTGGTGTTACAAATATTTTAGAAGACCCCTATAGGAGTAAAAGAGATTCCACTAGGAAATGTCTTAGTAATTTTATCTTAATTTATAAATTTAAATTCAAGTTTTCAGTAATGGGATTTTATTGTTTTCATTCTTTGGTTAAGGAGGGTGTCTTATGTAATATGTTTTACAATTTCAAGAATTTGCAATGGCCATGCCTGTTCATGAGAAATTCATAGATCATGCTTGGCTTATGATGGAGAAGCCAAAGAGCTACCACCTTGTTATCACTTCAGCGAAAGTGAAAAGTCCCAAATTTTCTAGCCAAGAAATTGGAAGTGTCGAAGTTGTTTTGAAATTGGATGTATTTCCACATGGGGACTTCATGATAGCCATATGTGATGACAACATGAAGGGCCAGCGTGTACTAAAGTTGAGGACAAACTCTAAGGAGTACTATGAGAAGTGCCAAACTCTGCAAAGTATCCATATATAGGTGATGCCTTGAGTTCTCTTAAGGCTATATGGGATGCATTACCAGATATTGAAGAGGTCAAGATGGTAGTACACTTGGATCTTCTCAGGATTTTGTACAACCTTTACCTTCGGTCCCAACTATCCAACCACCGCAGGTGTAGACTACAATGAGAAAGAAAAAGAAAAAGACATCAAAGTTTGATGCTTGTATGGAAGCTATGGCTTTCCCTCGAAGAGGAGAAAAAAGGCCTCGACCTGAAAGAGTTGACCCAAAAGTAACCCAATTAAAACATGGTGAGAAGTTGGATGATGATGATAGTGACAGCGTGGATGAAGAAGCTGAAGAAGCCAAGCTTACGGAATCAGTACTTGTAGATACTTTTATAAATGCTGATCTACGCTCTGATAGTGATGAAGGGTATATATGGGGATTCTCACAGTATTCAGTGCAGAAAACATACATCAATTGAGCTACTTTGTTTACCAATCAAAGAAAGCTAGATGAAAAGTTTCCAAGAAAGTTATATGAGGATGCAAGGCAGGCCAAAATACCAGTTCCCAGTAAGATCACGCTATGCCCAATATCATTCAAGAAGCTTGCAAGTGACGATTCAGTGTTGTATGATGTGTCTTTCCATACGCATGCAGACTTCTTTACAACATTTCAAGAATTCAAACAGATTGACATTGTTCGTGAAGCGACACTTTATGAGACCAGATACAAGGATGATGATGAAAAGAAGCATATGCTATCTACAAACAAATTCCTTGAAAGGTGCAGGTTTGAGCCCATTGATGGGCAACACTTCAGTGAGGCATGTAGAATTGCATTTGAGGAGACCAGAAGAGGAAACTTACCATCCGAGGAGTATATGCAAAAGTTTGCAAGAGTCATCGCTTATATTTGTTTGTTCAAAGATGACTCAAAGTATATATTAGAATCCCTTAGGCTCAATAATGAACCTTTTCAAAAGAAGAAGAAGTCAACTCTTTCAGAGGTTCTTCTTAAAGCAAGAGAGTTATGGATTGGGTGCAGGAAGCCACTACTCTCAAAGGGTGAGAGACCCACTGTGGAGTACTTAGGAAAGCAGGTGTGATTTTATATGTGCTTGATAGCTGTTGTAAATGATGTTCAGCCAAGTCTTCTAGAAGTTACAAGAGCCATCAATAAATACAGGGACTATGCATGCATTGTATTTCATCCTGAAACAATCTTTCAATGTATTGTGGATGTATGCATTGCATTCGAATCTGGTACGATATCCTTTGAGTCACCTGAGCACGAGGTAAACAAGAAGCAGAAAGTAATACAGGTTAGGTTAATTATTTGGTGGAGGCCATTGAGATATAGTACTGACAAAATAGTAAAGGTGGTTTGCCAAAAGTTACTAAGTGGAGAATGCTTTTTTGTTAAGAAGAGCAAGCAAGGAAGCCTTAAAGAAATAGTTAACTAGGAAGTAAAGGATAAAGCTGCATATGGAGCATTAAAGTTTTTGCTTCATTCAGATGAAGAGTTGGTGGATCAAAAGTATCAGGTGGACAAGAAAAAAGCACGTGCACTAGGAAAAATAGTTGATAAGAACTGGGCCTCGCAATGGATAAAATAATGGGATAAAGATGCAGCACCAACAAAGGAGCTTTGAGCTAAGATGCCTATTTGCATGGAGCTGATGTATGCACATATAAAGTCAAATGCCATGAAAAACAAGATGCAGCTTCAAGTCCTTAATGAGTCTTTCATGTTCTCCTATGACATTGGTTTGTCAAAGGGTAATTCAAGTTATGTTATTGTCAAGGGAGTCAATATGGAAAGATTTATGGCCGCAATGGGCAATGAACCTTGGGATAACCCATATGCATTTTTCTTTGATGAACTGTCAATGTCGGGGATTGTTCAGCTTCTATGAACTATGATACAAGGCCCTATGGCAAGACAACCAAGATCAACATTCGTCATGTTTATCACAGTTGCAAAGCAGGATGCATTGCTTGCTAGTTTGAAATCTGCATTCAGGGGTGTCATTGGAAAGGTGTTGCATGGTATGGTTTTGCGGCATGAGCATAGTTATCATGGTGACACTGGCATCCAAATCTTGCAACCCATGATGGTTGCATTTATGCATAGGGGTGATGGTCCATCATTTGAAGTTCCCCAAAAGACTCTTCAGTTCTTGTTCCAAGAGAGAGAGAAACATTAAAAATAGTCTCCCCTTCTCTTGATTATCGACATCCAAAGCATCCTTCTCTGATAGAAGAGATGGTAGATGCATATCGGGCTGAAAGGTTGGAATGTGGCATTGTATGGAATGGGGTTAGTTGCAGAGACTGTATTACAAAAAGGAATTGATGTGGTTGTCATTGATGCCCTCCATCGGATTTAGTACTTTGATACTTACTTTAGTTGCGTGCCTACATTCTATGATAAAGAGGAAGGGAGACCAGATGTGGAATCGAGCAAAAAAGTGCAGCATGACTCAAGTGAGAAAGGGGTAGAAAATGTAGACTCTACTACTGAGAATGGTAGCTCGACATCTAGGGAATCTGAAACTAATAGCTCTACATCAAAGAAGTCAAACCTAGAATTACGCACAAAGAAGCGAATGGATGAGAGATTGCAAAGGAGCATTGAGGTTCCATTGGTCATAAAAGAAGGCAGCAACAAGAAGAAAGAAAAACAAATTGTAGTGGAAGGGAAAGGGAAAGCAATAGAGGTCCAAATGTAGAGCATGAAACCTCAAAAAGAGATTATCTTGAAGGGAGAGGGAAGTGGACTACTTAAGGATGTACTAGTAGCAAGAAAAATAGATGTACTACCAAGTAGTGAGGAGATTGCAGTTGACAGATCGCAGCTTTATCCATGCTATGATGTACTACCAAGAAGTGATGATCGCATACTTGAAAGCTCCCAGAATGGTCTAGAGCAACTAGAACCTATACTTGAAAGCACCCAAACTGGTCTAGAGTAGCCTGTTAGTCAAGATCTTGGTAATGGACCTCTCGAGATGGCTACCCAAGTCACTACTACACAATCTCAAGAAGTGAAATTTGACAAAATATATGATGCCTTATTGGATGTAGGCTATAATGCCACATAATCAAAAGAGGAATTTGAACGTCTAAGGAAAGAGGAGCTTGAGAAGTGTAAAGAAGGAAATAATGTGAATTAGAGTGTCTTTCCTATATGTAAATCCTATTTTGAAATAAAGAAGTCTTTTTGCTTTCTCAACTATGTGTATGAATATTTATTTAACAATTTGTTTTAATGATGTTTATGAATATTTTTAATAATTTGTTTAACACTTTAATAATGAACACCGAGACCAATATGATGTCCATGTTTAAATTTTCTTTTGGGTGTTTTTCAATATATTTTTGAATAATTTATTCTCGTAGTGACCAAATGGTGGCAATGTAATTTTATTTTAATATTTCAATGGTGAATATTTTAGCTTAGATATTTTAGGTAAATATTTTTTTGAAAAAAAGAAAAAAGAAAAAATTGATTATTTTATTGTAATATTTCAATGGGAAATATTTTATGTTAATTATTTTAGTTGAATATCTTAATTCTCATGTGTCTAAGGATCAAAATTAATCTATGCAAGTGGTTGCATAAAGTTTTGGCTTAATTGTTTTGTGTTAATATTTTAATGGTCAATATCAATACCTTGAAATCTCAAAGAGAGTTCTTGTCATGTGTCTAAGATCAAAATTACTATATACAAGAAGACATTACAATATTTGTTTTGAAATATATGGAAAACCATGGGAGTATGATATTCAAAAATTTTGGACTTCTATTTAGTCCAGTTCTAGAATTGGACTTTAGACAAATCTAAAAATTTTGAATATTAGGACAGTAGGAGTTGCGTGTACAAACTGCATGTAGGAATCGTATGTAGAACTTGAATTTCCTGAAACAAATGCAAACAAAGATGATGCTGATGTTTATGCTTATGTTCATGAAATGATAAGGAGGAAAGATGAAGGGAAAAGGAGGAGTTTCAGACGAGCCAAAAATGGAGCCAAAACAGCCCAAACAAGTCCCCTAATCACCTCTACTTTATACCACAAATGATCGGACACTTGGCATATGATCAAGGTTGACAAATGAAAGCTTGCAAGCATGATAAAAATAAAACAAAAATTTAGCAAATAGTCCGACAATATGTTCGACAGAAAGATTCCTAGCATGTTTCAGGATGTCTGATGATGGAGGCCGAATGCATTTCGAAGGTTCAAAACTATCCAAAAGATGGATTTTCAATATGATCTTAGTAAAAGGAATTTCTAAAAGTTTGAAGGTGTTTGTTGTGATTTTTAATTCAGCATGTGGTGATCAAACAGTTGGCATAAGGTGGACAAACAATCCGACAATTCAACTGTAGCCCGATGATAGTGCCCGATGATAGTCTGCTGACTATCTATTCTTCTATTACTTATGCATTTTTCAAAATCCACTGCCTCTAATAAAGTTTACCTCATGAAGAGGTTGTTTGAGCTGCAGATGAAGGAAGGGGTCTCCATTGCTTCTCACTTGAATGAATTCAATATTATTTTCAGCTAGCTTCAGGCTCAAAAGATGAATTTTGATGCGGAGACTAAGGCAATATTTCTCTTATGTTCATTGCCATCCTCATGGGATACCTTCCATATAGTTGTCAGTAACTCTGCACCTGGTGGAGTACTGAAATTTGACGATGTTGTGGGTAGCTTGTTGGCCGAGGAGATTAGACGGAAGTCTATGGATGGCAACAAGTAGGATGCGGCTTTAAATGTGCAAAGGGGCAAATCACAGTTCAAGGGGAAGTCCCAAGAAAGAGGGAAGTCTTGTAGCAAATCCAGGGCACGGAACATTGAGTGTTACCACTATGGCAAGAAGGGCCATATGAAAAAGGATTGCTACAAGCTGAAAAGAGAGCAAAAGGATAAGAAAAAGAATGCAAATTGGGGTGCAAATCAAAAGGAAGAGAGTCCAAGGGAGGACAAAGGAAAAGTGAAGATTGAGGAGATCAATGCAGTCACACATGATAGTGACAATGACGTTCTCTTCATGTCTAGTTTATTTGTAGAGTTGCTTACCACTTCAGATGATGCATATTCCTAGGATTGGATTTTGGATTCTGGTGCTTCATTCCATGTTACTCCCCATAGGGAATGGTTCTCCACTTATGATAGTGGAAAGACAGGTTGTCTGCATCTTGGAAATGACTATGCATGTGACATAGTGGGAGTAGGTGACATAAAGTTTTCTTTTGCAAATGGGTCTACATTTATTTTAAAACATGTGAGACATGTGCCTAAGTTGACCAAGAGTCTTATTTCAGTGGATCAGCTAGATGATGCTGGTTTTCACACCACTTTTAGCTTTCAGAGTTGGAAAATTCAGAAGGGCTCTATGCTTTTGGCCAGGGGTGCCAAGTGTGGGACTTTGTATCCCTTACATGTATCAGGGGTATTTGACCATGTTGTTGCAATAACCAAGCAGCCAAGCACTTCTTTGTGGCATTTCAGGTTGGGGCACATGAGCTAGAATGGAATGAAACTCTTATGCTGTTTGGGTTATGTACCGCATTTGAGTTTCTCTGATTTTGAATTTTGTGAGCACTGTCTCTATGGGAAGTAAACTAAATCAGCCCATAAAATAAGGGGAAAGAAAGAGTTTGAAAAGCTTGATTTGGTGCATTCAGATGTATGTGGTCCCATGCCTACACGGTCATTAGCCGGGGCTGAATACTATATGTGACATTCATTGATGATGCAACTAGGAAAGTGTGGGCTTATGCTATAGCTCGGAAGAGTGATGTGTTCCAGGTATTTCAAAAATGGCTGGCCTTGGTTGAGAATCAGTCAGGTAGAATGCTTAAATGCCTGTGGACTGACAATGGTGGAGAGTATCTCTCTCATGACTTTCAGCATTTCTGTGATACACATGGGATTAAGAGGGAGCTCACATCCCCTCGTACTCTAGAGCAAAATCCAGTTGCAGAAAAGATGAACTGTACCATTCAAGAAAGGTTGCAATGCATGCTTTCCAATGCAAGTCTTTCCGGTGGTTTTTGGGTTGAGGCAATGAAGACTATAGTGCATGTGATCAATAGATCACCTAGTAAGAGTCTGGATGGTGGTATTCCTGAAGAGGCATGGAGTGGCAAGAAGCCCTCTTACTCTCATTTGCATATATTTGGGTGTGAGGCATATGCACATGTGCCAAAAGAGCTTCAAAAGAAGCTAGATCCTAAGTCTAGGAAATGCATCTTTCTGGGTTATGGTGAAAGTGGAGAGATGGGCTATCGTCTCTGGGATCCAGAAGCAAAGAAGATCATATGCAACGATGATGTAGTCTTCAATGAGAAGAAGATGCATAAAGCACCCATGAGGGATGTGGAAATGAGAAGAATCACTTTCCAGGATGTGAATCCACCTGCATATGTTGATAGACAGCAAGCTGTCCATGCACCAAATGCACCAGAAATGGTACCACCAAGTACTCCCACAAGTATACAATCAAGGGTAGATGATGGATCATCTATTGGAGGAAATGATGAGCCAAATGTGGCTGATATGCAAGTGGGACAGCAAGCTGAAATGCCCTTGAGAAGATCATCTAGAGTGTCTAGACCGCCTGATAGGTTTGTTCTAGGGGTAGACTATGTGATGCTTACTGATTGCGGGGAGCTTGCTATAGAGAGGCTATGATACGCGAGGATCAATGCAAGTGGGAGTATGCTATGCAATCAGAGATGAGTTCACTTATGAAGAATAAGACTTGGGACTTGGTTTCTTTGCCACATGGAAAGAAAGCATTGCCATGTAAATGGGTCTACAAAATGAAGGTCACAGGTGATGATGTGCCTAGGTACAAGGCCTGTTTGGTCGCTAAAGGGTTCAAGCAAGAAAAGGGTGTGGACTTTGATGAGATATTCTCTCCAGTTGTGAAGATGACCACACTTAGATGCATGCTTGGACTAGTGGCATCAGAGGATATGGAGCTTATGCAGATGGATGTCAAGATAGCTTTCTTGCATGGGGATTTGCACGAGGAAATTTACATGGTGCAGCCGGAAGGCTTTGAAGAAAAGGGCAAAGAGTATTTAGTTTTCAAGCTGAAGAAGAGTCTCTATGGTCTTAAGCAAGCGCCTAGAGAATGGTATCAGAAGTTTAATGCTTTCATTCGGTCCCAGGGTTTTAGAAGGAGTGAAATTGATCATTGCCTCTACACTAAAAGGGCTAAGGATAATAGCCTGATAATCTTGGCACTATATGTGGATGATATGCTATTGGCTAGCAAGAATACTTATGAGCTAGATGCATTAAAGGCCAAGTTGCATGAGGCTTTTGATATGAAGGATTTGGGACTTGCAGGTCATATTCTTGGTATGCGCATCACGCGTGATCGGAGTAGGAAACTCCTTTGGCTTTCACAAAAAGAGTATGTTACAAAAGTATTGCAGCATTTCAACATGGAGGGGGGGAAGGCAGTGAGTACTCCATTGCCTCCATATGTGAAACTGAGTCATACAGATAGTCCCAAATCAGATGAGGAAAGGGCCACGATGGCCAAGGTTCCTTATGCATCAGCAATTGGGAGTCTTATGTATGCTATGATAGCTACTAGACTAGACATTGCATTTGTAGTGGGAGTTGTTAGCCGGTATATGGCTAATCTAGGAAAGAGGCATTGGGAGGTAGTTAAGTGCATCATGAGGTACATGAATGGTACCAAGGAGATGTGCATCTACTTTGGTAGAAGAGACATGCGTGTACTTGGGTACATAGATTCAGACTATGTAGGGCATGTGTATAGTAGGAGATCCACTTCTGGTTATGTGTTCACCTTTGCAGGTGGTGCAGTGTCATGGATGTCTCGCGCACAGAAGTGTGTTGCTTTGTCTACCACAGAGGCTGAGTATGTTGCAGCCACAGAGGGTTGCAAGGAGGCTATATGGCTTGATCGGCTAGTGGGAGATTTGGGGATTCATACAGGTGTACCGACATTGCATAGTGATTCCATGACTGCTATTCAGCTAGCACGGAATCCGGTCTTTCATGCAAAGACCAAACACATTGAGGTCAGGTACCATTTCATCAAGAAGGTACTTGAGGACAAGCGCATAGAGCTTGTCAAGGTCCATACAGATGATAACCCTGCAGATATGCTGACGAAGAGTCTACCTAGTTAGCGGTTTGAGTATTGTCATGTATTGATGGGCATTGGA
Organism: Dipteris shenzhenensis; assembly: GCF_047967505.1. Lineage (NCBI taxonomy): Eukaryota > Viridiplantae > Streptophyta > Polypodiopsida > Gleicheniales > Dipteridaceae > Dipteris > Dipteris shenzhenensis. Next base: position 2,184,391 of record NC_141597.1, read on the forward strand.
TAGTATGCTCACTAGTTGTTCTCCCTTAAAGGCACATTGTCCTTTAAGTGAGAGGTTGTGGGGGTTAAAGTTCACTGTGCCTTTACCCCAGTTATGTACAATACTGAAACACATATATAAATGAATGAAAAAGAATATAAGGGTGTTCTGCACCCACCAAAACTTGTGTGGCTCTTTGTCTCTCTCTCTCCCTCTTCCGTTCTTGCTTCCATTGTGAGCACTCTCAAGAATGTCCACCACGATGATTTCCTCTGCCTCGGGAATTCCCTCGATTACTGCTGGATTGATCGCCTTGGTCGTACTGCTTCTTGCGGCAATCTCTTTCATAGTGTCCAAACTTGTGATAGTAGTTGCACTGATTGTTTGACACATTGGTGGATGCATTCCCTCATCTTTGAAATCTTCCTCGATTGGAATGATTTCCTCTTTGCTGACTCTAATGTTGCTGAGGATGATGCTAATGCTGATGTTGATCTTGACTTTGATTTTGTTGATGATGACCACTTTTCTGGTATGATCTACCTCTTCCTCTGCCTCTGCCTCTGCCTCTGCGCCTGTCTGAAGCTGTGAATGCCATTAGAATGACCTTTACATGCTTGAATGACCTGAGTCCTGAGTTCTTCACCAAGTAGGACTGACTGAAGTTCTTCTAGTGTTGGAATTTGCCGTTGGATGGCAATACTTTGGACTAGATTCTTGTATCCCTCTTTTAGTCCATTCAAGATTACTTGAACCATTTCTACAGGGTTCACACTCTTTCCTACTGCTGCAAGTTGATTGTTGTAGTTTTTAATTCGAAGTACATAAGCATGACCAGTTTCATTGCTGTTGCAGAAACTCTGGTTGATCTGATTTCTTAGGGTGAGAATCTTGGATGTGTTCTTGGACTTGTAGAGAGCTGTGAACGTATCCCATGCTTCTTTTGATGTTTTGACTGTGTTGAGTTGTCCTAGCATGACATCTTGCACATTCTGCTTGATCAGGTGATAGGCATACTTGTCTTTCTTATCCCATTGTGCTTGAGCTCGAGCAATGGCAGGATTTGCTACTCGTGCAGAAACTGTTTGTGTAGATGTAGATTCCATTGCTGGTGCTGTGACAACAGATGGAGTAGAGCTACTGGTGGCTGGATCGGCCAATGGTCTAGGTGTAGACCCATCGACATACTCCCATTTGTCCTGAAGCACAAGAATGGTCTCCATTTGGTATTTCCATGTACCGTAATTGGAGTTGTCTAACTTAGCAGATGCCTCCAAATTGAGGTTGCTAGTCGACATGGTGCAAGAAATGTACTCAAAAGTGTCGTGAAAATCTCTGTATGAATCAACTGCAAATACACTGAATATGCCAAGTGAAATATCTGAACCGTTGGTGAAGAGAGAACTATAGTATATAAAATCTGATCTATATTACAAGGCTTGTGGCAATGATGCCGGGAATAGCCAAGAGGCTTTACAAGGCTGAAATGATGTGCACGATGCTATGAGATAGCAAAATAGGCTTTACAATGGTGGCATGTGTGTGTGAAATCGAATGCTATCTGCCCACTGAATCAATATGCAATGCCTCTGAACTCTGGAGTCTGCTCATTGAACTGATGAACGTAAGGTTTTAGGTAATGTAATGATGTGAAACCGTATGTGAGCATATGGACTGACTCCGAGTAGGTACTAGTCGGGAATTTCGGGCATGGCTTAGATTGGCAACTTGGGAAAATTCAAAGCGTCCCCTCTATGGCGATCTAGTATACTCTGATCTAGATCTAAACCAACCGTTGATGGATGAAAGAACAACAAATAATTTATTTTCTTTTGTTCTTTTAAAGTGCTGGGTCAGATGCATTGATGTAGAGGCAAATGTGCGTGAAGGAAGTGGTTTTGTCGGTGAGGCTCAAATGTGAGTGTAACTTGTGCCAAAATGTGCATGTGATGTGATGAGCACGTAGAGCACGAAAAAACGAGCGACTTTCCTTTTGGGAGCACCCTCAAATTCTTCCTGGACCAAGAGATACGACTTGATCTAGGTGGAGGGGCAAAAGGACTGCAAATGTGCTCAATGATGATGTGCCACTGTGAGTCACATGCAGTGATGATGTGGCACTGTGCCTAACAAGTGGTGTGCCTGTGAAGTCCTGTGCTGAGGTGGCAGGAGTGGTCACATGAAGTGATTGTGAAGCACTGTGTGTGCCTGCAGAGGTCAGTGCTGACTGGACTGTTGAGGTGGCACTGTTGAGGTGGTAGAGGTGATGTGGCAATCATGATGTGGCCAGATGACATGGCTTAATGACATGGCTTGATGACATGGCCTGATGACATATCACTGATGACGTGGATTGTTGACATGGCACAAGTGATGTGGCTATTGGTGATGATGTGGCAATCGATGATGTGGCAGGATGACATGGCCTATTGACGTGGCTATCGATGATGATGTGGTAGTCTATGATGTGGCAGTCTATGATGTGGCAAGCTGATTGCCTTGATGATGTGGCACCCGAGGGTGACGTGGAAGATAAGGTCTGCCACGTGTCAACTTGCAGTCCACTCTTGGGGTGAGTGGTGACCCTAAGGATAAGGTTGGGTTGAGTGTGGGATGCCACGTGGCATTACACGGAGGACTGGCATCTCCCCAAGATGCTGACAAAATCTCAGGATTCCATCCTTTGTCGTCGTCTCTCCCGTTGTGGTAGATGGCTGTCTGTAGGAGTCGCTGCAGCTATTTTCGAGGCAGTTTGCAAGGAGCCGTTTGGCCTAAGAAACAGTGTTTGTGTTGGCACGGGCTGGAGACTCTTTGTTCGTTGTCACTTTTTGATCCATCTCCAAAGTTGTGGATGAGCTGCAAGCTCAAAGGAACGCTCCCAAGATAGCCGGATATTTCCTCATTGGCCGAGCATGACAGCAGTTGGGCATTGCTGGTTTCTTCGTTTCTTGAGGCTTGGAGGTGTCGTTGTAGAGGGCGACTATTGAAGGGTCAATGACGTTGGAGCCTGGGGAGCTGCAGTTCATTGCATTGGGCTGTTGTAGGAGCTTGGAGCTTCGCTATCGCTGACGATGGAGGCTATGGAGAGCCGTTTGGTGCTGGAGCTTGGTGATGGAGAGGCTTTGGAAGCTTGGAGATGTCCGTCCCGGCTGGCTGTAGAAGGAGCTGTTGTTTGGCCGTCTTGGAGAAGTAGCACTGGCTCGCTGGAGGAGCGCTTGGATCGCGAGCAAGGCTTCGAGTGATGCTGTTGTTGTTACCTGCAATGCCGAGGATGTCAAGGCAAAGTTTAAGAGCAAGCTTGGAGGCGGCTGGAGCGGCGGATGGAATGCTCGTTTATGGCATCCGAGAGTAGTTCGTTGTAGCCTTCGGCTTAGTGATTAAATGGAGCCGTTGGACCTTGGAGGTGGCTTATAGGGGCTACTGGCCGTGAGGATTAGGTAGTTGTGCATGCAAGGTAGCTACGTCGTATCATATTCGCAAGCCTGCGGACTCACACTAAAGTTCTCCAACGATCCCAGGAATAAGAAAATGATGATGGCCAGTTGTTTGGTGAGCTTGCAGATAAGCTATAGATAGCCTCTCAATCAACAAGAAAATCTCTTTCTCTCTCAAATCTCTTGGAGTGAACTCTGAAGGAGATCTCTCACACTATGAAGAACCACTCACTCTCACGGAAGAATGAACGGAATAGAGAGTCGAATGAATCTCTCAATGAAACTCTCATAAAATGAATGGACGGAAATTCCTCTCAAATGGACGGAATTTCTCTATCAAAGAAGAAGTTCTCTCAATGGAAGAGAACACTCGAGAACTCTCAATCACTCTCTCACACTCTCAAGGATTGCAATGCCTCAACGGAAGGCAAGGAAGCTCTAATACCATGACAAAATATGAAGAGAGGAGAGGAGAAGAGTGGAGATGAGGAGAGAGGGCACAGCTAGAGAGCACACCACAAATGACTAATTGTACACTAGATTTAGTTGAAAAAATAGAATATATACAAACCCATTTAGGGTTAGGGTTAGGGGATCTAACCCTTTCCTTTATAGCACTCTATAAGGTTAGTGCTATGCACATATGATCACGTGATGGTGCTATGCACACATGATCACATGATGTTGAGCGTGAACTCTCAACAAGTGGCAAGGCCATAGAGCCAGGATTGTGTTTTGGAGCTAGATGGTCCCAAGAGGATGGTAAAAGAATGAGAAGAGAGAGTGGTATAAAGATATTAGGATTGGCTCTACCTTCAAAAGGTGACTTGTATAAAAGGTCAAATGGTTAACTTTGGTCTTCATTGTCGTATGCACAAGTTTGTAATACAAGCTCCCTCTTCTCTTCAAGAGTGTCTTTGGGTGTTCTCTTGTTTCGTTTGTAGTGCATGAGTGTTTGCCACTCCATCCCCCTTCACTCTCCTCTTCCCTTCTCCTTCTCCCTCCCTTCTCTCCTCTCTTCTCCATTCTCCCCCTTCCCTCTTTCTCTTGTGGAAACACACTACTGTAATAATCTGGGAGCCGCTTGAGTAACACATGCGGGCGGCTCGTGCCTTGCATTGCTCTCACAAGAAGTAGCTTGGAGTGGAGGCTCCATCGGCATTCCTTCAAGATCCCCATGACACATGAGTCACCGTCGAGACTACACATCAGGTATCCTCATTGAATGCACATCTTCCTAGAACACGTACTTGGTCAGTTTGCTTTATAGCAAAAGGGCCCCAAAATGAGCTCTCATTTTCCTAATGGGGAAGGAGAGGTGTTTTGTAGTTTAAGTTTTTGGGAGAGGATCTAGGAGAGAGGGAAGCACAAGCTTGGAAGAGAATGCCAAGATTGGGAAGAGAATGGGAAAAGGGAGGTGCATAGAAAACACACACACACACACACACGCACGCATGCACGCATGTGTATATGTACATATTCATGTATGTGTGTGAGTGTGTGTGCATGCGTGTGTACACACATACACATGTATACATCTATAAATATAGAAAACACACACACACACACATGTGTATATGTACATATTCATGTATGTGTGTGAGTGTGTGTGAGTGTGTGTGCATGCATGTGTACACACATACACATGTATACATCTATAAATATAGATCTAGACTTATTAGTCTGTAAATATAAACTTTAGAAAGAGAATAAGAGGTTATCCACTCCTTCAATAATCATAGTGGCCTAAGGACAGTACGCACCTCAATAAGGGTAGCTTTTTCATCATGTGATTACGAGCTTTGATCATGTAGTGGTTGACATTAGAAAATGCTTTAAAGACTTTACAAACTATATTCAAAGATTGCTAAAGTGAGATTATGATAAGCTGTAAAAAGTGGGTGAAGGCCCTTCCAATTCTTAGTCCCCTTCTTCAAGCATCATTTGTCATTGATGTAGATTCCTACTCAAATTTACCATGTTAAGCCCCTTTTCTTCTAAATAGTAAATATAGGAAATACCTTTCACACACACACATGCACATATACATAAGTACACATACATACATATACATATACATATATATGTATATAAAGAGAGAGAGAGAGGTGTGAGATGAAAAATTTTATTTTTACAATGAAAGCAATGACAAGGCTTAACATAGATTCAACTTTAAAAATCCGTAGGAAGTATTTAGATATAGAGATTTATAACTAAAATCTTAAATTGTGGTCCTTGAAATGAAAGGGAGCATACAATCCCGAACTTGAGACCCGGCGGAGCGAGTCTCTGACCTATAGTAGACCTCAGTCATAGACTGGTCATCCTACTCATTTAATTTAAAGGAACATCACAAGGATGACTGCTCCCCATGGTGTGAGAATTCCAAATCAAAGGGAAGTGATCCGTGAGCCCTATTTGATCCAGGTATTCCCTTGCAAATGACCCTTTCATCCACCAACCCTCCTAAGAGGCATACAAGCGATCCAACCTCATTGCCTTGAACTCCAACCCCTTCTTACGATTGTTCCAAGGAAACCCACTTAGCCACTTGGGTCAATCTTTGCGTAATCAATTAATTTGACCTACTTCCAGAAGCAACTCATTCCAGGCTTCCTTCTCTACCCCTAAAGGAACAACAGTAGCAGCTGGATGAGATCTATCTCTTGCACACCTTCAATGTGAAGTTCCCATCTCTACCAAGCAACCAATGGTCCCCCTTTAAAGTACACTCAAGTCTCTTGGCATTTAGATTTAAACCTTGAAAAAGCTATGCATTTGAAATAAAGTCTATGAAAGAGAATAAAGAAAGTAATAAATATATCTCTATATGTGTTATCCAAGGAGCTTATATTGTACATACGGCTAGCCAAGCTAGCTACCTATACAACCTTTTCCGACTAAAGTTAAAATTCTCTCCATTTTTAAGGAGGAAAGACACTGAGAATGAAGGTTTGTGAAGTTCCCATCTTTACCAAGCAACCAATGGTCCCCCTTCAAAGTCCATTGAAGTCTCTTGGCATTTAGATTTAAACCTTGAAAAAGCTATGCTTTTGAAATAAAGTCTATGAAAGAGAGTAGAGAAAGTAATAAATATATCTCTATATGTGTTATTCAAGGAGCTTATATTGTACATACGGCTAGCCAAGCTGGCTACCTATATAGCCTTTTCCGAGTAAAGTAAAAAATCTCTTTATTTTTAAGGAGGAAAGACACTGAAAATGAAGGTTTTCTACATTTCTGAGCATAAAAGACGATGTGTCACCTCCCTCACAAAATTATCTATTATGACGCTAAAGCACATATATATATCTTTGAAAATGGGAATCAATTTGACACGTGAAAATTTCACATGTGGGAGTGAAGCGTGGCGAGGCCATAACATTGAATGTTGCTTGACCAGGTGCTACAAGCGAAATATTCCAGAACACAAGATTTCGTTTAATACATCATCCGTGTTGTCCACCTGTGGATGAACCAGCTTCGGCTGCATAGCGCCTGCCCCCGGAGTTATTGGATGGTTTGGAATGAATGAAAGAACATGCAGGTACTCTTCAGCCCATTAAAGACCTCACAGATCCGGCAATCTCCGCGTGTAAGACTTGTGTGATTTCCGAAGTTCAATCGCGCTCATGGATAGATCATTTGTATCCAACTGGCAGTGCTGGGAATCCCCTCGTTATCCACGAAGAGCATGTAATAAGAAGGCGGAGCTACCGTGGGCGAAGGAGGAGCCGTTGCATTTACAAGATACATACTGCTTCCAATGTTCGCCTGCCAATTTATGGCTAATCGAAGGAAACGCAAGCCTTGAGAAAAGGAGTGTGTTGTGAATGGAGAACTAACGAGGTTGAGCCCAAAATTGGCCGCAGGCGTAGCGTTTACGAAAATCGTAACAGTGAATTGCTGACTGTAGACGATCGTGGACGGAGCACTAACAATGCTCGGACGGTTTGCGTCGTTAGTGGAGTCGAGATAGTCAGGAGAAAATGCCTCAACTCTTAGTTCCGTAGGAAAGTCACCTGTGAAAGTGTAGAATTGATGAGTGTTGCTCCCTGCCACCAAGACTCTACCATCGGGAAGAAGGTTTGCAGTCGAGTGATAAACTCGTGGGATAGTTGTGCCAGATTGAACCACGAACCGATCCCCGTAAGGAGCGTCAGGCTGATAGAGCACCGGTTCTAACGCTGGATTGATGGCATTTCCCCAGCCTTGACAGCCGTTCTGAGCTCCATTGATGATCAATACTTCGCCGGTAGGAAGAAACACCATGTCTCCCATCGCCCTCCGTATGGGCATAGTGTCCATCTCCCATGCCGGATTTGCAGATGTGATGGTGATGCGGCCGCAGGTTTGAGATGCGTTCGGGAAAGGAGCAGGATATAAAAAGCAGTATAGCTGTGCACCTCCGCAAACAAGTACCTCCACGTTCCAATAGTCTTCGTCCCCGATGAGAGGAAGCATGACGGATGATCCCGCCGATGGATAATTGCGAGGCTCCCCAGGGATCGTAGGGAAAGTCTGCACCACAGTCTGCGTTTGGTAATTGTAGATGATGGAATCCCTGTTTGCAAAGATGTAGAGGTTTCCATCGGGTAGGAGGTGGACAAAAGGATAGTAGTTGTCGTTTTGCGCGTCGTCTGTTTGCTGCAAGAAGGGAAGCACTGTCGTGTTTGATCCATAAGCTGGAATGAACTCATACGTGAAGATGCTACGGCCGCCAATCACAATCTGTCGAGCGTCCGGCAAAAGTTGATTAGTTGCATACCATCGACCATTCTGCAAAAACTCGTCCGTTGACTCGACCCAATCGCAAGTTCCGTCGCTCGGACAAGGCGTGAACATCCTCACTTTAGCGAATCCGTCGTTGTCGCCTCCGGTTTGCACCAGCGTTCCATCTGCGAAGAACTGTCCCGAGCTACACCAAGTGTCGGAGTAGATGAACAGAGGACGGATGGAGTTAGGACCGGGCGTGAGCAGCACCGAGTGAGCTGTGCAGTCGTGAGTGAGGGTCAGATCATTGGGATTGTTTCGACAGACTCCGTTGGTGAGGTTGATCTCGGACGGTCCAATGTTCGTTCGGTCAAGCATGACCACTGTGCCATAATGGGTAACGGCAGTGTGCATGGAAGCAATCCCGGCATTTTCAACCAGCAACTCCCACCAGCCTTGCCCATCCACGGGAACCGCACCCTGGGAAAGCAGCAGCAACAGCAACACAGGGAAGCATGCTACAACAGAAGAGCCTCTCATTTCAAAAAGAGCCAGGAGATTGGAGACAAGAGGAGACTGCACTGGAACACAGGCTGGATTTCTGGAGTGCCGTGGCACCCCCTAGGATGGGAGAGTTGAGAGACGATTTGCAGGAGTGTGTTAGTGGAGTTCGAGGCTACAAGGGCCAGGCACAAGAAAGGTAAATCCGGAATCAGACTCAGGAAAACGTGCCGGGGGTAACAAGCTATTTGAGTTGAAACTTGAGGTGCAGGAGGTCGGTCTGAGGAGCTGCAGCAGAAAGATGGAAAGTGACTAGACCTTTTTTCACTGGAAGCAGCGATGTCTAATGCGTTCCTCACATTACCAGACCCAACTCAAGTGCATACAGCAAGCACGAAAGAGGAAGAGTAGGAGGTGATCATCGACCGCTAGCTCAAGTAGCTCGTCATATTCGAGCAGAGAAGCCACGAACACATTCTAGACAGGACGAGACGAGCGATTGGAGGAAGGGGCGAGCGAGTGAGAGAGAGACCGAATGTGCTGTCAAAATGTGGAGAGGAGGAGGCAAGGAACAAAGATCGAAGATGGCCGAGAAAAACGTTGATCTGTGCGCGCAGACAAATCCAATAAACGCAATCCAACAAGCACAAATACGAACACGATCGAGAAAACGGAAGGCGATGATGGAATACAAGGGCTCATGGGCTTTGATATATGAAGATCATGGTATGCAATTTGCAAGCAAAACCGAGGCTCAAGGGCATGCTGCTCTCGAGAACGTAGACTGCGTGACTGCGTAGCATGTTTTGTGTTGAAAAAACGTAATGTAGAGCTGGCGCGGAGGCAAAGGCAGAAAAGAAAAGCACAAAATAAAAGTCCCTCCTCTCTGGAAACCACGGAGTACCTCGCAAAAGTAAAAAGGAAAATTGTTTATGATTTAAACGAAGCAGGCTCACCCCACGCACCAGGGCGAGGCCAATGACTCACTTCACGTATTCCAAGAAATGTTATTATTAAGAGAGTGATTGTGGGTCGTTTAAGTAAGGTGGAAAGGAGGCCTTTGAGGCTGCCAGCTATCCCCGTGTCTTCTTTACTCATGGCATTTGATTTTTTATGAGGGTTTTTCTTTTTAACGAATAGAGCGGTTGGCCTCGGACCTTGCACCCAGACAGCCGTTGCGCAGACTTCCGCTCCGATGCGTACAGGAGCGTGGGCCCTATTCGCACCCCGCGCCACGCAACAATGGGCCCACACACCTGACTTTTGCCCATCCACGTATGCCCACTGCCCTTGGAACCACAAGATTCTCTGTGCCAACCGCGCGCCATTGCCTCCCAAAAATGGATTTTACTTTGCTAATCTTGTCTCCACTCCATTGGAGCACCCCCTCGCACCACACCCAGCCCCACGCTATAGAGTATGAGAGCTGCCTCGGCCGGACTAAATGCTAGCCCAAAGTCAATGAAATCTTGGATTCTAGCCTACGTCTCCCATGTCACATTACATGTGAGTCTGCATTTGAGCGCTCCATTATGTGAATCCTTGGCGTGGCAAATGAAACCAGATAAGTAGGCCTTACAAGTAAAATGAACTAGCAAGAGTCTGATAACGTTTTCATGTATATCAAAAACTTCAAACTTGCATATTGAGGAGCTAGGCATCGGGATGTATCAACCCAATGCTGAACTACCCAACTCAGCAACCCTACCAACCCTAGGAGTAACATGGAGAGCTCCTCTAAGGTGGGGAGGGGGGCTAGGGGTGTGTGTTTGGGGAAGGTATGTGTGTGTGTAATGTCAATACTAAAGGGGAAAACTACCTTCTTCCATCCTCTCTTCAAATAGGCCCCCCAATGTCCTCTAACTCACTTTCATAGCTTTACCATTAGCATCAATCCGACAAACTTCTTACAACACCACCCACTATGTTCGGACATGACAAACATAGTACAAGATTACCTTAAACTCTTAAATGCATATGAAACTAGAAGACTGTGTCTAATGCGTCAACCCTTAGATCAACTCACTAAGAAGACTTATCCTAGCTCTACTTAAGGGCATCAAACATACGTAGTTTTATATCACGCTTCCCAACACTAGCACACCAACCAATACTTAATTGCCGGTTGAGTTGTCGAGGAAGGAGTTGATAAAGTTGAAACATCTAAAAGGACCATAAGGCCTTGGTTCACAAACCCATCTCCATATTTTAGGCCATGCAAAATTTAAATGGAACATACACATGTGTGTGTACATATTTCAACAAAGTGGACATATAAAGAGGCTCACTACCTTTTACTTTCACCTTTTTCAAAGGCAAGAATCAAATACATATAACATTCGAAATAAGAACATAAGGAGAATGACAAACGGTGCAGCCAAAAGGAGGAATCCAATATACATAAAGGAGGTTCCAAGAAGACCAGTCTTTATCCTCAGCAACTTATGAAAATAACCACATGATATTATGATGGCATAACACCCTTACTACAATACAAGCAAGCTATGTCGAGAACATTGCAATTTAAAGGAAGCACGACCTTGATCTTCTTTACATTTGTAAGGAAGACCAGATGAGGTGCATTAATCTAGTATCTAGAAATAAAGTGTTACCATCAACTGTACCCTATATATTGACAAAGCAAATCTTAACCATACCATCAGTGATATCTAATATTATGTGAATGACCTTTAATAAGATGGCTTTAAGTGGTCCTCTTATGTGTACATGGAGCTATCTTTTTATGTTTGCATTAAAGAATTCTAAAAGATGCAACTTTACAATGAAAAAATATTATTGCTTTTTTGAAATTAAAGCTACAACACATTATCTCGTCACAAAATCCATAGCCTTATACATAGATATATTCTTAGTGTTGGAAAATAGGAGGGAATGAATCACTCAAACCTCCACCCAAGATCTCTCCCGCTCTTCTCTACACTCAACTCAGATAACTAATCACAGAGGCAATAAACATTCACTCAGAGTAACTTAAACGGAGAGAGAGAAAGAGTATATTCATCCACTGGAAGGTGGGCAGAAAACTGGTTCCAAGGGAGCAATACAAAACTCAGGGAAGTGCTGAGGAAAACTGATGGAACTCTCTCTGTCAAACTGAACCAGCTCTGAGTGCACATCATAGCCTAGGAAGGAGGCTTTCTGTCCTGCACAGGATGCTGGAATGTTTGAAGGAGTGGGCCTTTTATAGGCACTGCGCAGGCCCTTTAGGTTGGCCGACCAGCAAGGTCGGTACCCTGTCTGGTGGCCGACCAGAATGCCCTGGAAATCTGACCAAGGTTGGCCCTGGTCAGTGGCCCTGGTTGGGCCGACTAGGCCTGCCACAGGCCCCTATAAAAGGGTGCCTTGTGCAGCCAGTCCATGGGGTTGTAGATGCCTCCAAGGTAAGCACAAGGCCCCCCCTATTTCTCTGCTGTTGCAGGCAGCAACCAGCCTATGTGCTGTTGCTTGGGTCTCTCTCTTTCCCAGCCCTCCTACCTCTCACTGCCCCTTGTCCCCTCAAATCGGGGGCTCATAGGTGGGCACAGTGAGTCTCTAACACCCCCCCTCAATGTCACGATTGTGGGCCAATCCCCATGCGTTTGATGAGGTGCTCCATCTGTTCTCGAGGGAGTGCCTTCGTGAAGAGGTCGGACAAATTATCGACCGTCGGGCAGTAGATAAGCTCGATCACGTTGTCGATGATGAGCTCTCGAACAAAGTGGTAATGAACTTCGATGTGCTTGGTCTGCGCATGGTACACTAGATTCTTGGCAATGGCTATGCAACTCTGATTGTCGCACATCAGCACTGTTGCGTCCTCCTGACACACGTCCATGTCCTCCAGAATCCACCTCAACCACAGTGTCTTACAAGCTGTGCTGTACACGCGGCTCTGTACTCTGCCTCTGTAGATGAAAGGGCCACTGTGGGTTGCCTCTTACTCAGCCAAGAGATGGCACCAGATGCAAGTAAGAAACAATAGCCTGTTGTCGATCTTCTAGTGTCAGCATCACCCACCCAATCACTATCATAGAACCCGCCTAGTTTGATGCCTTTGGTGTAGGTGATCCCATAGGTGCAAGTACCCTTTAGATACCTCAGCACTTGTAAACCTGCATCCCAATGACTCTTCCTGGGAGAAGCAGAGAACTAGCATAATAGCCCAACTGCATAACAAATATCAGGTCGAGTATTGGTAAGGTAAATTTAGCAAACTTCCTACCAATCATTGGTACAATGGAGTATCGACCAGGTGAGTTGTGTCATGAACACTTAGCTTGAGCCCGACCTCCATGGGAGTTAATGCTGTCCTACAATCCTCCATCTGAAATCTCTTCAAAAGTTCTCTGCAATATTTCTCCTGTGAAATGAAGATCCTGTCTTTGGCCTACTTTACTTCAATCCCAAGGAAGTAATGTAATAACCCAAGGTCAATCATCTCAAACTTAGACATGAGTAGCTCCTTGACCTGTGAAATCTTCTTGACATGATCACCTCTCAAGATAAGATCATCAACATAGAGGATGAGTACCAGTCGCAATCCCTTCTCAATGAACAAGTAAAGGTTTGCCTCAGAAGGACTCTGACTTAGCCCTATCTTTTGAAAGAATACATCAATCCTTTGGTACCAAGCTCTGGGGGCCTGTTTCAGCCCGTATAATGCCTTCTTCAACCTGCAGACCTTTAGGGGACCCTGGATCTTGAAAGCCCGGTGGCTGCTCCATGTATACCTCCTCCTCTAGGGTTCCATTAAGGAATGCGGACCTCACATCCATTTGAAAAATAGGCCACTGGAATTGGGCAACAAGGGCAATCACTCAAACTTCCACCCAAGATCTCTCCCGCTCTTCTCTACACTCAACTCAGATAATTGATCACAGATGCAATAAACATTCACTCAGAGATAACTTAAACAGAGAGAGAGAAAGAGTATATTCATCCCCACTAGAAGGTGGGTAGAAAACTGGCTCCAAGAGAGCAATACAAAACTTAGGGAAGTGCCGAGGAAAACTGATGGAACTCTCTCTATCAAACTGAACCAGCTCTGAGTGCAAAGCACAGCCTAGGAAGGAGGCTTTCTGTCCTGCACTGGATGCTGGAATGTCTGAAGGAGTGGGCCTTTTATAGGCACTGACCAGGCCCTTTAGGTTGGCGGACCCATGGTGGCCGACCAGAATGCCCTGGAAATCTGACCAAGGTTGGCCCTGGTTGGTGCCCCTGGTTGGGCCGACTGGGCCTGCCACAGGCCCCTATAAAAGGGTGCCTTGTGCAGCCAGTCCATGGGGCTATAGACGCCTCCAAGGGAGGCACAAGGCCCCCCCTATTTCTCTGTTGTTGCAGGCAGCAACCAGCCTATGTGCTGGTTGCCTGGGTCTCTCTCTTTCCCAGCCCTCCTACCTCTTCAAATCGAGGGCTCACAGGTGGGCACAGTGAGTCTCTAACACTTAGGTCATCCCTCTTTCCAAAACCTCAAAGATTATGCATAACAAAGCCAACGTTGCCTTCTAGGGAATCCAAAATGTCAATCTTTTTCTCAAAGCTTGACTCATGAATAACAAAAGACCAAACATACCAATGTCAAAATCAATTATCCAAGACAAATTATAGCAATATGCTTCTTCTAAAACTCATGGTAAGCAATTTTCTCTCATGATATATTATGAATGAGATTTGAATTTAAGAAACGAACAATTACAAACATAGTACTAGTGCATGATGCTCTTATATGTTTTTTCCTTTTTTCATTTTCTTTCTTTACACTTAACACTTAACATGCCGCCTTTTACATTTTCTTTCTTTACACTTAACATGCCGCCTTTTATTATATTAAGAAAGAGAAAAGCAACAAAAATTTGGTCAAGTATAATGGGTAGACTTCCCATGGTCTATGCCTTATAGGCCAAAAATCTCAAAAACCCATAGCACTCAAATCTCTAAGTCACGACCCAATAAGGAATCCCATCGGCGCACACACACTTTTCTTTTCGATGAACACACACACACACACATAACCCTCCATGCCCTCCCCCACCCGACTTACTGTCTCTCCCCAGTCTAGGTTCCGAGGGTGTGTTGGTCACCTACAATCATGTCATTGTTCATGTAGCATACGACCTCAGGTCGTATTCCAATGAGTGGTATAGGCTAAATAATGGAAAGCAGATCTCATGTGCATGAGGGTGAGAAAGAGGGTTTGATCACAATGATGGATGGAGGCTCTTGACTCTATGGGACTTTAAGCATTTCGAAGGGGGTTGCAGGGTTCAGAAGGGGACATGATTTAGAGAGCTATCTATCATTTCCATGGTTTAGAGAGGATTGTAGGATTTAGGAGTTCAAGCTTGAGGAGTGTAGAGCTAGTCTCCTTGGCAACTTCAAGGGTTAAGGGTTGTTGAGGACAGACAAGGGAGGAGAAGGAGGGTCCTAGGATGGAGGAGGGAGGAGGAGGGAGGAGGAAGAGGAGGAGAAGAAGGAGGAGGTAGGAGGGAGGAGGGGGAGAGAGGAAGGAGGAGGAGAAGAGAGGAGGAGAGAGGAGGAGGAGGGAGTACAAGAGTAGGGAGTGCAAGGGTAAGGGCATGCTAGAACACGTTAGTGTAAGAGAGCATTGATGCAATGGACGTCAATCACATGAACACAGTAGTGAGCTTGAACATTGAACCCCAAAGAGTGGGAGATTCATTCCATTGAGAGATATCTGTACATGTTGGTCTCTACACAATCCATTGGTACCTCTAGGGTGGGGCCTCTTTTGTAGGAAACATTTTGGACAAGATTCCCTTCACTTTTTGGGGAGGCCTTTTCGACAAGACTCCCTTCACTTTTTGGGAGGACCTTTTGGGTTTCTACACAGTGGGGGAACCTTTTTGTTGGAAGTGGTAGCCTTCACCCCTCGTTTGAGTTAGTGGTTTGTTTCAAGGTGTAGCCTTGCGTGTCGACACGTGGCAATCTACATAAAGAAATTCCATAAGCATACATAAATACTTGAGGGCCTTGAATATAAGAGGCTTGTTTGAACCCCTCTCTCTCATCCCTCCTGAGACCTTTTCGGGAGAGAGAGATAGGCTAGACACGGCTATGGGACAAGCAGTGGGACCCCCGCACCCGACGTCACCTTTGGACACATGGCGTCCATGTAGGATGCCAACATGGTATCAGAGCAGGAGAATTTTAGTCACCTACAAATATATCGGTGTCGTCATTTGTAGTATAAGTGTAGCTTAGGACCTCGGGTTGTATTTCAAGTGTGGGAAGCAAATGTATTGCATGCTTGTGTGAAAGGAACGTTCATCAATATGGTTGGGGTAATGAAGGCTTTCGCCTCCATTGGGGGTTTTAAGGTTAAGAAGAAGTTTCAGGGTTCAGAAGAAGTTTCAAGGTTGGAAGGAGGTTTTAGGGTTCAGCAAGGGTTTCCAGGTTAGAAGAAAGTTTTAGGGTTAAGAAGATGGAGAGAAGATGATTCAAGGTTAGAAGGGGGATCCAGGGTTTAGAGTAGAGTACATGGTGGAAAACTCGTCTCCCTCATAAGTCTTGGAGGTCAAGGGTTGAGGAATTACTCTAAGAGGGTAAGGGTTTAGGGGAAGCATAGGAGTGGGAGAGAAAAAAGGGCATAGGGGTGGGGGAGAGAGAGAAAAAGAGGAGGAGGGGAGGAGGAGTTGCAAGGTGGAGGAGAGAAAGGGGATGGGAGGAGAAGAGGGAGAGGAGGAGTTGCAAGGTTGGAGGAGAGGGGAATAGGAGGGAAGGTTAGGACATGCTTTTGGACATGGAGTGCAAGGAAATATGGACACTTGATTTGTGTTTAGTATCCACCACAGTCGGACTGTTAGAACTAGTTGGATTAACATCAGATTACTGTCGGATTGCAAATGAGCTATCAAAATCTTTTCAATGACAGAGGACCTAGAAACACATTGAGAAATCCTATACAATTCAGAAATATGCTGTTGAATAGTGGCACACAGTTTCTTCCACAAATCTTCCACAGTCTGCTCATTTACTACTGTGAAATAAACTGACTCTGCAAGATGAAGTCTAATAGTAGATTTTGCTAATGCATCCAACTCATTCCAATCATCCTCAGACATATTTGCAGGCTTAGCTTCAATCCCTACCAAGGGTTTAATCTACTTCTTTTGAATAAGCATATCCCTTATTTGTTCTTTCCACAAAGAAAAGTTTGTCCCATCAAACTTTTTAATGCTAAAAAACTCCTTTTCAGACATGGAAGAGGATGCCATGATGTAAATGAAGCAAAAATCCCAAATGCTAGTGCCTACAAGAGAGAATCACACCAAATACCAGGTGCTCCAAATGTGTATGCCACAATAGACTGAAATATCACCAAAACTCAAAGCTCAAAGCATCAAAAGATGTACCTGACTCATGTGCATGTACTATGCATCCATATGAGCAAATCTGGCCCAAAAGAAAATGCCAACTACAATGGCAATCCAAAATGCCTATAGGTGCCAAATGGCTCAAGCATAAACACCATCCATGGGCATATGCATTAATAATATCTCATCCAAGAGAGCATAACACTATCAGTGCATCACCTGCAATGTGTCAAAGCTATCCCTCAGCATAAAATAGCATCCATGTGCAAAGCGTCCATAAAAATAGCATCCCACAAGGCAATTTGGGCCTATCAGCGCATCCAATAAGGATCGCAATGCATCCAAATGGCATATAAATCATCCACTGCAACCCAATGCACACCACGAATGAGCGCACACTGCTCAAACTACAAGCACAGTGATCTGCATAAGGTATGCTCAAATCATAGTCCCACGGTATTGACCGCTACTGAAAATAGAACCTGAGATGCCTCAAATCATGGGTGCCATTGCATAATCGACTCAGTAAGAAAATATGCAAATATCTCTCTTTTGTCGGAACTCCTAAATCCCAACTGATGAGTGAGAAATGGGAGTCAACACTTATCCACTGCCATGTGGCATCAATCTAAGGTTTTAAAACCTTAGAATGAAAAATGCATAACAGAGAGACGAAATCGAATACACAGAGATCTATAACTCTGAAAATCCTCCACCGAATCGCATAAGAACTGACAGGTAGGGGTTTTTGGGCGTCCCAAACGCAATGGGACAGATGGTTTTGGAAACTGTGGTCTCAATCACTGGGTCCAACACACGGACTGAAAAACGTTTTTGGAAACAGAGCTATTTGTAAACTTCACCGGAGTGCGAATGATGAGCAACATAGAAGTTTTAGGACCTCCTGAGTCCACCGGAACTGACAGATCTGCAAATAGTTGCTCCAAACTTGAGTTCCAACACCTGGGTAGAAAAACGCAGAAACTGACACAGTGAGTCAGAAATCCAATGAAATGATCCTAGATTCAAGAATGAAGGTGTTTCCAAGCTCCTGAAGTGAAGTGGACACCAAAAGCAAGCAATAGTTGCCTCTACAAGTCAATACGGAGTCTCTGTCATTAAACGGAATAGGGAAAAGCTCAAAAAACGACTTTTCCTTTGAAAACACTCAACATGCTCTCAAAACCACTTTGCAAAGCCAAAGTGACTTTTCCAAAGGTTCCTCCAAGGTCTCTACACACTCGGATGCAAGTAAAGTCACCCACAATGCTTCCCACAGAGCTTCTCCTTCCTCCCACGGAGTTGCTGAGCTTCAAGCATTCACGCACGCTCAGCTAGATCACTCGGGCTTTGATACCAGTTGAGAGTGCTCACAACAGAAGTAAGAACGGAAGAGGGAGAGAGAGAGACAGAGAGCCACACAGGTTTTGGTGGGTGCAAAACACCCTAATGTTCTTTTTCATTCATTTATATATGTGTTTGAGTATTGTACATAACCGGGGTAAAGGCACAGTGACCTTTAACCCCCACAATTCTAGTCACAGTCATTTTGCAAATGAACATGGAAATATGTTTCTTGCAAGCGAGGAATTGCATCAGACTAATACAGTGTACCTAGACACTGATTTCAATCCCAAAGAGGATTTCAGCTATCAAGTCGACGAAGTGGAACAGGATCCTTGGTACATCGACAGTGGTGCATCATCTCATATGACTAATCATCAAGAATGGTTCACAGAGATGAAACCATTAGGAGGTCAGAAAAATGTCATTTACACAGCAGACAATACACCGAATCCAGTTCAAGGGACAGGTGTTATCCCTATGAACAATTTCACTGGTACGAAAGGATTAGTCAAAGATGTGCTCTATGTTTCGAAGCTCAGCAAGAACCTTTTGTCAGTAGGTCAAATGACGAAACACAACTACAAAGTCATCTTCGACTGTGATGAATGCACTGTCAGAGACAAATCCCAAAGATGTCAGCTAGTAGCAAAAGGTGTCAAGGAAGGACATTTATACAGAATGCTAGCTACAATACTAGATAAGCATGCCATGTCAGCTCAAATGCAACAGATGCCACTATCTGCAAAATGGCACAAGAGATATGGTCATGTCAATTTTAAGTACTTGTTAGATCTCAGGAATCAGAATATGGCAATTAGGATTTTGAAGCTACAGTTTCTTGGAAAAGTTTGCAAAGCATGTTGTTTCGACAAACAAAAGCGAACCAACTTTGTCAGAAGTACCTCTCGTGCATGAGGTATTCTTGATTTGATTCACACAGATGTATGGGGTTATGCCCAGACCCGCAGCATCAATGGTTCACTTTACTACTTGACCTTCATCGACAACTATAGCAGATATTGTTGGGTCTACTTTCTGAAAGAGAAATCTGAAGTGTTTTTCAGATTTCAAGAATTCAAAGCCATGGTAGAAAACCAAACAGGCAGAAAGATCAAGGGCATGAGATCAGACAGAGGAGGTGAATACGTCTTCAGCATTCATGAACTTTTGCAAAAATCACGGCATACGAAGACAATTCACATGTGCAGATACTCCTCAGCAGAATGCAATAACTGAAAGGAAGAATGGGAATTTAGCAGATAGTGCTAGAGCAATGCTTAGTGAAAAGCATCTTTCGAATTAGTATTGGGCAAAAGCAATAGCTACAGCTAACTACTTGCTTAATTGGCTTCCTACTGAACCGATACAGGGTATGACTCCTTATGAAGCATTCACTGGACACAAGCCACGCATTGGGCATCTCCGCATATTTGGTTGCATAGCATATGCCCACATACATGATGATCATCGCAGAAAATTGGATGCAAAGTCACCCAAATGCATCATGGTTGGCTATAGTGAAGAAAGCAAAGCATATAAATTGTATTATCCCATCACTGCAAAGTCATTATCTCCAGAGATGTAATCTTTGATGAGGAATCAGAATGGAAAACCTCACCTACACAGGAGATAGAAGCATCGACTTCATAGTCATCTACAGAACAAGTTGATGGAGAAGAGCAAGAATTGACAGCAACACCCCAAGCAGAGCCATAGTAGCTCAAACGGTCTACTAGGGAAAGCAGACCACCAGCCAGATTGACATATGCTCAGAAAGGCAAAGCAATTCAGGTGGAAACCACCAACTATGCTCTTATGACTACCATCATTGCTACAGAAGAGCCAGTGTACTTCGAAGACACAGTAGACAAGCCAGAATGGCAAATTGCTATGAATGAAGAAATGGATGCTTTGTATAAGAATAATACTTGGGAATTATGCAACCTTCCACCAGGAAAGAAGGCCATAGCCAACAAATGGGTATACAAAGTGAAGTACAATCCAGATGGCAGTATTTAGAGATACAAAGCCAGATTAGTTGCAAAAGGATTTGCACAACAATACGGTCAAGACTATGATGAGACTTATGCTCCAGTGGCAAAGATGGATTCCATATGGTTCTTGATATCACTAGCGACACTCAATAAATGGAATGTGTATCAGCTCGATGTCAAGAATGCATTTCTCAATGGTTATCTAGATGAGGAAGTCTACATGCAACAACCAGCAGGTTATGTTGAACCAGGAAAGGAGAAAAAGGTTTGCCATCTCAAGAAAAGTCTCTACGGCTTAAAGCAAGCATCCAGAAGTTGGTACAGCAGAATTGACAAGTATTTTGCTAATCTGGGATACATGAAGTCCAATGCAGATCATACTCTCTACTACAAAGTTCAAGGGGAAGACATTATTATTGCACTTTTGTATGTAGATGATCTGATTATGACAGGAAGCAAGGATAGCTTCATCAGAAAACTAAAACAAGACTTATCTACAGAGTTCGACATGAAAGATCTTGGACTTATGCACTATTGTCTTGGAATTGAGTTCTAGAGAGATTCAGATAGCACATTCATGAGTCAGTTCAAGTATGTTGATAGTCTCCTGAAGAAGTTTCATATGGCAGATTGCAAGATTGTAGCCACTCCCATGGAACAAAGTCTGAAACTTACTAAAGATTCAGAAAAGACGGTCAATAACAGATGCTACAGGCAGCTCATCGAATCTCTTATATATCTGACAATCACACGACCAGATATTTGTTATGCAGTAAGCTCACTAGCATAGTTTATGGCAAATCCAAAATAGTTTCATTGGAATGCAGCCAAAAGAGTCTTGAGATACATCAGAGGTACAAGATAGTTTGGGATAGAATACAGAGGAAGTCATCCACATTTGCATGGATACTGTGACAGTGACTATGCCGGAGATCATGAGACCAGGAGATCGACACAGGGATATGCATTTTTCCTTGGTCAAGGTGCTATATCATGGCTCTCAAACAAACAACCAACTGTTTCTTTGTCTTCGACTAAAGCAGAATATAGAGCACTCACTACAGGTGCATGTGAGGCTATATGGCTCAGAAGACTATTGTCAAAAACAAATTACTTTGATGACTCAAAGCCAACAACAATATACTATGATAATCAATCGGCTCAAGCATTGGCCAAAAATCCAGTATATCACTCCAGGACAAAGCACATTGATGTCAAAGAGCACTTCATCGGAGAAAGAGTGTTACTTGGTGACATCACACTGCAGCATTGTGATAGCAAAGAAAATGTTGTAGACATCTTTACCAAATCACTCGATAAAGAGCTATTCGAGAAACACTGACTAGCTCTTGGTTTGACGCAGAGGAAGGACATGCCCATTAAAGGGGTGTGATGGAATGTAATGCTCAGTCCTTCTTCGATTCCCCAGAATCATCATCTTGAGGGAAGGCCTACTTCATGATGTTGATCTTGAGGGAAGGTGTTGAGAGTTCACGCTCAACATCATGTAATCATGTGTGCATAGCACCATCACGTGATCATATCTGCATAGCACTAACCTTATAGAGTGCTATAAAGGAAAGGGTTAGATCCCCTAACCCTAACCCTAAGTGGGTTTGTATATATTCTATTTTTTCAACTAAATCTAGTGTACAGTTAGTCATTTGTGGTGTGCTCTCTAGCTGTGCCCTCTCTCCTCATCTCCACTCTTCTCCTCTCCCCTCTTCATATTTTGTCACCACTGTCCATTAAATCACATCACTTAACCAGCGGTGGCATATTGTTAACCAATCTGTTAATATGCCCCCCTTCCTAATCTCGATCCAGTCCTCTGGATCGTTCAACGTTCATGATTGTTGGAGTGTTGTCAATGAAGATAAAGCAAAATAGTCTTTCGTGTGCATTGGGTTAAATCTTCTTTTGGTCCATTGCAGTAGAGGGATGTAGTGGCTCCTTCTTATGGAATGATTGTTGAAAGGATGGATGAGTGATTCTTCTGGAACCTTTACCTCAGGGTTTGAGTGAGCCGAGTTGAGTACTTGTAACCATTCAAAGAAGGAATAAGAAAAATGAAAAGAAAAATCTAAGGGGTAAGTTATTAGGAAGAAGGTGTTAGTAGGGATTTATGTATGATCCTAGTGGTGTTAGTGTTAGCAGAGTAAGTAAAGTGCATTCTCATGCTCCTCTTAAGTCCCATATTTGATTTGAGTGGGACTCCTAATGGATTCTCATTAGACTATGTCTTTGTCATGATATTTTTGAATATCCGAAGTTGTGCATGACATTTTGTCTTGGTTCTCTACATTGAAGTTCCTTTAACATCCATTTTATTGAGGGTTTTGCTTGGAAGTATTTGAGCCCAACAAGGTTGTGGCACCATCTATAGCTTTATTTATCTGAGTTATCAAATCGAGAGGAGTTTGATAATACACCATACAAACCCCTAGAATGATAAAGAAAAGAGGATGAGTATACGTTAGATGTTAATGGTGATGTTAGTAAAAAAATGTGAAAAAAGCTTTGAGGGTCACAAGAAACTCATCCAAACCCATATTGGTGTAACTACCTTCACCCTAGAGTTGAATGCATCCTAGAGAGCTGCTTGTTGAAAACCACTTGTCGTTCCATGTGTGAACTCAAATTCAAGACCCTGATGACTTAGGCATAAGTCAGTGCCTTGTTCTGTTTTGGCTCTGCTGATGGGATGTGTTGTTGATGCTGATTGGTATAGTATTGACTTTCTATAGTTTTTGTAGCTTATCTTCCTGACCAAGGAGCCCTTGGACTGATGTAGTTGTGATTTGCTAAGTGTGCCATGCTAAGGACCTGAAGAGGACTGACCACATATTTCCACCTAGTCCTATTTTCACCTAGGACTTTCACATGTGAGCAGAGAGGTAGGACTTCCACATGTTATAACTTTATTGCTTGTTATGGACACACCTATACCTAGCACTTGGAACTGATTTTCTATTCACCTAAATGGCCTTAGTACCTATGAGTACATCAGAAGATGAATGCAGTGACATATTAACCAAATGTGACCCAGACCTAGCAAGAACATCATTTTATAGACCACTAGAGGAATATAAATTGTATAGCTATTGGGGACCTCATGTAAGTCTAAAAATCACTTCGAAGGAGAGTCACTAAGACATAATTGGAGATCTTTGTTGGCGAGCAATGTTCATCCCATTGTTGCCAACGATGCTTGAAGTTCTTTGACCTTGATTGCAGTAGCAAGTTCTTGTGGAGCTACTCCATTTTTAGGAGTAAGTTCTTGTGGATCTACTATTGGCATGTTTCTTGTTGTCGCTATTGCACCATTGAACATTGTGATCTCCCACATGTACCGCTTCTATGCTACTCATCATAATAAAATTATATATGTTCTATGTATCAAATGTGAGTAGGATTGCAATGTCGCATAGATCTTTTGCTTTTGTTGAGCAAGCCCAAGTTTCAGCTGAGAAAGTTGTTAGGCATGAAGATAATTTGTTGTTCATATTGGAAGGTTCTTATGGGACTTCCATTGTGATGGGTATTATTTGTGTGGGCTGATTCTTGCATAGCTACCCTGATTATAGATGCCAAATTTCTTAGTAAGGAAGGTTCTTGTGTGGCTCCCAAAGTGGATTCAACTTTTGTCTTGGAAGGTTCTTGTGTTACTATCTCTTTTTTCAAGATAGGTTCTTGTGTTACTGCCAATTGCCTTGAAGATGATGCATTAAAGTGACATGGCTTTTGAGAGACTTGCAGTTCAGAAGGTTCTTGTATTACTATCTCCCTTTTTGAGATAGGTTCTTGTGTAACTACTCAAGAGAAGGAAGATGAATTCCTTTGTGTATGATCCTCTTGCATTGGTGCTTTTCCCTTATCCTTGCAAGCAGGTTCTTGTTGTTCTTGGCATTTGTGTAGAGTAGGTTCTTGTGTGATTACTATTGGTGCATCTGCACTCATTGATGCTTTTGCATTGATAGATTTGGGGCTCTGCTTCTACTTTTGTGATGGAATTGGTGTACATTTAGGCTTAGGGCAAGCATGGATGGGCTATTGATTGCTCTAGCAAGGCTTGGATACCCATATATAAGAGTTGCCAAGGTAATATCCCAAAGCCTCGAGTAGTCTTGTGGGAACCCATTGGTAATGCACCTTTCTTGTTGGATGGTGTCTTCTTCTTCTTTGATGTTGAGGTTTGTTGTTTACATGAGGGGGTGGCTGGTGATGGTGAGGATTGATGTTTAGAGGAGGGGGTGTCTTTATATGTTGAGGTTTCTTTGGAATCCAAAAATATGATTCACCCTCAAAGTATCCTTGAGCCTTTAGTAGATCCTTTCGGACCCATATTTGCTTGGCTACCTTTTGTCTTTGTCTTCTTCCTTGGTGGCATCCTTGTCGAGGTGGGGAGGTGGAAGTAGTTGCTGATGTTGGTGCTTGAATGTTGGGGTTGGTTGGTAGTGCTTAGCACATTTTGTTGGGCCGACTCATCACCAAATAATCCTTTGTAAGTGTCTTGGATCTAGCTTTCACCAAGAATGGTAGCTTCCGTTAAGGTACCTATAGGAGCTACAAAAAACTTGCAAGGCACAATGTAATTGTCCAAGGAAACGTTCAACATTAAAGAACCAATAACCTTAAGAGAGGTACCCTCTATGGACTGAATTTCAGAATCACGTACTTGAAGGCGTAGTTGGCCAAGATGTTTTAATGCTTCCCAGGAGATGAGGTTGTGGCTTACTCGCTAATCTGCCATGGCTTGTATTCAGTATGTTGCACCTGCTGATGTTAGCTCTACCCAAAGTTGAGATGGAGTCATATTTATCTCATTAGGATCAATGGCATTGTCAATTCCTAGCTCAATTTGATTAGATAGTACTACTCTTATGGTGTAAAAAGGTGTAATGGAGTGAAGTTGTTCATCATCAAGGTGCATCGCCTGAGTGCCCTTAGTAGTTGGTAGATCTATTGCCTCCAGTGTATGCATCCAATCAAGTGAGTCTTCTAGTAAGGAGCACACCAAGGTTCATGAAGACTCTTCTCATTGTCCTCTTTCTCATATTTTTTAACCAGCTTTACCTGCACAAACCCATCAGTGGTATCCAATTCAACTGCAAATAGATTTCTTGGCTTTCCATGTTTGGAGCCATTACAATAAGGCACACTTGATATGTGAGATCAAAGGTTTTGATTTTCATGTCCTTGAGTACTATTTTTTCCCCCCAATAAAACTACCCCTCTTTACTTACAAACTAGCTGATTTTTTTCAAAAGTAGAATTAAAAACCCCCTCCAGTTATTGTAAACCTTTTAAAATTTTTCCAAAAGTAGAATTAAAATACCCCTCCTTTTGAATGCACGTGGTACAGTAGAGGTGAACCCCCGAGTATGGGATGAGCCGTGCCCCCACCGCCTAATTTAACTACAAGGAAGTACTCTCTCAATAGGGACTTCCCCACTTTTCCCAGCATTGTTTTGTGATGATGCTAACACCTAATCCCTCTATTTAAGATTGCCATGGATTTCTAATCATGGAAGGGGATGGCTAACACTACATTCGTGTCATAACTCTCAAAATATTGGCCCTGTTTGTTGACTAGCACCCTTGGAAGGTCTTGAGCTTGATTGGGAGATTCAACATTCTTAGGATTGGTGGATTAGGGTGTCACTATTTGCCCATTCATCCAATCCAAGAGGTCTCGCCATAAAATAGGATTACCCCGTAATAGTGTCACGATGGGCATCTTGATCTTAGTGGACAGGAATGAGGCTAACCCTGCGATGTCTCAAGGACTAGTGATAGGTTCCCTGTCTATTGATTTCAACTCTTCTAAGCCATATAAGGACATGTTGTCATCCTCCTTTATTTGTTGCAAGGCAGGGTCTTCTTCAAACATTTGTTGCATTAGGGTGGATCCCTTTGTTGAATGGCATGACACACCTTCTTCATGTACCCTTTCAAGTATTTGCAAGGCTTTTGAGGCTTGAGTGGTTATTTTATATCTTGGATGAATTGTATCAGCACTCTTGGTTGCCTTGAGCCTTTGCTCACATTCCTCTTGGCACTTGCATTCCAATTTAAGTGCCTCGGTGAGACCTTGTTTTCCAACCCATGGGTTATTCACTGTGACCCTTAAATGTTGTGGCTTGGCCATGGGTTGAAGTCGTTATCATTGGCTCATGTGGGTGGTTGTTGTTGGTACCTCTTTGTTAACATCCACAGAGTACAACCGCAAAATGCAAGGTAATCAATGAGTAAAGGTGACCAAGCCGAATGATCTACTTCAACAGGACAAGCTCAAGGGAGTTTGATACCCAAATACACCAAGGTCAATGATTACAAGCAATGTGCACATGGAAGGAGTATAGCTCAAACTCAGGGAGTTTGATCCCCAAATACCCTAAGTCCACCCAAAAGTCAAAGATCCCAGGCAACGTGTACATGTTGTATATTCCAGCTGCCCCCACCTGGAACAAGGAGGTGCTAGAACAAGGAGATGCAAACTTTTGGACCACAAAGGGTGCATGTGCCTTGCACTGTTCAGCTGCACATCCACAGAAAATAGCGACACCAACGAAAACATCCCCGAGAGAAATACAACTCAAACTCAAGGAGTTTGTTCCCCAAATATTCCAAAGAAAAGGCTTCCCAACAACATTCAGGATTACCTTTGAGTGTCTCACAGAAGCCTAGCCTTGTCACTCCAAGTTTTGAGCCGCATTCATGAGGTTCAAACACCAAACAGGTAAAGATGTGAGGGCGCTCAGGGAGTTGAAGCCCCAAATCACCCAAACCTAGGAGTGGCGAGGCTAACACAAGCGCTATTTGGGAACACCTGCTAACACTAGGTTTGTCCCAAGCACTTTAATATGGTTAACACAAGTGCTATTTTCACTAGTAGGGAGAGTCGGTAAGAATAGCAATATGCCTTGGCACCCTACGAGCCCAAAAGCCCATGGTTGTAAAGTGAGGGAGAGTGCTAAAAAGGAAAAGGGTTGGTCCTTCCTGTAAAAGGTGACTTGTATAAAAGGCCAAAAGTTTGACTTTGGTCTTCATTGCTGTTTGCACAAGTTTGAATACAAGCTCCCTCTTCTCTTCCAAGAGAGTGTTTTGGGTGTTCTCATGTTTCCATTGTAGTGCCCTTGTGGTTGTCACTCCATCCCCCTTCACTCCCTTCTCCTTCTTCCCTTCCTCCTCCTCCCTTCTCCCTCCTTCTCCCTCTCCCCTCCCCTCTTCCCCTTCCCCTTTTCTCACATGAAACCACATTGCAACAATCCGGAGGCTGCTTGAGTGACACTTGCGGATGGCTCATGCTATGCATCGCTCCCACAAGGAGTAGCCGGGACTGGAAGCTCCGTCGACATATCTTCAACTACCCCACGACACGTGAGTCACCGCTGAGACCACACTACAATTTTGATACCATTGTCGGGGAGAAAAGGTATGCTTTTGCATTTGCACTTGTCTCCCTTCATTATATTCCCATTGCACAAGTTTTCAAGCTTAACTTGGAGGTTGTTAGTGGAGTTGTAGGAGAGAAGAGAGGTGGAGAGAGAGCGAGAGAGAGAGAGAGAGAGAGGATAGAAATCTATTTTTTCATGTAGGAATGCCGTTTTTGAGCTTGAAAAGCTTGTTTTGGTCACTTTTTGGTGTTTCAAGTTGATAGGAACATAGTAGGCTTGATTGCTAAGGTGTATACGTAATCTAATCACCTCAAAAAACAATAAAACTAAGGATTTTTATCAAGTTTTGAAGTAGTTTCATGTTCTAGAACTTCCCTTTTCTAAGTTTTTGCATTTTGACTTGCAGAAAGTGTTTGTTTTCAAGTTTTTTTTCATTGAGTAGGTAGATTAGGTATGTAGCAACCCCCCATCACAAAAAATCATGAACAAAAAGTGTAAAATCCTCAGAAATCACCCAATCTCAGTCGGTGCAACTGTGTCTGACTATCCCATCGAGTCGGCACTGCAGCGTATTGCACCGACCAGATTCCTTATTGACTAATGCGTTAGCTGAATCCCACCAATAAAACATCGTTGAACCAGTGCTATAACACTTCCTCGTTGACCTAACCCTTGACCACGGTTCACCCCGTCGCTCGGAGTTAATGCTTGTCAGAGTTACTTCCACACTGATTTGACAGGTTGTTGACTGGTGTTGCAGTGGTTCCCCTCCGACTGTTGCTATTTTACTATCCCGCTACTGGTGCGGTGAAACTATCCCTCTGACCGTAGTCATAATCGTTCCCCCTGCCATCACATTACTACATCGCACCACCTATCGCTATGAAATCCTATCATCCGGTGTCTGCATACTACATTGTCGTTGCTATACTATCCCGTCGAGTCATTTTCTGATTGACCGGTGTCATATCGTGTCCCTATGCCCATGGGGATATTTTGTCCTTTCGATCGCACCGACCATGTGGCAACTATTTTCCCACCGATCGTCGCCATACATCCATCACACCGATCGGTGCCAATTCCTTATTTCGCTAATTGTCACTGAAAGGTTACGCCCCGCCTGTCGCCAAAATTGTACTACATCGCCCGTTGCTATACCCATAGCCCACCGACCGGTGCTGTAGTGTTACCCCACCAACTGATGCTATTCCTATGGGGTAGCCAAGGAATTAACAGAAAATTCCAAAACCTCAGTTCAGCTTAGGTGTCCCCAGCTAGAGGCACCCCACATGCACATGAGGTCTGGAAGGATTTTGCCAAAGGGTCTAGTTCCAAAGGAAAGCACTTTGAGCTATAGGCTCAGCCCACCCTCCGTCCTAGTTGGGGGTCTAATAAATCGATTCCTAGCCTCCACTCGTTCGTAGAACCCCATCTAGAAACTCAATCTAGTTCAGACGACACAAAGAGTCTTGAAGGAGTGATGCAAGACCCCATGGGTCCAAGGGCATCGGAAGCCCCCTTCACGAGTGTAGCCTCTCCCAACTCTCTTGCACCTTCGGTTGCATCCAAGCTTAGAGGTATGTTCTCTAATATGTTTGGCCGCTTAGGAAGAACAGAGTCGGCAGACATGGAGAATCCCTTTGTCGGCATGTCCGTAAGAAGGAAAGGCCAACAACATGCAATTCCCAGGCCACAAACCTGAATAGAAACTACCTTTGCCAATCCAAGTTTCTCCTCTTATGCTAGGCTCCCCAATCATCTAAAAACACCTCCAAGAAATCTCCCAAATATGGAGCAAATACCATCTGCATAAATCTTTGAAAGGTAGCAAGAGCATTGGTGAGGCCAAATGGCATTACTTTGAATGCAAATGTCCCCCAGGGTGTGGCAAATGTGGTTTTAAGCACATCTTCTTCGGCAATTCTGATTTCATAAAACCTAGAGTAACCATCATAGAAAGTATACATATCATGACCACTTACCTCCTCAAGAATGAGATCTTGAAAGGGAAGAGGATGATGGTCCCTCTTGGTGGCTGCATTGAGTTTCTTATAGTCGATGCAGACCTGCCACTTGTTATTTTTCTTTGGGGTGACTAACACTGGTGAAACCCATTCAGTATTGTGAACCGAAACAATAAACCCAGCTTCTACAAGCTTCTGCAACTCTGAGCACAAAGCATCGATATGTAGGGGCCCTAATCTCCAATACTTCTGAGCCACAGGCTTTGCATCAGGCTTCAGCTCTATCTTGTGCTCTATGGAAGTCACATGGCAAAGGTGGTGGTAGCTAGTTGCAAAGAGGTCAGGGAAATCTTTGAACATTTCTAGAAACTCATCTTTCTCACTTGGAGTGAGGTCTGGGGAAAGCATAGATTCAAGCTGTTGAGGACTAGCTATTACCTTTTCTGTGGGTGGCAGGGTCGGAGACACCCCCATCATGTAAACTTCCTCCTTTGAGAACTCCTCCCCCCTTATCTAATTCTTCCATTGATTCAGATACCGAGGATGAGAGAGTATCACTGTCTTGCTCCTCTTCTTCTTCTGGTTCCGTGGCACCTGGTTGCACTGAGATCTTCTCCTTAGAAGCACCAAAAGACATGTGTCTTGTCTTCCAATAGCTGACTGCATCACTCTTTCTCAACCATGGTCTCCCAAGTATGGCTGGGTAACTCCTACCTGTATCTTCAATGTCCACTACATAGAAATTGATGGTGGTGGTCAACCCATTGATAGTGATAGGCAAATCCTCAATGACTCCCAAGGTGGCGAGTCATCACCCATCTGCTACCTTGATTCGAGTGGAGGAACGCCTTGTACATTTCAAATTCAATTTCTTCATGATTCGGGGCACCATGATATTACATGCAACTCCCCCATCAACACACACATTTTTGACACGGCAATTATCTATGATGACATCAGCTGTATGTGGGTGCCGATCAATTTCTTCAGAGATAGAAGATACCTCTCGTACCTTTCCCTTTTTCTTGCTCCTCCTTGTTGAGAGCCCTTGCTGCATCTCACGTCTCACCTTAGGGCTTCATGCTATTAATTGAGGGAGCGTGATGCTCAAAGAATGATGAGCAAGGTCCTGAACAACTGAATAGTCTTCTTGCCCCGAGTCAATGGGGAAATCCGAGGGCGACCACTTACTCCTACGGGATCTTTTAGTCTTCTTTGTTGGTGGGTCTACCATCTCAGCATCTGAGGGCTCTGAGAAGGACACCTTCTTCCTAGGGCAGCCCGGGTCCACGGTTTGGAGAGGGGTCCAAGGTGGTATGACTTCTTTTCCCAAGGTCAAGGATCTCTACGTCAGAATCCTCAGTGCGCCTGATTCACTTAGAAGATTCACCCTTGGAATACTGGGACATTCCATGCGATAATGACCCTTCTAGTGGCACTCATAGCATGCAACATTAGCACAGTCTCTAGGAGGGCGGTTGGCTTGATTTTTGATGCCCACCATCTCAAGCCGAAGATCATTCAGGGCCTTGGCTAGGTCATTGACTCTAGGTTCTATTGCAAGGGGGGCCTCTTTAGCTGGAGGGGCTGAGGGAGTAGAAAGGAGGGGGGCTCGTGGGCAAGGCTGGGGAAATCTTTGAGGCAGAGGGTGAGAATATACACCTTGTTGAGGGTAAGCATATAAGGGAGGACCATACATTTGAGGTGGAGGTGGTGGATACATCCCTGATGAGGGGTGGGGGTATGCTCCTGAGTTAGACCCCCCAGGTTGTTGTTGCAGGAATTGAGGGGGTTACGGAGGAACAATCGTCTTCTTTAAAGCGGGGTCAGACTGAACTTTATCAAACTTTTGAACAATCTCATGTGCTAGCACCATAGTTTTTGGATTCTCCCATTTAAGCTTGAGGCGGAATTCATCACTTGCTCCTGCTACAAGGTAGCCCAACACATGCTGAGTCATTCCAGCTCGAAATCTGGCATTGTCCTCCTGTGTGGCAATTAAACGGTCCAGGAGCACAACCGCTCGATCCACATATCGACATGCCATCTCATACCACACTTGAGCCAAACCCTCTAGAAATGTGGGAAGAACCAACAGCCATCTGTCTTCAGTAAGAAAGTTGAGAGAAACACAATGGCGCTTGAAGGCCACAAGATACTCATTTGGATTTTCTTCCACCCATCCACAAAACACAGGAATGTCAGCCACGCTTGGAAGATGGAAAAGAGAGAGGCAAGATGAGGCTTATCTATGGACAAACAATAGAAAGAGGAAGCTTGAACTAAAAATCGGGTGAAGATACATCCACAAACCACACATAGGCAGGGTAGGGTGTGACTGGTGTATTGTGAAATACTACATGGGAAGAATCTTCAGCATAGAATAGCACATAAACAATCTTAAAAGGATCAACCCTCATGATATCACATCCATCTTTACAAGCGAGGGTTAGAGACATGGCGCTACATGAGGTTGTTCATCAAGGCAACAAAGAATGCCATGACAAATGTCAATAGTTGGAGAGCTTGCACATCACCTTCTTCTAGTTCTTATAGTCGCTATGTTATCTCTTCAAGGGGTGTGCGGTCTGGCATCCTTCTTTTGAGCAATGTCCTTGAGGACCTTTCTGATGATCTTCCGAAGTCGGTAAACTCGTATCAAATATGCCCAACACTTAGTTTCATGATGACCACAACCTTTGCATTCCTTATAAATGATCACACTCCTTCGTGGCTTGTGGCTTTGTTGGGGTAGTGCTTCCACTCGTGTCATGCATGATTGAAGTACAAGCTTCATGTGCCAAGAAATCATCAACTAGATTTTGAGCTCGAGGGATATGCTGAATTTTTACCTCTTCAAATTGGTTGCAAAGTTCCAATGCTTGTTGATGTCATGGAACCAAGCCTTTGCTCTACACCTTCCACCTTCCACTAACTTGTTCACACACTAATTAAGAATCTCCTTGCACCTCAAGTTGCTTGACGTGATGTTCTTGTGCCTTTTGTAGCCCAAAAATGAGCACCAAGTACTCAGCTTGATTACAAGTACTTGCAGGTGCAGACTTGCTATAACAATACTCCTCACCACCCGGTGAAGTGAGCTTCACACCCACACCAGCAGCCTTGGTTGAAGGTTTATAAGATCCATCAAATGGAAGGATCCAAGATGTCATCGCACCAAGACTAAATTTGGACATCCCAAGTTTCTCGGTAGTCCAAGATAGGTAGAAGGAGAGGGTGGGGAGAATTCAACACTTGAGCCAAACGTTTAGCACCAAATAAACTTGCAATCCTTTGTTAGTTTATCTTTAGAACAAAAAGGATTACAACTTGAAGCTTGAAATGAGGCACAAAAGGTTGATTGGGTACAAATGGATTCCTTGGTCGAAACATTACCAACCATAGCCGAGGCCTAGAAACCTTTATAGTGAGATTGAGAATAAACCATTCAAGATGAGCTTATCCACAGGAATTAACAAGCAGATGTGCCAAACCTCCCCCCAAGCTTGGGGAGCATCCCACCCTTCGATGAAGGACACCCTTTTAATTACCTCCGAAGTAGCAAGTAGCTCGATCACCACACAATGAGTAGAATTAAAATCAAAGTTCTCCCAGCATATCAATAGTTCTTCACCTTGAACCAACCATGGTGTATCATCCCACCCGTCGTCTCCTTGAACAATGCAGTGGATCCTACTCTTTAATAAAAAGAGAGGAGAGGAGAGGAGAAGGAGAAGGGAAAGAGAAGAGAGAGTGGGGGCATGGGATCTACTCTTACAGTTTTGCAAAAACTCAGAAAAACTATCCGAAACCAGAAGACGTGGGAGCCCAGAAAGCTATCGCACGGGTGAACATTGTAGACGCACAAAGCGAGAAAACTGTCCATGACCAAAAGACGCAAGAGCCTAGAAAACTATCGCGTGGGTGAACATAGTAGACGTGAATCGAATGCGCATGCAGGAACTCAGAAGGAGCACAGATGTTACAGTTCTGCAGATGCGACCGGTACGAGCAGAAGATTTGCCATCCAAAATACACATAGGAACCATGAGCAGAAAGTAGGCAGACTGAAAGTGCAGAAGCAGGGAGGTTTTGCAGCCGTAGAGACAGGGAAGGTGCAGAGTTTGGAGGTGCAAAAGTAGAGAACTATGCACGGAAGAGGCTGTAGAGCCGCACCTAGTCGTAGGAGTAACAAGTTTTACACCACTAGCTGTGGAGATTTCGATCCCAGAAGCCACACCATTTCTATTAGCTAGAAAAGAAATCAAGACCAGAGGCTAAGCATGGTGATGCTTGAGGGCCATAGAGGAAAGGAGAACGTGAGGGTGAAACATTATCATGGGAGGGGAAAAGGAATTAGAAGGGGAGGGAATGAAGAGGGAGACTATGACACAAGGGGAAAGAGAGAGGGGGAAGAGAAGCATGTACATGATGGGAGGAGCAATGTAAAGATGGAGACATCAAGGGAAGAGGACCATGCTTTATTTTGAAAGGAAGGAAAGGGAGAAATCAAAGTACTAGCTGGGTGGCTATCCCAATAAATGCATCCTCTTAGATGTATGGTGTGTGTGGAAAAGTCTCCCATGTGGGCTAGGTGGTTACGCACTCTCAATTGTGTGCGACAACCCTTTGCCTCATTTTTCCACATAAATTAAGCCCCATATCTCAAGTCTGTGATACTTCCTTGGTCTCTCCCCAATTTTATAATATGTTCAAACCTCTAGGAGGACAAGTGGAGGGTTGGCACAAGGAATCTTGCCACCTCATCCTACTTTCCCCATTATTGAACTTGCTCTCTTGGACCTTCTATACCTCCCCCACATGAGCCTATCCTATATGGAGGGAATAACCCAATATAATATCCATCTCCACCTATTTTATATTACTTCTCCCATGGACTTTTAGCCATATCTCACTAAATGCAGCTTAGGTGGAGGGGTGGCACATGGAGGAGCCATGCCACCTTACATTTTATAATATTACTTCCATGGATTATGTACATCACACCTTATGGGTCCTCTTACGTGGAAGGGTGGCACATGGTCATGCCCTGCCACCTCAACCCTGGGCCCTATGCACACCATATTTTATTATACTATTGCCACACATACAAACACACACACATATTAATGCCTTTTTCCTTAGATAATTTTATCCATAACACCGCCAAGTCCCAATGGGCAAGGGAATGATCAAATGGACTTTGGAGAGAGAACCTTACCACATCCAATGGTCTCTCGTCCAAATTTGTACACCACTTGGGGGGGAGATCTAGAAGGTACCCCCACGGCCCCATCTTATAGGCCCATGCCTAACATAAACGTAGCTATGTCAAGTCCCATATCGGTGAGACAAGTAGACTTGAGTGTTGATAGATCAGCTCAACATCATGTGATTACATGTGCATAGCACTAACACATATAGAGTGCTATAAAGGAAAGGGTTAGATGCCCCAACCCTAACCCTAAATGGGTTTGTATATTTCTACATTTTCAACCCTAAATACATTCCACCTTTTTAAGGGAGGATTAACCCTTGTACTCTCTTGTACCTCTCTCATTCTCACATTACAAACACTTGGGCCCATATGGCTCCAAGGAAGATAGCATATTCTAAGTCTCACACCCTCTCCTACTTCTCCGCTTTGTAGGTAAGGGATGATCTATAATTTTTAGTCTTTGTGTAGACTTTTGTTGCATAGTCATTGTGTTTGCATATGCACACACTATGACATTTCATTTGTAGTAAGTTGTACTCATTATAGATACTTCTGTTTCATAGTAGTCATTGTGTTTACATATGTAGCCACTATGATATTTTCAAGCATTGTGTCTACATATGCCCATATGTCATTGTGTTTACATATTTTGTAATCATATTCACCAAGAAATGTGTTATTTCAAAGGAGGTGCTGAGAATGGTATACATTGCACCATAGAGATAGGAATAGGGATAATCCCTACCTTTAAGGGATGATTGCGTATACTAATTCATTTTTTTAAGAAACCAACATAGTGTACAATTATTGCACTCCACCCTCCACCGTTGATCCTCCAATAGTGGATGTGTACATGAAGTTAGAAAGAGTATTTCTTGGAAAAGATTTTGAGCACATAATATGAAAATTAAAAAGGCACTTTATGGTCTCAAGCAAGACCCATGGGCCTATACAACAAGATTGATAACTAATTTAGGGAGTACGAGTCCACAAGTAGCGAACTTGTTCATGGCATGTATGTGAAATGAATGATTTGGGAATCTTTCATTGCATTCTAGGCATTTAAATAGAGTAGGTAGAGGAAGATATGTTTTTTAGTCAAGCCAAGGAATCCATTATAGGCTACTTAGATGGTACACCTTTGAGAGAGTCAAATGCCAATGGATGCAAAGACATAAATTTTTGAATTGAAAACAGAGCGTGGGAAGCCATATGCAACACAACAAGGCCAGTCCACACAATTGTCTACAAAGCATGCCACTTTCAAGGATGCAAAATATCAGGATATAGAAATCATAGCTACCCCCAACCTGGCCTTAGCCCCTAGTGTAGATTTTGAAGAGGCATAGACTCCACTTGAGGAGGAACCAGAACTGAATGAAACCTGCAGGAAAAATACAGATGAAGCA
This sequence comes from Dipteris shenzhenensis, assembly GCF_047967505.1. Classification (NCBI taxonomy): domain Eukaryota; kingdom Viridiplantae; phylum Streptophyta; class Polypodiopsida; order Gleicheniales; family Dipteridaceae; genus Dipteris; species Dipteris shenzhenensis. The sequence continues at coordinate 2,220,683 of NC_141597.1, forward strand.
GACCCTATTGCTCCTAAGGTAGCAGTAATATATTTGAACTCAACCCACACCATCAAGGCCCATCTGATGGACTATTTATAGTAAGGGTTTGACTCTTCCACTTTTTTGCAAAAAGTTTTACCATCGGGTGTGCTAGGTGTTGAGGGTGACCTCTTCACCCATGTGGACCTCAACCAATGAGGGTTAGTAGATCCCTAGTAAAGGGAAGTTACATTAGTGAGTAGTGGATAATTTTGTAACTATAGGGATAGTTATAACTATCCCTAACATCTAGTAGTAGTGGCCTTATCCACCACATCATGTTTTGAACTATGCCTATTTTTTACTGTTACTCGACTGAAGTTGGATGATGTTATAAGCTAATCTTCATCTCTTGCATCAGGTTGTCATTGCCATCTACTGAAATACAAACTATTTGCAACATTTCTACTCTATAAATAGTTGTCTCAGTTCTTTGTATGTTTTGTACTATCTTTTCCTTTTTCCGACATTAGTCCAACCTTGGCATTTCCATTGCTAGGAGTGGATATATGTAGGTGTTTTTCAGTCTTTTGGATACACCACTAATAGTAGCCAACATTCAGATTGGCTAGATGGATTCTCCTATTCCAAGAGTTTGATTATACAATAGTGGTACACATGTCAAGAAGCCAACATTTGGTGGCGGATTATTTGAGCCCCTTGGATTCAAGGGAACCACACTTGGAGGGCATTCTAGATGATCTATCCGATGCAAATCTGGTTGATGTAGAACCCATTTGGGGCATATATTGGTATGATTGCATGATTAAATTCTTGCTGGATGGTGTTTTCCCAAAAGAGATGTCACTGGATTAAAGAAAATTGATGGCATTGAAGAGTAGACCATTCATGGTGATTATTGGAATATTGTCTTATAGAGGGGTTGATCAGGTGTTACGATGATGTGTATACTGGAGCATGAATAGAATGTGGTATTGAGGGAGGCACATCAGAGAGCCACTTTGTAGGAGACATTAAGATAAAGAAGATTTTTCAAGCCAGGTTGTGGTGGCCGACTGTAATCAAAGATGCTCATGAATTTGCAAAGTGTTGTTGGTACTTTCAAAGAGAGGGTCATCCGATGCCTTTGAATCCAATTCTTCCATTGGAGCCATTCCAAAAATGGGGCCTAGACTTCATGGGTCCATTTAAGCTAGCAGCACAGTACACAGGGAACAAGTATGTGGCAATGGCCATGGATTATTCAATTAAATGAGTGGAAGCACATGTGCTATGGGATAATATGATGGCTAGTACAGTGAAATTTTTATACCAAAATATCATTACATGGGTCAGATGCCCGATCGAGTTGGTATCAGATCAAGGGGCTCATTTTTTGAATGTTATGGTGGAGTGATTATCAAATGTGAATATGATAGTTCACAAGATGGTTATGACGTATCATCTGCCACAAGAAAATGGAGAGTCAAAGAGTAGCAACAAGACGATGAAGTGAGTTTTGAAGATGACTGTATCAGCAAAGAGCTAAAAAGATATCTATGGGCATATAGAATGGCTTTTCAAATCACCATGGGAACGAGACCGTTCTGGTCGGTTGATGGCTTAGAGGCTGTAGTATCGATGGAATCATATCCTCAAGTTTGCAAATTGCAACTGAGAAGATGAGCCCAAAAGATTCAGTTCCATTCTGGTAGGAACTATTGATTCAACGGGAGGAAAACTGGATTTAGAGTCAGTATATGGTGCAGGTCATTCAGGAATGGCTTAAAGTGCGGATGAACCATAATATCAAATTCACGCTTTTATACACATAAACTGCTCTCCTAGCAACAATACTTGAAGCTAGAGTTTGAAAAAGCCCAAGAAACATAGCAACGAGCATTAGAGGTGACACTTTGGTAGCAGGAAGAGGGATGGAAAAACAATAAGAATCAACTATCCATGAGTGCAACATAGGCTAGAATATTGAGTGGGCTGCCCTAGAGGATTGCCACCAAATTCAAAAATAGGAGTGGGAGGCAGGCATGGCAACTTTGTGAGTCCAACATGCCACTTGCAAGAGTCTGGTAAGGCAAAATCAATTTCTTTGATTTTTAAAAGGGGTTAAATTTCTTAGAAGATACGACTATATGTCGGAAGCACATTATTTGTTGATTTTTTTTGCTAAAAATGGCCACCACCAATAGAATGGGGCTAGTATTATCCATGCAAGGATTATGGGGAAAGTACTAGGAAAAGAAAAGTGCAAAAGTGTCATGCAATCTAAGTTGAGGTAGATGCTAACTGCTCTCTATGAGTATGTGAATGTGGTAGCATAGCCGAAAAAATCTATTGTAGTAAACAAATGGATCAAAAAGTTCTTTGCCCTTGACAGACGAAGAGAGAGTTGTGCTCAAAAAATGTGGATTTATGGATGATGACCTAGAAGAGTCCTACAAAAGGGTGAAAGTACTAGATGATATCTTGCAATCACCACCTTGTCTTGCACCTAGTACCAAAAATCTTATGAAGCTGAGGTTTAAGAAGGGAGGATCCGATACAATAGCTAAGAAAGAGCTGGATATGAATGAGCCACCTGCTCATGATGGAGGACTTACTTTGATAGAAAAAGAACAAAAAGGGAAGACAAAGGATGCTAAGAAAAGCCCTATAGAAAAGGTGGTGGGTAGTAGTGACACACCTACAGATAACAAACTAAGAGAAAAATCATAGATTCTTGTCATAGTAGCATCACTAGAAAGGTCAATTAGCAAGCAGGCTATTCACCAAGTAGAAACGACTATGCTAGTTTAGCCAGCTGTGCCTTCAACATCAGGGGTATCTGCTAAAGTTTTGAAGGAGCAAGCTGATAAAGCTATTTCCCAATTAGTTTTTGCCTTTAACATTTTGTCTAGCTATCACCAACAATATCTGAAGGGGAAAATACAGAGTATACAGTTTTTGATGGAGTTAGATACAAAAAGGAAATTGCATAAAGCCTTCAGATAGGGACATGAAAGGTTTAAGAAAAACATGCATAATAAGCTAACTAGGTTGCAGATAGAGGTCAAGATGGTGATAGAAGAGAAAGCATCTTGGATCTAGGAGAGGGAATGGTTGCTTTAGAGTCAAAAGGAATCACAAAAGAAGGTAGAAGAAAATGAATGAGCTTCAACATCAAAATTCAATAATTTGTGGAAAGACTCGGAGGTTATACAAGTTGGTACCTACTAAAACAACAATAGTACAAGATGTTCAATAGTGGTTGATAGAATTTAAAGAAATGTTAGTAGATCAATTGAATCAATTGATGGAAGGGAATGCTAATTTGATGACAAAAAACACACTGATACAAGAAAGTGAATGCATTAGTTAATGTGGAGACCCAGATTTAGCTCTATGACATATGAAGACACATTGGAAGTGGAGGGTGTTTTCATGAGTGGCAAAAGTTTTGGAGAGTTGCAAAGACAGTTGCATGACGATATGAAGAATATGTAGACTCAAGTTAAGGAGAAGTTGATGACAACATTGGCTCACCGGTTTTCTAATCATTTGAAGACTGAAGACTCTATCAGAATCACTATGCTCCAAGAACTATTGGAAGCTTTGTAGAACAAGCTCTATGCAAAGAAAAGATCTAAACTAGTGATTTTTGTTGCATTTGTTTTTGAGTTGGGAGAATCAACCTTCACAAAGCAAGAGTGAGGACCTCTAAGGATCACGACTCCAAATATGGAAATTTAAAAAAAATTAGAATTAGTTACTAAAAAGGAAGAAGAATTGGTGATTTAACACAAACCTAAAGTTCTTATAGAAGAGAACCCACGTGTTGTGATTCAAAAAGAACCAAAAGTTGTTACCCATGAGAAACTAGACATTGTTCATAATGAGGAGCAAACTATGGCTGCTTGTGCCTTCATTGAAGTAGCATAGGGCATACACATTAAAGAAGAAATGGGGGAGAAAATTGACTTGCATCAATTTGCTGACACAGGTCTGAAAAATATAGAGGGATTTTGTCAGGTCTTGGAGGAAAATGAACAAATGGCAAATTAAGGCATTGATTGAGTTGAGCATTTTAGAATGGAAATTCCAGTTGAACAGTGGACTTTATTTACTTCAGTTGAGTGTGATATAGAAAATGTCCTAATTACTTCTACCATTGATCCCAATGATACCACAATACAAATTACTGATATAAAAATTGTTGCAGATACCATTATTGAGTAAAGTACCATCAATGCCACTAATCCACATGATCAATAACTTTATGCCTATCCTATTTCAACCCCTACACACACACATACACACAATTCCTACACCTTCCTCTCTTTTGGATAGACCCTGGCCCCCTTCTCTCTCTCTCTCTCTCTCTCTCTCTCTCTCTCTCTCTCTCTCTCTCTCATGTCTTTTCGTCTTATTTTTAGTTTCTATTTAATTTTTTGATTTTTCATTTTTTTCAGTAAACTGCCCCCACTTTCCTTGTTTATTAATTTTTTCCATATCCCATATGTTCTTATTCTTTTTACTGTTCAATTTTATTTTTCTATTTTACCTTTCTATTGAATTCCCTCTTTTCCAATTTTCCCATTCCCCCTAATTTCTCCTATTGTCCCTAATTTTTAATATTTTCTCCTAAATTCCCAACTTTGTTGTAAATATTTTCTTTTTTCCTTTAATTTTTCTTATTCTAGCCTAATTTCATACAATTCTTTTTTCTCATTTAATTTCCTCTACTTTTTATTAGTACTTCGCCTTTCTAAAAATTGTCACCAAACTTAAGTTTTTCCTATTTCTCTCTATTTATTTCTTAAAATTTTCCTAATTTTCCCTATTTATTTCCTAATTATTTCCTATTTCTCACTAATGTTTTCCTAAATTTTTCTAATACTTTTCCTAATTATTCCCCTATTTTACCTCATTCTTATTTTCCCTTGATTCTTTGCTATTCTATTTTTTTGTTTAATTTCGCATTTTCCCCTCATTCTTTCCTATTCTATTTTTTCGGTTTCTGTTTTCTATTTTTTTCTTAAACATTTTTTTCTAAACCTCTCCCTATTTTTCTAAAGATCTCCCTACGAAATAGTGCCATTTCTCCATGCAATTATTTAAAGTTTAAATAATTGCTTAAATGATCTATGCTACTTTAACAAAAGACCCCCCTCCCCGCACTCTTTACCTGCCCAACAATTTTTGGTTGTCTCGCCAACACGCTTCTCCATAAACCCGCACTATAATGCTATCTGGACTCCCCCAACTGAACCCCCCTTCCCTGATTTCAAAGACCCAGCTCCTCATCTCCTCTCCCATCGCATCATTGCAAGTCAGCTCTCTAGCCCCCGCACCCTGCTTCTCATGCTGCAAACTACACACCGTCATACACGGTATAGCGTCGCTACTCTAGTGTATCTCCCTCTCTAGTTTAGTATATTATCACTGCAGTCTTGCGGCTCCTACTCCAATCTCCAGAGCTCAAACCTCGATGACTATGCTAGCTCCAACCTCCAAACCTTGACTGTCATGCTGCACTACCCATCGTTGTGTCATCTCCTAGAATATAAAGGCTATTGACACACGTATACCTCCATGCGCCATCGTCGCAATCATACCCTGGGGTGCCAACTGAATATATAAGATGTTACTATCCTCGTCCAAAATCTAGGGTATGGGGGGACAAGGCCCATAAATAATATGCACCGATTTCCCTGAAAATTTTCAAATATGCAAGGGAAAAATATGAAAATTTCATGTCCCCCCTCCCTTAAAATATAAGGTATATACCTTGAAAAATATGCAAGATTTTAAGATGTGTACATATGTTTCATAATATGTGAGGCCCAAAGGGGGGGTTCTTTTGGATGAGCGGTGGTAAAACAAATAATACACTAAAATATGAAAACCCATCTCCTTTTAAATGAATGTAACTTTTTCATATGTTGCCCAAATTTCAAGGTGTAAAGACATATTTGAAGCTCTTTTAGTATAGAACACAACTATGTTTTACTCTACCCCCCCTCAAGCACTGCTCCAAACAAATCTCCAGGGAATCATGGACATGGACTCACAGGTGCAGTCCATTGGTCCTTTTTAGTACATTCGTTTACCCCCCTCTCAGGTTCCATTTTAATTTGTCTTTTCATTAAAGATATTTATTTAACAACCACCCCTCTCTCTTAGTTCTAAATATTTTTTTATAGTATTACTGTCTAAATTTCATATATGTCCCTTTATAATGTGGTAAAAATTTCTTTCTATGTATAACTACTTTTACCCTATGTTTTTCTTCCCTCTCTATAGATCTCTCTATACCTTTTTATATGTCTATATCTAGTTTCCCCTTCTCTATGTATCTATAATCCCTACCCCCTCCCTAATAAATATTTACCCTTAATTTTCCCCTCATCTCTATTGACTTCTTTTTTCCTCCTCTTTCCTTGCTTCTCACATTCTCAAATTTATATCGTAAGTGTTCATCGACCCTTCATCCTAATGCTACTTAAATCCTCTTCCTATCCTTATTTTAATTATTGAATTTCCCCCTTCTCAATATTAGAACATAAGTTCCCCCTCTCTATATATTTTTCTAAAATTTCCCCCCCTCTCAAAGTATTTATATCAAACCCCCCCTCTCTATATGCACATTTCTCCCTTCTTTCCCCCCCTCCCTATATAGGTATCTTCCCCCCTTATTTCTAAATATTTATTTTCTTTGGTTCTCCTTCCCTCCCCCTTCTCTATTATTTTCCCTTTAGTTTCCCTTCTAATTCCCCTTCTATTTTTTACCTCCTAATTGACCCCCTCCTCCCTCCCAATGGTTTCCCCCATCCTTTTTTACATTTCCACACTTAAAAACCCCCATCTTTTTTATGCTTAATTTCTTACATTCGTGCTGGTAAACTTCATGGCTAAGCTTCTAATTTATTGTGACCCCGATAATAAGGGAGGAGTGTTAACGACACCTGTCTTCCCAATCTAAGTTAACCTGGTTCTTATCATGTTTTTTTGTTGGATGGTGGCAGGTATGCAGATGCTCCTCTTCCATAAATAACATGCTTGTTAGGACTTCATTGGCATTATTATGTTACACTTTTGTTCCAACTTTTGGTTTAGGAACACCCATGCAATAAATAATTTTTTTTCCACCCTTATCTAAGCTTCGTGTGCCGTGTTGTTAAAAGGTTTTATGTTTTAAACACACACACCCACCTAGTTCCCCCCCCCCCCCCAAATTGTTTAGACTAATTTTTAGCACACACACTCAAATTTTCTCAGTAAAGTTTTCTTACAAGAAAAACCCCTCCTTTTTTGTGTCATAATTTTTGTCACTTTCTTGTCTTTGATAACCACCCTAACTATGTTCTTCCCCCATTTAAACTCTACCCTAACCTATCCCTAGTGATAAAAGTTCTCCTGTTAGATATGCTCAATGCACCACCCTCCTGGTATCCACCAGTGGTCCAAGGTGCTCAAGTTGTAAGGCCCCCATATGAGGAGAAGCCATGTGTGATCCCGAGACACTGGATGGATCCTGACTTGCATGTCAGATGAGGTCTATCAATGAGACTATTGATGGTAGAAAGGTGATGGTATAGGGAATATTCCCTGAATATTCCATGGATGACTAGTTGGTTCCACCGACTAGGTTGACTGGTTGGCTCCACAGACTACGTTCATTTAACTACCGCCCTCATAGCTATAAAGAGGTGACCTTCCCAGTCCATTGTACCAAATCAGATCAGATCTTCCAGCTAGTAGCTCTTCACCTAGTATTTGTCTGGATCGCCATCTAAGCTCCACTATGGGAGTGCAAGGGTGGATGAGACCATCTATACTATATCAGTATTGAAGGAAAATTTTGTTCGTCTCTAGTTTGCTATGTACTCTCTATTCTTTGTTCATTTTTTGTTCCACTGCATCGTGTAATTTAACATGGTATCAGAGCCCAAGCGGCTAAGGATCGAAGAGTAGAAGAGAGGCAAGGGCTTCAATAGCATACGGAGTGATGGCAACAAGAAGCGGCTTAAGTTCAGCAGCTGCAGCTACACCAGCTAAACCAACAATCCAAGCGTTGAGGATTCACCCACCAGCCTTCACTGAAGGCAAGCTAGATGGTACGAACTACACTCTGTGGAAATCTAAAATTACTACTATTCTGGATTCATATGAGATTCTGGAGATAGTACTGGGGGATGACCTAGAACCACAAGGAACCCCTGACCCAACAAATATGAGGAGTATGATTCCTCCTAATGGCGACCTTCTACGAGCTTGGAAACACAAGAACACAGATGCTCTATGTGCCCTGGTTAAAGTACTACTGATAATGTTTTGACCTTGATTTAGCATACATCTAAGGCAACTATGGCCTCGAACATATTGAAGCATTAGTATGAGATGCGAAATCAAACAAGGATCCAAAACCTGGAGAAGCATCTCATAGTTGAGAAGTTTAATGAAGGAGAGACAGGGGAGGCATTCATAACCCATTCAAAAATCTATGTGACCATATGGCTGGTGCTGGGATACAAATGACTAGCAAAGAGCTAGCTTGGCGGTGTCTCCGGATATGTCCACTAGGGTTTGATGGACTGGTAACAATGCTTAACACTTAGGTGAGACCCTAACCATTGACATTTGAGGAGTTCTATGCTTTACTTATGGAGGAGGAATTGAGGCTTAAAGCTCAAGATGGAGGTGGCAATGGGGATGTTAGAGCATCCTGTTGGTAAGCTGAAAGGAAAGGAAAGAGTGGACAGAAACTCAGAATACTTGCATTACTTGCATTTTTGGAATGAACAAGAGTGAGGTCCTTAAGTAGGCACCTCATACATGCTCACTGACATCACTGATGACTTCAGAGCTCCACAATCATCTCCTCAATCTACTCCTAGATTCTCTCAATCATCCTATGTGGCTCTCCACCACCTAACTATGCTTGTGGGCACCTAACTGTGCCTCTAGCACTCACACATAGAAACCAAGGTGTGCCTGAGGCATACACCTTGAGATATCCCATCAAACCCCCCTTCAAGGGAATGCCTCAGGCTATGTCAAGGATACATCTAGTCTCATAGTTTCTCATGCCATCTCATGGTGGTCAAGGATAAATCTATGGCTAGGTTCTCATGCTAGCAAGGGTTCCCTTGGGTGTAAGGTAAACAAAAGGGATACAAAAAGACCTTCCAATGGTTATCTCCCCTGCATGTACATGCACACAATGTCTGCAAGAGGTACCATGGAGCAAAACATACACATGGCCTACATCATAAGGTGACCAGAGGTGTTTACAAAAACACAATAGTTTATTTCATTCATTTTGGAGGACTATCCAGGCTGAGTACCTTGACATAAAAAGAGAGATCTAGAGCATACATAGAGATGATTTAAAATGCATAATCTTCATGGGATGCCTCATCTTGTGGAGGCAAAATATCCATGTCAAGGCAAGGTCTTACCACATGGGCAGTGTCTAGTGCCTTATAAGATGGTACTATGATAGAACAAGTGGATCTGAAAATCATATCCTCCAAGAGAACAATTATCTTCAAGGTCTTACCACATGGGCAGTGTCTAGTGCCTTATAAGATGGTACTATGATAGAACAAGTGGATCTGAAAATCATATCCTCCAAGAGAACAATTATCTTGTCATCTCCATAGTTGTGTAGACAAACATATCTTAGGTATCTGACCTTCATCTTTTTCTTGTACTTGGAGTCAAATAAAAGTGCCATGAGAGGGTAGATCTCTGGCTTTGTAGTTGCTTCCTTTTTGGCAACCATTGTTTTGGCAATCTTCAACAAGGAAGTCAAGTTGACATTTTCATCCTTTGTAGCATAACAAGACATTGCTTTATGTTTTGGCTTTTCACATATTTTGCCTAAGCAATCCATGAGAGGGTCTAACCCAGGTATTGGGCAGTGTCTTCTCTCTTACAGGGCTTAGAATATCAATTGAAATGCTTTAAAATATAAGCATTCAATGTAGCAAAGTCTTGTGACCAAATTTCAAACAATGATGCTTTCACTTACATGCTTCATAAAAGTGGCTAAAATGAATACTTTCCAATCAAAACCAGGTCTATCAATTCAAAACAAAACTGAAGCCACACTTGTACTGAAGTTATTGAAAGTTTCAAAAAACCAGAAATGCTAGAGTAGCATTTTATGTAGCATCATCTTCAAAAACTTGTCCAAAACTGTCAAATCCAAAAGGCTGAACTTGGAGGGCTTGTAGCTCACTCTTCAAAGCAAGGAAAAGAGGGCTTTCTAAAGCAAAAGAAAGCTCATATACCAGAGAGGGTCCAGCACAGAGGTTGGACGAAATGGTGCGTGCTTTTGCCCGAGGGAGTTGCTATAGGCTGAACCTGAGTTTTGATGATTTCTCCTTCGTTACTGAACCAAATGAGCTGAAAAATGGCTCAAAATCTTCTCTTGAGGTCGCCCATACACTCCTAAGAGGGCTCAAGCAATGGCGCAACAGGCAAGGAGTATTGAGTAGTAGAAGAAATGCGATGTTTGGAGAATGGCAGCCAACAGAGACTTTTTTTTTTCAATTGCTTGCAGGTGGAAGTTCGCCCATACTAGAGGAGTTTCCAGCTCAGAGGGTTTGGGCAATGGTCGTTTGTAGGCGGAGAACCAAGCTCTCAAAGATTTTGGGAAGAAGGAGGAAAATGGAGAAGAAGAAGATGAAGAAGAAGAAGATGATGTGGCAGAAATGGGCTCAAGGGGGATCAAAGGGCTCTGATACCATGTTGGTAAGCTGAAAGGAAAGGAAAGAGTGGACAAAAACTCAGAATACTTGCATTACTTGCATTTTTGGAATGAAGAAGAGTGAGGTCCTTAAGTAGGCACCTCATACATGCTTACTGACATCACTGATGACTTCAAAGCTCCACAATTATCTCCTCAATCTGCTCCTAGATTCTCTCAATCATCCTATGTGGCTCTCCACCACCACCTAACTGTGCCTCTAGCACTCACACATAGAAACCAAGGTGTGCCTGAGGCATACACCTTGAGATATCCCATCACATCCATCCTAAGTGCTATAAACCCGGTATGTGTAGATAGGCAAAATATATTTTTCTCATCTTCGGACAAGTCTTGGCAAATTATGCACAAAGTTTTGGTCCCTATGGAACATTCCCATTTGACTGTTGGATAAGCGGATATGATCCTGAATTGGAGTTGCTTCCATTGGATAAGCATGCATGCATTGAGGTGATCTTCCACTTGTAGAGCAGCCATAAGCTCTTGGTACACCACCATTGTAGTGGGTCTTCATTGGTGGTGTCTTCCATTGCCTCAATGTTATGTACTAGCAATTGGAGTTCAAACTTGGAGATGATTATCTTTTGGGAGTGCATCTCATCCATTTTTTCATTGTATTTCTAGTAGATGGATGTATATGCCTCGTTAAGCTTTCTCATTTGCAAGGTGACCTTTGCCTGTTGAGGAATGTCTTTAGTGGTATTGGACCATTGGTCCAATACTTATGCTTGTGAAGTGTTGGCCTCTTTAGCGGTAGCAAGTTAGTCCTTTAAGATTATGCATTCCCTTGTTAGCTCATCAATGCTAAAGGCACGTACTACCAAAGACTGTTGTTTCATGTCTTCAAGCTTGTCTTTGCAATCTTGGAGCTCTTCTTCTTTATGAATTAGAGTGAGTCGAGCTTGTGCCATTGCCTCTGTCTGCTGAGCATGTGTAGAGGTCAAGGAGTTATAGTAGGTCTGTGCTTGTGCTACTGCTCTCAGTTGTGTTTGGCTTTGGTGGCTGCAAAGGTCAAACTTGCAGCACTTGAGAAGGAATACGCAAAGTTTAAGGAGCAATAGAACAAACATATTGCAAAGCTAATAGCCCAGGTTAAGGTACAACAAGATTGCGTGCCTACTGTAATAGGTTGGCTCCAAGAAATGAAGGATGAATTCTTTGTCCAGCTCAACCATATGGGAGTGAATCACATTGACCTTCAAATCGAGAACATTTTGTTAAAGCAGCAGATTCATGCACTACAAAATGTAGAACAACAACTCATGGAAATGGCCGACGAAGTAGATGGCATATTCCTTATCAAAAATGAATTTACTGAGCTGAAGAATCAACTAGTCAGGACATCCCAGGAGATCTGGAATAACTTGAAAGGAAGACTCTTTACTATTTCCAGGCAACCTTAAGATGCTTTCGCATTAGCTGCATATGCCTATGAGCCAGAGACTCTGAGGGCAAGGACAAAGGATGCCTAGCAGAAGTAGATGCCATTGGATGACACTCTCACACTCTTTGAAATAGGAAAACCAGAGACTCCTACACATTTCAATATGCCTGCACGAGTCATGACACAAATTGCTAAGCATATAGCAAACAATCTTGAAGAAGATGCTAGCACTGAAGTCAAGACTCTACCCCCAGCCATTCCATGTGTACAAGCCCCAGCAGAACAAATGAGGAGCCAGAATTAGCTGGAGCAATAGAAGAGACTCAAGGAAAGAAAGGGGAAACTAACACTGCAGATCCAGTTGTTACCTGCCGGGGAACAATGATTGACCTCAATGCTTCACATACCTTCAAGGTTCACTTGAAGGATTATCTCCAGTAGAAAAGGGTTCGTGTCCTTGACTTTTTGTAAAAAAGCCCTCTCCACCGGAAGTGCCAAGTGTTGAAGGCATAGCCTCCACCCATGTGGACACTTACCATGGGATAGGATAAATACACCTCTGGTAAGAGGGAGTTATTAGAACAAAGTAGCGGGATCATTTTGTAACTGTAGGGATAGTTGTAATCATCCCTAACAGCACTCCTTAGTGGCATGATCCACCACATAATGTTTTGGACCATGACTACATTTTGAAACTTACTGTTGCCTTAGAGTAGTCGGACTGATCTCGAATGGCTATATAAACCTTGTATCAGCTCCTATTGGAGAGAGTTGTTGAAATGACGTATTCTCTGCTAAAACATAATATACAAGAAACATACTACCTTTGCAAGATTTCCTCTCTGTTCCTTTTATACATCTCGTGATATCTTTGTAGTCCAATTACTTTCCAATTATACTCTGACTCTGGCACCTTGTTGTCAGGAGTGGAGATGTGTTTGTGTTTTTCACTTGTCTGAAGACACTCTGAACACAGTCATTATGAAAATGAACATGGGAATATATTCCTTGCAAATGAGAAAATGCAGAAGACTGCTATAGTGTATCTAGACACTGATTGCAATTCAAAAGAGGATTTCATCTATCAAGTCGACCAACCAGATCAGGATCCTTGGTACATTGGCAGTAGTGCATCATCTCATATGACAAAGCATCAAGAATGGTTCATAAAGATAAAACCATTAGAAGGTCAGAAGAATGTCATCTACATAGCAGATGATACACCAAATCCAGTTCAAGGGACATGCATTATCCCAATGAACAATTTCACTAGTATGAAAGGATTGGTGAAAGATGTACTCTATGTTCCAAAGCTGAGCAAGAACCTCTTCTCAATAGGTCAAATGATGGAATGGAGGTGGCTGTGGGAGCTTGATAGGTGGGGCGGAAGAGTATGGCTTCTTGACCCTCCTCCTCGGAGACTTCTTCTAGGTATGTTATGTGGATTGTAACAAAATTGTTAACCAAGGACTCAAGTGAGCCTTGGAGAGCTTGTAGCACCCAGTTGTATAGTATAATTATGCCGAGGGGATGGAAGGCGATGGAGCAGTATGCCATGAGATACCTTTGCATTTCAACCGCGGAGGCTCATATGTAGATATGCATCTAGTTGAAGGCTTGAAGGCTTGATGTCTTGAATTGCAGAGGCTCGGCTATAGGTCTCCATCCAATTAATATCAGCTTGAAGGCTTTCGAGAGTGCAGACCCACGGGATGAGTTCCTCGGGCTTGGCTAGCTGCAATGACATCATCATCTTGAGGATAATTTGTGGACTTGGTGATGACCCGATACCATGCATGGAAGTTGAGAAAATTGGGTGGGCTGTAGGGGTTTGGAGATCACAGGGGTGGAGAAGAGAGAGACTGGCAGGCTGAAGGTCAAGCAAAAATTAGGACATGGCGAGAATGGGGCGATGGTGGTCGAGATTATGATGGCAGAGGATGGTTTAGAGGGCATTAGGAGGAAAAGGAGAAATGAGATCAAGGTGGAAGATAAGATTTTGTGCACCGAGGGCATCAAAGTGCATCTAGAGGGTTTGGGGGATAGTGTGTGGGGTGAGGGTGTACATGGCTAGCTGTGCGGGGACCTCCCAGTATGTTTGAATCTCTTGTTGCTCGCGGCCTTCCAGCTTGAAATCCTCTACATGACCAAAGGTATGCAGGCGCTTGTTATCTTCCTGCATTGAAACTATGAGAGCCTATTCCTTCGCCAAGAGATATTGGAGGGTTTGAATTTGTCGGTCGTATCCCTCCTAGATTCTTGCTTGCTGCACCTTGGCTTGCGCTCGCTCTTCATCTATAGTTCGGAGGTGGGACTCTGTGTTGTCAACCTAGTCCATGAGTGTTTGGTCCACGGCATTGAGAAATATGGTGCCATGAGTGCATGATTAGAGGCTAAGGTATGGTACATGAATGTATTAAAGTAGCCACCCTAGGATGTGGACCACATGATGTGAAGATGTGGATCAAGGACATCCATAAAGAGAGATGTGGATTAAAGGATCCCACAAGTGTTGACTATTCTAAAGTCTCTCTCTATGAAAGAAGCCTCTCGTTGTATGGTCTACCTAGATTTGAAATAGATTGATTCACAGTTGCTCATCATCTCTTTCATGGATTGTCTTCTATGCTTTGAGCCTCCGTAGTTCTTATGCTCATCCACTTGGACTAGGTTTAGCACGATCTTACATTCTTTGACATGGTATCAGAGCTTAGGTCTAGCTCTCATAGTTTAGTTTTAGACATGGTTGAGAGATCTATTGAGAGAGAGACATAGGAATCCTATCCATCCACAGAGATATTCATACTCATTGATTGATGTTCTTCATGAGAGAAGCTATTCTATCTAAGAGAGCTACACTCTAGTGAGCTTCTCACACATGACTCTGGTAGCTCAAACATCCTCGCATTCAGGATGGCCCATAGCCATGTCTAGCAGCTCCTCCAAGGACTTCCTAAAGCCCCTAAACTACCAACCTTCTGCCACAACCTTTTCAATGACTATCTCCTAGTTGCCATCCTTTTCCCCCATGGATCCTAAAAATGAGTTTTTTGAGTTCAAAATGGAGCTTGGTCTCCACCCCCCCATTATGTAAGCCACTGGCCCCTCTGAATCACAGAGCATGCCCTAAGAAAACTTGTGTGCCTCAGGATCGATGGAGCACTCTAAGATGGATGGAACCTATGTATAAGCATGATGAAGAGAGTGCTCATGACATGTACCTCAAGTCAATGAGGTTCCAAGATAGATTAGCTTGGACTCATAAACAAAATCTTGAGTGCATGTACATTTATCTATTCAACAATACATGATAGGCCTCTTATATAGAGAGAGCCCTTATAATAGTCAACACTTATGGGATCCTCAGATCCACATCTCTCCTTGTGGATGTCCTCGGTCCACATCATGTAGTCCACATCCTAGGGTGGCTGTTTTAATACATTCCTATACCATACCTTATTAAACTACATGGCGCAGTGGAACAGAAATTGAACAAAGAATAGAGAGTACACAGCAAACTAGAGATGAACAAAATTTTCCTTCAATACTGATGTAGTATAGATGATGGCTCCGTCCACCCGTGTGCTCCCACAGTGGAGCTTAGATGGTGATCTAGACAAATACTAGGTGAAGAGCTACTAATTGGAAGATCTCTGCTTGAAGATTTGATCTGGTACAATGGACTCAGGAGGTCGCCTCTTTATATATATAGCTATGGGGGTGGTAGTCGAATCAATGCGGTGGAACTAACTAGTGAATCTAGTCGATGAAGCTGCAAGTCAGGATCCATCCAGTGTCCCGAGCTCAAATGGCTTCTCCTCATATGGGAGCCTTACAACTTGAGCAAGTGGTCAGATTTGATTAGAAACGTGTGGGCTCAAGGTGGCAAGGCTTTTGCTTTCTCAATACATGTTGTCGATGGAGTTTTCTTCTTTGCTTGATGTAGCTTGATGCATGATGCTTTGTTCTTCCTATGTGCCTTAATGCTTTATGTGTGGATGCCATGTTCTGTGATATGGTCATCTCACACACTTGTGCTTTTGGATTTCTTTTTGCATTCATACGATGCTTTACCATTTGTTGCAAAGGTCTTACCATGAGCTTTGTTTTGCTTCAATGGAAGTGTCTAATTGCTAACAATTATTTTGACTTGACAGGTGCATAGAGCTCAAAAAGACAATCACCTTTCCTCTTTGAAGCGTGTGCAAATTCTTCTTGGATTGCAAGTTATGGCTTGTCAAAGTTTTATGAAGAAAGAGGCCTTTGATGATGTGGCATAGGAATTCATATGCTGCTTACAAAGTGTGCTTGTGAAGGGACTGTGTGCTTAGTTGGCACTTATGATGATGTGGCATTTTACCTAACCCTAAACCTAATCATGACATAGTGAGTTAACCTGACCAGAGGATTCCTATCTACCACATGGCTATTTCTTGGCTAGCCTTGACCTAACCTTCACTTGACGGGTTAATCTTCACCAAATCTAGGTAAGTCGAGCTTATCCTATCCTGAATGATGGGTGGTATCTATATTTCCATGTGGCAATTGATGAGGCCATGTGGCATTGTCTTCCCATCCTTATCATCTGTGTCTATTGATCATTGTGGACTGTGTTGTCTGCTCACATCTAATTCTTCGATTGGCTATAGAGTCTTTGCATGCAGTCGAAGGTGGATGTGACATGCTGGCTCACTGGGGGTGAACATTGACAGAGTCCCAAG
This sequence comes from Dipteris shenzhenensis, assembly GCF_047967505.1. NCBI lineage: Eukaryota > Viridiplantae > Streptophyta > Polypodiopsida > Gleicheniales > Dipteridaceae > Dipteris > Dipteris shenzhenensis. The sequence goes on from NC_141597.1 coordinate 2,237,523, forward strand.
CTATAGAGGTGCAGGCTTTTGCTACTATGAGAACCGCTTACTATGGGCTAGTCATTTGAGCATAGGTGCTGGCTGTTAGAGTTGGCAATCGTTGAGAGACTTCAATCATAGGTAGCCATGGGTACTTGCGTGTGGTGTGTTGGTGGACCTGGAGCAATGCAGTTGGAGGGCTTTGAAGTTGTTGCTGAGCTTTGCAGAAGGAGTCATGGTTGAAGGTCACATTACCTTCAGGTAGCCCATGAGCGATGGTGGTGACAGCTCATCTAGCTGGAGTCGTGGCTACTACTGCTATTGTTTAGCTCACCATCTCCCATGGACGGTTGTGTTTGTAGGTTTTACTTTCTTGGTTTTTCTTTGATGCGTAGGCTATAGTCGCTTATGTGTTGAGTTGCCCTTGTGTCGTCGCTTGTTTGCAAAAGTTTGCTCTGGCAAGTTTGGAAGTCGCAGTCAGGTTGGTGTTGTGGATGCTCAGGTGCTGTAGCTTTGACTATTGCATGCCAGTTATGGGAGTTTGCAAGAGCTATGGAGCTTGTTCGTTGTCGAGGCTTGCCTTGCATATAGCTGCTGCAGGTTGAAAGCTTAAGTCATTGCTTTTTGTAGGTGGAGTTGGAGGCTACCTCATAGGTTGGAGGTAGTTTGTTAGTACAAATGCTCAGTCAACTAAGCATAGAGAGTCGTTGACTATAGATAGTGTCAATAGAGTCAACAGGCACACTCAAAGAAGGGAGAGCCAAGCTCTTTGATAACCCTAGGGCGAAAACTCCCTTTAGTAAGGAAACCTATAAAAATCTTGAGCATGAGATTAATTAACAATATGCCATGAGTAGAAAGTATTCAAATTGACACGGTTATGTTCTACACTAAAAGAGCTTTAAATATGTCTTTACACATTGAAATTTGGGTAACACATGAAAAAGTTACATTAATTTGAAAGGAGATGGGTTTTCATATTTTAGTGTAGTTTTTGTTTTACCCCCCCTCATCCAAAGACCCCCCCTCTTGGGCCTCACACATTAAATATGTACAAATCTTAAAATCTTGCATATTTTTCAAGGTATATACCTTATAATTTGTGGGAGGGGGGACATGAAATTTCAATATTTTCTCCTTGCATATTTGAAAATTTTTAAGGAAATCCATGCATATTATATATGGAGCTTGTCCCCCCATACCCTAGATTTTGGACAAGGGTAGTAACATATTACATATTGAGTTGGCGCCCTAGGCTGATAACTCACAACACTCACAATAGAATGCTCAAGAATCACTCACATTCTCTCATACTTAACCAAAATTAAACAAGGATAACCTCTATCTCTTTCAAACACACAATGGACCCAATTCTTTCACGAGAATAATGAATCTAGATCTCTCTCACAATCAAGAAACAATCTTAGAGAACTCTCTAGATCTAAAACTAATCTTACATTCTAAAACTAATCTGGGAGCAATCCTAGTGAACTTCTAATGAGCTAAACTAGGAGAGCTAAACCTATGCACTGATACCATGAGAGAACATGTGTGTCTCAGGATCGATGGAGCACTCTAAGGTGGATGGAACCTATGTGTAAACATGATAAAGAGAGTGCTCATGACATGTACCTCAAGTCAATTAGGTTATAAGATAGATTAGCTTGGACTCATAAACAGAATCTTGAGTGTATGTGCATTTCTCTATTCCAACAATACATGATATACCTCTTATATAGAGAAAGCCCTTAGAATAGTCAACACTTGTGGGATCCTCAGATCCACATCACTCCTTGTGGATGTCCTCGATCCACATCCTTACATCATGTAGTCCACATCCTAGGTGGCTACTTTAATACATTCCTATACCATACCTTAGCCTTTAATATATGCACACATGGCACCATATCTCAACACACCCTCTGCCACAATCCGTATGCCCTCCAACTTCCCAGCAGAAGACACATAGAGGTGAGGAGGAAATTTTGACCCAACAAGCCACCCAAGTGGCACCCACAGCAAGAGGCACTCCTCGCTCAAGAATGTCATGAAAGCACACCCCGGCCCCCACATAAGGGGAGTACAAAATTGTGCGATCCCAAACACACTCACCGCTTGGAGAGGCATGTCTCCAATAGCTCAACTTATGTGCCATCCACTCCCATTACACATACGAGGGCCACCCTCCATTACCACAATACCACAGCATATCAAGCGCTCAAGGAGCCAACAGTTCAAGAATCGCTTGCAAACAAGTCTAGGACCCGTGGTGGCAGACCGCCTTCTCTATCACCTGGATATGAGGTTGCTAGGAGAGTTTCTCCAAGCCTACAACTCCAATAGAAATGTCAACATCTTGCGCAATGCGACATGCACTCCCCACTTCTATCACCTCAACATGGATGTGGTGCAAGCTACCTTCGGCCTACTGATCATCGTTGACAAATACTCTTAAAAGAAGAAGATGCCCAAGGCCCTCAGTGAAATTTGCTGATTTGATCGAAAGAAGAGCAAGGGGAGCATTCATTTTTCAGAAATAATTGAGCCAGAGTTGGAAAAGTGAGCACGTGCTCTACATTGGTTGACCCAAGTCAAACACATGGATCACCACCAATCGATCGTGCCCAACATCTTGGCGAGATTGGCAGCCCCCCATCACTAATTGGGTAGATTATTTTTGTAAGCAGATGCAGGAAGACCTCAAGACACATGGTGAGGTCATCAGCAACCACATGCTGTACATGCCCATTATGTATCACATGCTACAACAGCAACCGCCAATCGATGATGAGTTGGTTGACAAAGTTGCCACTGGACCAATACCAACTGACCAAGAGGAGACAGAGGTCACCCCAAAGCGAGTAAGAACAGAGCCTGGAGCCACTCCGGTTAGTTACCCCGCTCAACTGAGCCGCTTGCCCAATATGAGGATCATGCAAGCATTCTTATGCAAAAAGCACCACATGGACCACTCGGATCCCCGCGCCAAGGGCAAGACTGTACAACAGGATCCCATCTCAATCGGTGATCTCCTAGGAGACGAGATGGTCACCATTGGCCTCAACCCAGGAGCTCAACTTGGTTTAGGAAACCCCCTCTGCACCCTAGAACTCAACCTCAGCCATGGCCCACCCATAGGAGACCACCTCCTTTGTCACCAGCTCCTCCTCATCTCCATGCGCAAGCCTCACCGAATCCCTCTAGTTCTGCAGTGTGCCACATTATCAAGCAACGAGTAGTACAACAACATGACCGCTGAGCAGCTCTCCCATGCCAATCAAATGGAGCTGCAATTACTCGACACGATGGCCCACCTCCCACAAATGGCATGCATCATTCTACAAAGATGATAGGAATAGGCCTCTCAACTCTCCTCGACTCTCATCCAGGCACAGCTCTCCGCACGTGACCACATATTAATGGTCCCTGCATAAGCCAAAGGGCAAACCACCCTCGATTGAGTAGAGGAGTACCACAACAAGACACGAGAGCTAGAGCTCTCGGTTACCAAGCTCAAAGATGAGCTCGTCATGCCAATGAATCCCTGTGTCAAAGAATGTAAGATCGTGCTAAACCTAGTGCAACTAGATGAGCATAAGAATTACAGAGGCTCAAAGCATAGAAGAAACTCCATGAAAGAGATGATGAGCAACTATGAATCACTCTATTCAAATCTATGTAGACCATACAATCAAAGGCTTCTTTTACAGAGAGCCTTTAGAATAGTCAACACTTGTGGGATCCTCTGATCCACATCTCTCTTTGTGGATGTCCTTGATCCACATCTTCACATCATGTGGTCCACATCTTGGGGTGGCTACTTTAATACATTCGTATACCATACCTTAGCCTCTAATTATGTGCTCATGGCACCATATTCCCCTGGGGTGCCAACTCAATATGTAATATGTTATTACCCTCATCCAAAATCTAGGGTATGGGAGGACAAGGTCCATATATAATGTGTATGGATTTTGTTTAAAATTTTCTAATATGCAAGGGAAAAATATGAAAATTTCATGTCCCCCCACCCACAAAATATAAGGTATATACCTTGGAAAATATGCAAGATTTTAAGATTTGTATATATTTTTCATAATATGTGAGGCCCAAGGGGGGGGGGTCTTTTGGATGAGGGGAGGTAAAACAAAAAATACACTAAAATATTAAAAACCATCTCCTTTCAAATTAATGTAACTTTTTCATGTGCTACCCAAATTTCAAGGTGTAAAGACATATTTGAAGCTCTTTTAGTATAGGACACAACCATGTTAATTTGAATAACTTCTACTCATGGCATATTGTTAAATTTATCTCATACTCAAGATTTTGATGGGTTTTCTTACTAAAGGGAGTTGGTGCCCCAAGCATATTCCTTAACACCTCCCCTTGGTGCCATAATCCATTGGCTACTGCAAGGTGGTTAGATGTGAGTTACAATCCATCACCTCCCCTTAGTGCATACCTTGCTACTTAAGGTGGTCAAGTGTGGTTTTTACATGTCAATACCTCCCTTAAGTGCTTGATTGGCTACTTGCAGGTGGTTAGGTTGGATTACAAGAACATAGGCTAAAGGTGGAAAGCCTTTTGCTTCTCAATTCATGTTGCCGATGGCATTCTCTTCTTTGCTTGATGTAGCTTGATGAATGATGCTTTGTTCTTCCTATGTCTTTAATGCTTTATGTGTCAATGCCATGTTCTATGATATGGTCATCTCACGCACTTGTGCTTTCGGCATGCCTTTTGCATTAATGCGTTGCTTTACCATTTGTTGCAAAGGTCTTACCATGAGCTTTTTTTTGCTTCAATGGTAGTGTCTAATTTCTAACAATGATTTTGACTTGACAAGCACGTAGAGTTTGAAAAGGCGATCACTTTTCCTTTTTGGAGTGTGTGCAAATTCTTCTTGTATTGCAAGTTATGGCTTGTTAAAGTTTTATGAAGAAGAGGGGCAAGTGATGATGTGGCAGAGGCTGTTCACACACAGCTTACAAATTGTCTTAGGTGGCACTATGCCACGTGGTAGTATTTTAACCCAACTGAGTTAACCCAAGGCTAAGCAAACTTAACCATGGTCACATCTAATCCTAACACGTGTCATGGATGATGTGGTAGACGAGGGTAAGGTAACTTAACCCAAGCTAACATACTAACCATAGATTTAACCCAAGGTCAATGTTGACCTAGGCTTACCTGCCACGTGTCCTAAGGCTCAACCTTAGAAATCAAAAACTTTGCAGGGAGCTTGGGGCAGTGTTGGCGATGGAGGCTGTCGGCTAGGCGGTTGCTGAGAGCATCGCACGTTGGAGATTTGGCTACAGAAGGTCATTTGAGCAACGTTTTGAGCCCTCTGTTCTCATCGAGATGTAGAGAGCTTGGATGAGACACCTTTGTTGAAGCTACCTTGACGTTCGTTTGTGAGAGCAGAAGAGTGTAAAGGCTAGGACGCTTGTTTTGGCTTTGTTGCTAGCAAACCTTTTAAAGGTTGTGGTGCAAAAGCTAACAGCTCTACGAGAGTTGTCAACGGCTCTGCAAAACTGCATGTGAGTCATCCAACATAGTCAGATGGAGTCGCGGGTGCCTGGAGCTATCTGGTCGGATGTGTAGTCTCTGTGTGTGTCGTTCGAGGTAGTCGCAGTTTGGGGAGCCTTAGTTGTTTGCTTAGGGGTAGCCGACGAGAGGCACAGCTCTATCTTCATTAGAGGAGCTGTTGGAGCCGAGTTGTTGATGGCAGATGTACATGGCTGGCATAGGTCATTGTAGTTGGTCATTTAGAGAGTAAAAAGTGAGTCAGTAGAAGAGGGCAAGGCTAAGGACATGAACTAGGGGATGTCTAGAAGAGGGCACGGGTGTGGGGGGTTTTTGGCAGAATTTTGGCAGAGTTTAACTATATTTGTTTGCTATGGCGATGACCCAGGGGATAGGGGGCCTGTTTATAGATTTCAGTATCCCTATGGCCGAGGGGATGGCATAAGGTGGTGGGGCATGGGGATAGAAGATAAGACGATGATCGATGGGATGGGAACTATAGCAATGGTCGACGGAATAGAAACTAGGGCGACGAACCATGGGGTTGAGTGGAAGGCGATGATCGACGGGATAGAAGCATGGCGACAACAATCGACACGATAGAAGTATGGCAATGGCCAACGGGATAGCAGTATGGCAATGGCCGACAGGATAGTAGTATGGAAACAGCCGTGGCGGGATAGTAGTTACCAAACTGAGAGAGGAGAAAAGTGAAGAAAAAGGAAGAAGGGGGAGGGTGGAAAGGACAGGGGATCTGGGAAGGGAAGTATAGGAGGAGAGAGAGAGAGAGAGAAGGGGGGGGGGGGGGGAAAGAAAGAACGAAGGATAAAAGAAGGAAGGGAAAATGACTATGAAGGGGGTAGTTGTGAATGTGAGGTGTACGGATTAGGTGTGGGGTGGGGTGGACAACGTGCAAGAATTAAAAAAACATGTAATCGACATACTGACCATAATCACCTAGTTCTCACCATGAATGCGTGTGTGTGCTTGGGCATGGAGGAGACTTGTGAGCTGCAGGTGCATCGTGGTGATATGCCTACCACATAGACTCACCTAAACATGGACTTGATGAACATCGTGGTGATATGCCTACCGTACAGACTCACCTAGACATGGACTTGATGATCATGTGGAATGCGGTGGAGACGGATGTACACCGTCGCATAGCGCATTATTAGCCATGTAGAGCACGTGTCTAACTTGTGTCTCATTCTGGTTGCCAAAGGTGCATTGGCGTGGTGATGATCCTTTGTGGGGAGATCTTTTGTCATGGGATCTTGTGTGACTGCAACTGGCATGGAAACTTGCTCTTGTGGTTCCGTATCCCCTGCTACAATAGAGAGTTTATATTCGAGTAGTGCCGTGGTGATCATATCAGTGGAACGGCTTGCCCTTGAGCTTGGAGGAAGGTTCTTTGTAGTTCCCCTCATTCTAGGGGTCGATTCTTGTGTTTCTTCCTTGCTGTCCTTGGCGATCCTCATGTTGTGTTGTACAATTCATGGTACTAGGGCACATCTGGGACATGGGGGTTTGTTTGTTGTGGTGGTAGGTTTGATGGTAGGTTCTTGTGGTACTGCATCCACTGTTGACACAGGTTCTTGTGTTACTACCTTATGAACCCTTGCGTGTTGGGATTTGAGCTTGTGTACCCAGACGACCTACTAGACTTTGTAACTACCCTGGTTTTCCAAGAGCTTGGTGGCGATCCAACACAGGGATGATGTGGTTGGAGAGGTACTTTAGGGCCTAGGAGCCGAGGTGATGGATGGCATCATGTCCTCCTCTTAGGTGGCATTGCCCACGTTGGAGTCATCCTAGGGTGATCAGGGATCCATACTCTGCTTGGATCTTTTTGGGCCGCTAGTTGCTATTAAAGTAATATTGAGCGCAGAAAATAGCTTCTTGTACCTAATGTTTATGGCATTCCTGAGTGGGCAACAGTAGTGGAGTAATTTGTGATTGTACCTGGCCGCCACCACAGTTGGTTACCTATTCCTTTTGGAGTCGAACTTTCTTCAGAGGGTCGAGATCCTGAGTTTTAGAGGTGGCTGGAGCTTTGGGTCCACCTTCACTTAGAACTTCCTTTCCCCCTGTTACATCATCCATAATCCCGGGAGTGTGGATATGATGAAGTGGGAAGCCAGGGGGCTCGACAGTGCAACGGTGGACATGCAAATTAATGCCTAGCATTATAGAAGGATGCCAAGAGGGGTCAAAAGATTAAGGTCCTTTGAAAGGACACTTGGCATAAAAGGGGTCCACATGTCATGCACTGGGTTCAGGGGAGATTTCTAGAGACAGGCTCCATAAAGGAAGAAAACTAAGGGAACTAAAAGAGAGTTCACGTAGGAAGGAGTTTGAAGCTCTCTGATAATTGCGGCTGGGAGGACTGAGCAGAGAGAGAGCCCTCTTGCTCAGGAATCGTAACATTGGTATCAGAGCGTAAGGTTCAATGACGAATAGAAGGATGAAGATGCAACAAACGCTTGAGCACTGCCCAAGGGTCAAAATCACCAACAGAGGCTACAGAGTGATTAATTGCAGTGTTGCACCGTCAGAGTTGGCTATCGGGAGTTAAGAGACTAGACTGCCTTCTCCAGTAGCTTGCGATTCAATTTGAAGGCATTGGAAACTAAGGCATGTCAGCTATGAAGATGGGGCATGTGCAAACTGAGACGTGTCAGACTGTTAGCTTTGATGCTGCGCTGCAACATGCTACTACTTAGATTCTCTGAGGACCTGCAAATTGTTGCACAGTGAATTTGTCACCTGCATATCGGGCCACCTGCTGCCTACATATAGAAGGAAGTACTCGAAGGAGCTGCGATCTAGAGATGGTAGACTGAATCAAGTACGGGGCGCACATTGCAACTTCTACCAAAGTGATCAAAGAAGAGAACGGGGCATGCATTGCAACCTTCAATCAAAGCATTTGATAATCAAAGAAGAGAACGGGGCACGCATCGCAACCTTCAATCAAAGCTTTTGATAGTAACTCCCATGCGCATACACAGAGACTGACAGAGTGACACAGAAATTCATTTAGAGCCACGTCATTCAAAGGTTCTCCAAGCTTTGAAAAAAGCCACCTCACTCTTCTTCTTTTTTACCCCTCTCATCTCTAAGATTCCTTTTTCCACTACCAAGGACTAAAGAGCTATTTTATCTTTCCTAAAGGCCCCTAACTCTCCTAATGTCCTTAGCCTCACCGAATTCAAAGCAGAAGATTGAAGCGATGACTTTGAGATAGAAGAAAGCGGAAGAGGCTGGAATTAAAAAAAGATTTTGGGGATCGAGTTCGAGGAAAGTGAAGGCGAGATCAACAATTAAAGAAAACAGAGTCCGTGAATCAAAGAAAGCGAGACGACTTCAAAGATAAATCCAATGCCTCAAACAAATACAAGGAAAGTGGGCATCACATTTTTCTCTCTAATATAAAGTGCTTTGCGTTATAATTTCTAGAAAATATATGTCTTTATAATGACCACTCCAGAAAGGGATGGTATGATTAGGGAGGCCTAGGAAAGGGCTAGAAAGGGAAAAGCTTTAGTCAGAGAGGAAACACATGAGGAGGTACAAACTGAAAATCAAGAGGATAATGTGGAAATGGAGGATATTGATTATGGTGATTATGGAATTCCGTATACGGAATTCACTAAACTTGAAACTCGAACGCAAAATATAGAAACACAGTTAGGAGTTATCAGTGAAACATTAAAAACCCTAGTTGAAGCTATAACTAAGATAGCCGATTCTCAATTAGTATCTCTCAGTAAAAAATCACCGATTCCTCCTAATCAAGTTGAGAGGGCTACCTCTCGACTTAGAGAAACATCAAACATTCTTAAGGACTTAAAACCGCCAATTTTCAATGGGGAAGAAAAGGAGCATAATAAAAATTTGATTAATACGTTCTTGCAAAAATGGCAAGACTTCCACCAACTCAGGAATACACCTCTTGAAAATCAAGTCATGGAAGCAAGTCTTTCCCTTGGAAATAAAGCCTATAAATGGTGGATAAGCCTTAGGGAGAGTGATAGAATTCCTAGATATTGGACTGAGTTTGAACAAGCCTTCCTAAAAGAGTTTTTATCGAAAAATGAATTAGAAAGAGCGTGGGAGGCTTGGGACAATTGCACTATGGTTAAAAACACTCTAGTCCAGTACATAGTGAACTATAGGGAGGCAGTCCTTAAGTTGAAAGGAATTGATGAATTCCAAAAGATAAGGGTTTCGTGAGAGGTCTCAAAGACACTTATAAGGTTGAGGTGAAAAGAAATTCTCCAAAAACCTTTGAGGAAGCCATTACGATGATACGATGGGGAAATTCAGAGTTGGAACTTCAGAGCAAATATACGATGATACGATGGGGAAATTCAGAGTTGGAACTTCAGAGCAAACGGTTTTGTTCCAAAGTTCAATAAATTTTCCAATTTGAAAAGGATAGGGCACTTTAAGAAGGAGGTTCCTCAGGCACCACCTAAGAAACCTCAAACACAAAATTATCCTCTATTGAAGAAAGAGGATTATGAAAGGGCCAGGCAAGAAAATCTTTGCTTCAAATGTCTGGGCAAAGACCATGCTGCTTGGAACTGCCCTAAAAATAAACCAGCGGGAGCTAAAGCCCCAAATAGACATCCACAAAGACAAGTGCAAGTGTTGCCACTTAATGGTACTGAAAAGTACACTGAGGTAGAGGTCTATCATGAGGATAGCACCCACATGTGTTGTCTATCATCGGCAATGTGGCAGACCACCTTTGGTCCTCATGATTTAATGAGGATGCATGGAAAAATTAAGGGGCAAAGAGTAAGAGTGATGGTCAATGATAGTGCAACACATAATTTCTTAAACTACTTGTTCGTTAAGAAATTGAAATTGCGTGAGAATCCCAGTACCCATGATAAAAAAGTTTGGGACACCATGATACATGTGAAGGGCAATGATAAAAAAGTTTGGGACACCATGATACATGGTATAGAGGTGGATATTCAAGGCTATCAGGATGCCTTGGATTTCCAAATCATGCATCTCGACCGAACAGATGTAGAGAATGGCTGTATAGTCTTGGGCATAGCCTACAAAGGAGTTATCTTAGTAACTCCATTATGTTTGAAAAAGAGGGAGTCTTCCAGATTCAAGGAGAACATGATGTGCCTAACTCTCCTCTTATTTGTTCGTTGGAATTGGAACGACTACTACACCAAGAAGAATGTGAGGTATATCTTTGTGAACTTACTTTTATTGGTGATTTTATGTCTTCTGCATCGGAAAGAAGTAATGTTGTTTTTGATAATGTTAAAAAGTATAAATCTTCTTTCAATGATTTAATGTTTCAATTTAAAGATGTTTTTCCGTCTGATTTACCTGATGGTTTACCTCCTGAGAGAGAAGTAGATCATAAAATAGATTTAATTCCTGGATCTACCCCTGTTTGTAAACCCCCCTATGGGCTTAGTCAAATGGAGGAATGTGAGGTCGAAAGATAGTTAACGAAATATCTTAGGAAGGGCCAAATCCAAACAAGTAACTCACCTTGGTTTGCACCAGTTGTACTGGTAAAGAAAAAGGATGGTACTATGCGTTTATGCATAGATTACCGAGCACTAAATAAAATCACCATAAAAAATAAGTATCCTATGCCTCGCATTGATGAGCTCTTTGATCAATTGCAAGGGGCAAAATACTTTACTAAAATTGATTTAAGATCAGGATATCACCAAGTACGAATTAGGGAAGAGGATGTTCCTAAGTACTAGGTATGGGCATTATCAATTTAAAGTAATGCCATTTGGAAATGCACTAGAAAAAATTCCAACATATCAATTAACTCATTGATTTTAAAGGATCAACAACTTCATCAACTTTCCTTCTGTACTTTGGAATTGTATTTTTCAAAGCATCACTATATTCTCTCAAATTCCTAGAATTATCATATGGATTCGACAAAGCATCAAAATCAACCTGTACTTGACAATTAGAGCTTCGACCATAAGACTTAAATGCATCTAGTACCTAACATAACAACATCGATTGGAACATTGCATAACATTATCCTACTCACTGCAGTACTTTGCAAACTCCGGTTAGACACATTGGAGACCTCCAATCCACAGGTACTTATCATATCACACACAATAGACCCCAAAATCTTTCTCCCAATGCGATTTCTATTGTACCACACCTGTTGTACAAATAGAAACAAACAATCACACAAAACACCAAAAAGCCAAAAGATCCGAAATAACACAAATTCACAGAACCTTACGTAACACGAGGATCACACATTTGTTGGAGAAAAAGAAACTTTCAGTTAACATCATGATCCTCTTCACAACGAACAGGCAAATGCTTTACATATTGATAGTAAGTCGTAAGAACATTAACCCCCCAAACATGAACTACAAGATGAAGATCCTCGTCCTTATGATGTGTGAAAATCCACCTTATAATTCTTTGATAATCTCTCATTGTACCTACAAACTAGAAACACGTAAACAAACATGCAACAGAAAGTACTCAAACACAACAAAAAAAAACACCAAAAAGATAAGACATACTCCATGAACTCCCCCAAAGAACCCCATCCAATTACAAAATCACTTCTCTCCAGCATGTAAAGCTTAGCAGTGGGGAATCGAGATAGACAGTAAAACACACAAAGTCTTCGTAACCCCCTTGGAGAACCTATATCGAAATCAACATTCCAAACCTATGACAGATCTATTTGGAACTGCTCTCAAACACCCTTGCCTCACCGAACACGTAATAGCAACAACCATCACCTTTTGGCTAGCACTAAAAATCGAATTCACACATTAAGTGGAACTTCTGCCACACCAAAAAGCGAGATATGCATCTCGCGCTCCTTACGAACTATCCCCCCAAAGTACCAGAACACGTTCATTAAGTTCTTTGGAGGGTAAAGCCTCCCATCCAACTTTAGAACTTGAGGGAAAACCACTTGCAAATCTTTGAACTGAATCTTCACAAACCCCTCTCCTCCTCCACTCATAAAACCTACTTCTCGCTCAAGAATCTTAGGTTCTAACTTCTCCCCACCCTTAGACACCTCAGGCACAATATCTTGATCCGAATTGAGAAATGGAACACCAGGATGAAAAAGTCTTGGGGAACCGGCACATGCAAGCACGACTCCAATAGAATTAAGTTCCAAGAGGGTAACATTTCCACAAAAAGGAACATAAATGGAATCATCACTAGCACAGCACTCAATGACGGCATCTTAGCCATCACAGCAACACAATAGAAAGACGCATCACAAAGATCAACACAAAGACACAGCTGACATGCAACGCCAAAGCGAAGAAGCAGCACAACGAGTAGCAAAGACACAGCAACGCAAAGAAGCACCGAAATGCACAACCACCCCATCGCCGGATATACACCACAACCGCAAAGCGACTAGATGAGAAGTAGGAGAGGTGCAACTCCACTACGACCAATTGAGAAGCAAACGCAGCAATGGACGAATGGAGCAGCAACGGAAGTTTGCAGCAGGAAAGACGTTCCAATCGCGCACCAACGAACAAATGGACCGACGAGCTCAGCACCAATAAACGAATGATACGCAGCATATTCAATGCACCAAAATCGAAGGGCAACCAAATAACGCCATCACTGGTAGTGCAGTTGCATTTCAAACCGGCACGCTGCAGGTTAGTGCACAGCATTCCTCCCATGGAAGTGTCTTTTACGACTATTCCTCTAGCTTAGAATGGTGCCCCCCTTGAAAGAGGCTCTGGATTGGCTCGAGCATCAGCGCTTTCAGGTTCGCTTTTCGGTCTATGCCTTCCTCATACGTCAGTGCGGTAACTCAAAGGCTCTCACAGATGGTAGACGGGTGCACGATCACATTCTCCGATTCGGGAATTATCGAGACAGGTTTCTAGGGAACCTTCTTGTTGAAATGTATGGTAAGTGTGAGGCGTTGGGGGCCGCACGTTCCGTGTTCAACCACATGAACGAACGGAACGTGTTCTCCTGGACGATCATAATTTCATTATATGCCCAACGTGGGCATGGCAAGGAGGCGTTTCAACTCTTCTGTCAAATGCAGCGGGAGGGGTTCAAACCCAACGATTTCACCTTCAGCACCATTCTTGGAACATGTGGCTCCCCTGCAGCTTTAGCCATGGGTAAGGTGATCCATCGTTGTGCTATAAACTCTGGATTTGAGCCACAGGTTGTTGTCGGGACTGCCCTTGTCCACATGTACAGCAAGTGTGGAAGTGTGGAAGAGGCACGGAGGGTATTTGACAAGCTGCATTTGAAAAACGTGATTTCATGGACTGCCATGATCGCAGCATATGCCCAGCATGGAGATGGAAAAGAGGCATTAAGGCTTTTCACGCAAATGCAGCAGGAAGGGCTGAAGCCGAACAATTTCACCTTCAGCACCATACTGAATGCATGTGTAGGTCTTACAAACTTAGAAGAGGGTAGGCATATCCATGCTATATTTGCAGATAGTGAGGTGGATTCTGATGTTATTTTGGAAACTGCCCTCGTCAATATGTACAGCAAATGTGGGAGTCTAGAAGATGCACGGAGAGTGTTTGATAGGATGCAACAGCGAAATGTAGTTGCATGGAATGTTATGATTGCTTCATACGCCCAGTTTGGGCATGGCAAGGGGGCTTTAAAACTCTTTAGAGAAATGCAGGAGATCAACGTGAGACCAGATGATGCTACTTTTGTCAGTGTGTGCTCTGCATGCAGTCATGGAGGTCTAGTTGATGAAGGGTGTGGCTATTTTGTTTCCATGACCGAGCTGTATGAGCTGAAACCACGAGTGGAGCACTACACGATCATGATTGACCTATTTGGGCGCGCTGGAAGGTTAGAAGAGGCAGAGGACGTCATCAAGAAAATGCCAATGCAAGCAGATGCTGCTGTATGGTTGGCCTTGCTTGGTGCTTGCAAGGTACATGGTGATGCACATCGAGCAAAACGAATAGCTGAGCTCATAGTGCAGTTGGATCCAGAAAATGCTGCACCCTACTTGATGTTGTTACACATTTATGCAGGAGATGGGAGGTCTGATGATGTCACAAAAGTGAGGAAAGATATGGCGGTCAGGCAGGAGATGCAGCTACTGTGCAATTTTCTTGAGATCAAGCAAAATGCACTTGAAGCTGAAGAATGAAGTCAAAGGGGACTTTTAGATCTAGTGTGGAGAGGGCACAAGACACATGCCTCTGGGTCTTTTGCTTTCTGACAGTAGTCACCCGCAGTTCTTAAAGGTGCCAGTATTTGGCTTTGTTTGGTAATTGCAATGTGCACAATCTGTAGTGATATGCAGATCGAGGAATTGGCTTTAAAATGGCTGATTTGGAACCTCAGTAATGTACTTTTGATGGACAACAAGCTATCATGATGGTGTAACTCTGGACTCATCATCTACAATGGGCTTAAACTGAGTTTTCTAGAACTCTTTGGAATCGTGATACTTGTTCCAAATTTCTGGGAGGCAAGCATCGGATTGACGGGAAGGTTGTAACTTGTACAATCGATGTTGAATTCACAATATGCCATTTCCTGATTGTTTTTGCTCAGGGAAGTTCTCAATACCCCTCCAGGGACGTTCTTTGCTCAAGGGATGTTCTCAATCACTTCTCATACAGCTAAAAATCTGACCCCATGTGACCACCATAAGCGCTGGGCTTGGTCTGTAGTCTGATTTCTTGGCCATCCAAAAATAAAAGGCTTCTCTTATTCCAGGGTGTGGATATTCTTGTCGTATACTGGGTAACCAATTTTGCTGAGTTAAGATTGGGGTTCTTGAAAGCAATTGGGTGCCTAATGCTCAACAAGGTGGATATTCTTGTCGTATACTGGCCAGGTAACCAATTTTGCTGAGTTAAGCTTGGGGTTCTCGAAAGCAATTGGGTGCGTAATGCTAAACAAGGTGCAGCAGTAACTGCTGCTTTGAGATTGTGGAAACTTTAATGGCTTATGGTATGAAGGTGGTGTCAGAAATAGAATGTCGCTTGTTGGAGCCAACTTCCTGCAGCAGAAGACTTGTCCCAGGGTTCGCACAATGCATAAAACAGGTCTCAACTCAAGTGTTGTTGAAGTAAACCACAGATACAGACTAGAGCATTTTTATGAAGTAGAATGGCCAAAACATGTAGAACGACTGCTGTCTGCCGCCTTGTACATCCAAGACAACTGCCCCAGTCTGCTGCTGCAGACTGCCGACCTGCTGCAGGCCTGTTGTCACAAAATTATCTATTCCTGACTCTGGTCAAAGAGAGTTTACTCCAGCCAACTAGAGAGAGTTTCTTTTCGATTGTTTGTTTTTACTTTCGTGCTTCGTTGGCGTCAGAACTCCCTGAAAACTCCCTTGAACCTTCTTCTTGCTCTCATTCCTTATTCTCCCTGACTTCAATTTCCTGCCTGCTCGTATAGAATTTGGTTCCTACCTGATCTCCTTCCTTATTCTCCCTGAATTCGATTTCCTGCCTGCTCTCCTACCTTACTCTCTCCGCATTCGATTTTCTGCCTACGTTAGGTACCCATCTTAGATTGCCCCATGGCTCCCCGAACAGCCTTGTCTCAGTACCCTGATTCATCACCGCCCCAGTGTAGGACTAAACGGTGGAGAGCACCGTCTCTCCCGCATGAAAGAAGACTTCCACGCACAGTATGGACACCACGGAGGACTAGGATTAGTCAAGCGCACAAGAATGATTGCATTGGCTAATCTGTAATGGGTGAAAAGCGTTGGAACTATGTATATTTGTGACAAGATTATGGAGAGTGCTAAATTCCCCCACGTTTTAAGGGGAAAAGCACACGTGCATGGGCAACCAGCTCAAAAGGTGGGGCCACAAAATAGAAAGCAGCTATATGAGTTGGGGCACCCGATTTTAGAGAAAAAGCGTATGCTTTCAGTAGAGCGGGCCTACTTTGGTTAAAAGCTTGGCTTTTCATGTGAGTAACAAGTTATTCTTCTGCTGTAATAAAATCCTTCAAAGGGGGGGGAAGGGGGGGGGCGGGCAGCTCTTATTTTTTGGCCCCTACTGTGGTGCGAGTTTCTTTCTCATTCTCCCTCCTGCTTCGAGAGCTCTGTTCTTGCTGAATCACTTCTGCCCTCCCCTAGACTGAGTTTCCAGCTCTTGGTTTTGTTTGAAGCGCTTTTCTCTAGTCTTTGATGCACACATGCTGCTGGGTTAAAGGCACAGTCTAGAGATGAGAAAAGTGGCAGAGTTTCAACAATAAAAGACCCTTTTCCCTTTTGCTGCCTTGAGATGTGGACCCTTCCTGCAACCTGATGCAGGCTTTATTGTGCGCCCTGTAGCAGCCTATGCTGCTGCCTGCATGGCATTCGCAGCCACATCCTTTCTCTTTTATCTCTCTCAGATCAGCCCATGTCGCCTTATTCACATACCTGTTGCGCAGATCGTCCTCCCCCACGTCCTCACTTTGAGGCATACAGGGGCTTCTAGATCCCAATAGGTGACCTGCTACTTGCGAGATTTGACTTCTGGAAAACGTTGGAACTTTTGATATGTGTTACATCTTTGCCAAGTCCTTGATATGCTTTCTAAGGGCTTGATGGATATCTGCTCACTAAGTTTGAGCATTGGTGGGAATCTTCCACGTCATGATCTCTTCAACTTTGGATGGGCACAAGCGAACTCGAGGCATTGATGATGCATCTCACAAGCCATCTTATATAGTCCCTCCACATTTCCCTCTAACTCCCACTAGCCCCTTTTTCCCCCTTCATTACAGAAAAGGGGTCAGGGAAAAATTAGAGAAAGGGGGTAGAAGAAGAAGAAGAAGAAGAATATATTATCGTCCTCTGAAGACCAAAACCGGCCTATGGGACCTGAGCAATACAATATCACAAGTACATGAAAGCTCCTCCCGAAGATGGGAGGGTGGAAAGAGAAACCACCTTCTAGGATTCAGGTGGATTCCTATGCTTGAAGAGCTTATACACAAATGTTCCTAAAGCTGAAGGTGACCCTTTATGCAGCAAATCAGCCAGTTTGTTATGTCCCTCAAGGAGGTGATTGAACTCTTCCCTAATGTGTGCATAGAAGGGTGAGAAGGAAGGAGATGGGGTAGGAGAGAGAGGTAGAGGTAGGGGGAGTTAGAGAGAGATGGGGGGTGAAGAGAGAGAGAGAGAGAGAGAGAGAGAGAGTCTAATGTCCACTGGAGATGAATAGGTCTATGGGACAGCAAAAAACCATCGTACATCTGCTTAGGCAAGGCACATGGCAACTCGCAGGGTGTGGAGAGAGAGAGAGAGAGAGAGATGTATTACCATCTTTGGGAGGCCTCATGGGCATATATGAGACAAAGTACAATCGTAGAGCAACTCATACAAGCCACTGTGTGCTGAAGTAGAGGGCTCAACCCTTTACTGAGTACTATGCCAAACTAAAAAACTCAAACCTCCATAAACAAAACTAGTGCTCAATCTCAGAGTCAAAATCAAAATCCATAGCCGGTGTTGTGGTGGCTCTTCTATGGACTGCGAAAATGTCTCGTATATGTGTCTATTGGGTAGTCTCTCTTTGTGGGGGGGGGGCACGGTCTCTGTGATCTTTGTATCGTGTGGGCCATGTCGAGAGTGACGTCGTTGGTCGAGCGATCCCCTGCAAGGAGAGAGAGAGAGAGAGAGAGAGAGAGAGAGAGAGAGAGAAAGAAAGATGTATTAACGTCCACGGGAGGCCTCGAGGGCCTATGGGACAAAGTACATAGAAAAGAGAACTCATACAAGCCTTAGTGGGCTGAAGCAAAGGGCATGCTAGGATCCTTGCTGAGTACTAATCTATGCTAACAACAAAATCATAATCATGAATAGAAATAGTCAACTGCAACTGCATAGTGGGCCAGATCAATCTATCCAGTATCAGGTACAAACTGAAAAACAAGTCAATCTCGATGCTGGGGCTCAGAAACCGAAGCCTGGTACAGTGATGGCTCTCTAGTGGGCTGCGAAGATGTCTCGTATCTGTGTCTGTCGAGTTGTCTCGCGCTGCGGTGGGGGACACGGTCTTCTCGCTCTCTGAACTCTCTGAGCTATGTCGAGAGTGACCCCTTGTCTCTGTCGGTCCCCCGTGAGGAAAGCTGTGATAGGTCGGACCTCAATAGAGTGTACTCTGAGGACTCTCTGTCGCGCATGTGGTCTGTGTCCCTCTCTCGGTGGTACCGTGTCGGCTACTAATCTAGACTGCTCTCATGTCGGCTAGCTCCTCCTCCACTCCACTGTGTCCTGGGCTGACTCAAAATAGAAGTCTGTGATGCGTTGTTGTGCCCGGTCATCCTCTATGTCTTGTGGCAGTTTGGCCATCCCCTACTTCTCTCTGATCTATCACAGTAGTGTCTCTCTGTGCCGACGCATCTCCATTAGATAAAGCCCGATACAGACTTGGTCATGGAAATGGATCAGTCATCATAAAGGGCCGAAGCCACTCCCCTCCAGTTAGAGACAGTGGTAGCGCCCCCGGATCTCGTAGTAGGCTGGGCAAACACAAAGAAAGCGACCCTAGCGTACTTAGCGTGTAGACCCGCTGCTCTCTAGGTATACTTGCTGCTCTCCCTGCCTCGAGATCCTCAGCTGATGGGACGAAACCCGCATCTGACTAATGGCAATCCTCAGTGCATGAGAGACTCCTCTGTCCTCGAGATACGGGGTGTGATGATGAATCCCTCCTCTGATACTCTCAGTCTACAGAAGGCCTCAGGGGCCTATGAGACAAAAGTACACATCAAGAAAAGAAAGCTTCATTATCTCCGAGGAGAGACGGACTGCACAGGGCATCTCCTAGAGAGTGCATAAAGCAGCTCTCCTAATTATTATAGATCCACCTATGTTCTAGTACTATCATAATGTGACCTTCATTACATCAGTTTAAGATTGATAGCCTTTGGGCTTAGATTTGAAATCTCGAATCAATGCTTGTCCTTCACAGTAGACCACCCATTTTCTTTCTTTCTTGCTGGAACAATTCGGTGTCGATTCCGGTTCCTGGCTTTTCAACCAGTGTGGCTGCTGCTCCTCCAGGTCCGGTCCTGTACAAGCAAACCATCCTGGTACACAGGGCTGAACGCCTTGATCTTGGGTATCTTGGGTGTATCCATCTTGGCCTGTGCAAACTGAGTAACCACCACTCTCTCTGCTGTATTAACCCCCAAGATGGGCTAGAGGGTTTTCATCCCAGCTTGGAGTTTGCCTACTGAGCTGTGACCCCCCTTGAAGCTAGTGCGAGTTTGAAGAGTGTTGGAATAGGGTTCGTCACCTCCCCATCTGTAAGCCCCCATATGAGGAGACCAGAGGGGGGGTGGACCATAGGGTGATGTGGCTGCCGCATGGGCAGCACCTTGGCTGCCATGTGGGCAGCATGCTCACACAAACACACAGAAATGGGGCTGCCACATGGGCAGCACATGGGCAGCCATGTGGGCAGCAGGTCCAGAGAGTTATCGGGCAATTGGGAGCCACCATGGTGGACAGCACCAATACGGAGGTGCCACGTGGCTGTCTGGAAATGGAGAAAAACCCTCAAGAAGAGTGCCCCCACCTGGTCGTTTTACAGACCAGAGTGGGTCGCTTACTGGGCTGTTTGGATCGGCCAAGGGGCCCCTACCTGGTCGGCCAAAATGGGGGGCATCCAGCCCCTATAAAAGGACGCCATTGGGGCCTCACTTCACACCCACTAGAGCAGCAAGTGCCCTGGTGAAAGCTCCGGCCTCTCTCTCTCTCTCTCTCTCTCTCTCTCTCTTCCACCAGGGCATTCCTAGAAGAAACTTCGTCTTACCTCACATATCCCTTCGTGGCACCTGTATGTCCTGCCGTAGGGGAAGAATGCATTTCCCTCAACAGTTTGGAACCAAATAGATTTTTTTCCGGAACCACAACAGACCGTTATTCAAAGTCAGGATATCCTGGCATGAGGGCTCTTGCAATTCTGAAAAGATGTCTGCTGTCTTTCCATTCTGCATGTACTCTTTTTGAGTGCCATGTCTCCAATCCTGGCAGACAACATGCAAGCCGGCACTGTGGACAAGGCATTTGCAGTCACATTTTCTTTCCGCTTGCTGTACTCAATGTCAAATCGTAGGACTGCACTGAAGCCAACTATCTCTTTTGCTTGGCAGACAAGTTGAGGTGCGTGAGGAAAAATTTGAGTGTCCTATGATCAGTTTGACCTTAATTTTCTCTCGTACAGGTAGTGATGCCACTTTTTGAAGGCATGTTGGATGGCCAACATTTCATCATAAACAATGTAGTTGAGCTCTTTAGCATCAAATTTTCTGCTTTCAAAAGCTATTACACCATCCTCTTGACTAGAAGAGCTCCCAAGCCTTTGCCACGACATCTGTCTCCACAATGAATAGCTGTGAGAAGTCAGGGCATACCAACAGAGGTGCATGAGTTAAGCCAAATTTCAGGTCTCCGAAATTGATTTGGGCTTCTTTTGACCACCAAAAAGCATCCTTCTTCAAGAGGTCCGTGAGAGGAGCTGCCCTCTTGGCAAATGTCTGAATAAGTCGCCTGTAGATGGCTGCTCACAATGTGCCCCATGTATTCAACCTCTTCTGCCATAAAGGTACATTTGCTGGCTTTTGCATAAAGCTGATGCGACCTCAAAATTTGCAGCACTTGTTTGACACGCTCAATGTGCTCTTGTTTGCTCTTGCTGTAAATGATGATGTCATCGGCAAAAACCAACTCATATCTGAAGAGAGGCGGCTGCAATATTTTGTTCATGAGTGCGTGAAAGGTGGCCGGTGCATTAGTCAACCCGAATGTCATCACCTTGAACTCATAAAAACCCCTTCCATTCGAAAGACTGTTTTGTGCTATCACCCTCTTTCATTCTGATCCGATGATAGCCTGATCTTAGATCTCTCTCTGTGAAGAACTACGAATCCTTAAGTTCATCTAACAAGTCATCAATCCTAGGAATTGAATGATAGCCCGATCTGATGTTTTGTGCTCATCACCCTCCTTCACTCTGATCTGATGATAGCCCGATCTCCGATCTATCTTTGTGAAGAATTGAGCATCCTCTAGTTCATCTAACAAATCATCAATCTTGGGAAATGTTTCTTTTATAATAGCCTTTTTGAGATCCTTGTAATCAATGCATGTAAAGTATGAATCCTCTTTCTTTTTCACAAGGAGCACTAGGGAGGCAAAGGGAGAAGTGCTATGAGAAATGAAATTCTTCTCAAGCAACTCCCATACATGTCCTACACCTCCTTTAGAGAGACGATATGGAGCCTTGTTTATGGGCTTACTTCCAAGCTCCAAAACTATGGCATGATCAACATCCCTTTTTGGAGACAACTGACATGGCATATCAACAAGTATATCAGTAAACTTTGACAGCCATTTCCATATCCTTCACCTGGGGAATGCTGCCCGTGTGATTCAATGACACATTCAATTCATAAATGACATTTCCTTTCTTGAGCTTTTGGGCCAATTGCCTTGCTGAAATCATATGCATTTTTGGGGCTATCAAACCTTGCAATACCACTGTTATTTCTTATGTGCACTGCAGAGATCGTGGCATTCAATACTAACTCCCCAGGGACTTCATCCAATCACATCCCAAGTCTATGTCAAATTCAGACCCATGTCCAATGCAAAGAGATCACCTACAAATTCATAATCATGAGAGAGCCGGATTCTGGCATCTTGACAACATAGTCTGCTAATCATATGCTGTCCATTGGCGACCTCAACTCTCAACCCATGGTCTATCTTTGTGGCAACAAGCCCCACCTTTTGCAAGGTCATGATGTTGATGAAACTTATGACTAGTCTTGCCCTTGATATCACCTTTCAATCTCAATGTCTCTATACTCTGGGCACACGGGTATCAATGCATCAAAAGTTATGGAAATAAAGTGACATGACCACGATCGCTCCTAGAAATCTGGACCTGCACATAAGCACAAACCAACGATCATAGAACCACGAAGAGAGGCGGAGGCATGCTCACCACCCAACCATGATGCTCACGGGTCCAGGACCCGTAGAATCCGAGCATCCCCTCGAGCCATAGGCTGGGCTGCTAGCACGAACATCTGCATCCAACAAGTCCACACCTCCTGGCATCCCATACCACCAGTAGGCGCCCATAGGGCCTCAGAACTACGCTTGGAATCTGGGCTACGCTAGAAAGGAGGTGCGTGTCCGCAACACGATCCAAGATGCAGACCAACAAGGAAGAGCTAGACCTGCTCTGACTTGCATGAAGGAGAACAGAACCCCCTGGGCCCCTTATCTAGGCTCTGGCCCATTGCCGCTAAAAATAGTTGGAACCCTAACTCATCTGTTGCCCTTGCAACCCAACCTCAGAATCTCCTGCCTAGCCACTAGCCTCCCCAGGCTATCAAAGCTAGTCATGTGCACCTAAGCACACGTCAGATACAATCCGTGCACATGACATACTCCCCTTCCTCTAAGAACTCACTCCGGAGTTCAAAAGAAAGTGCAGAAACTCTCTTTGAAGGTTAGTCAATGTCTCCCATGTAGAGTCCTCCTCAACATGATCTTCCACTTTATCTTGTATTCTGTGATTGTTCGATTTCTAACTTGATGTTCACAAAAGCCAAGAATACTCTCAGGCTCGTGTGGTAGAAAGGTTAAATCTTCAACCTCAATAAGTTCTTGAGGAGTAACTACCTGATCCTCAGCACCTAGCATTTCTTTCAATCTACTGACATGAACGATTGGATGAATCCTTACATTAGGAGGAAAATCTAGTTCATATGCAACTTGGCCAATTCTTCGTACAACCTTGAATGGACCACAGTATCTGGGGGATAACTTCCTAACCTATCCAATACTGAGACTCTTGGATTCCTTGGGAATACGCAAGTACACCATCGTTCCAATAGAGAACTCTCTAGGCAAATGATGTCTATTAGCATAGAATCGGTCCTTGTCTTGGGTACTTCTAGACTCCTTGGCAAACTGCAACATTTTTTACATGTCTTGCAAAAATGTTTTCGCAGCATCATTCTTGATTCGCTTGACTCCGACCATTACTGGAGATTTAGGTTGAAACCCGTACAGAATGCTTTGCACTGTTATAAGCAAATTCAACCATGGGTAAGTAGTCTTCCCATGATGACTGCCTCTTGGAAACATATGCTTGAAGCATGTCCTCCAAAAGTTGTTTCACAACTTTTTTCATTGAGCATTTTTAGAGGAACTCAAACTAAGAATGGTATCCAACTTATTAAAGATAAGCGTTCAAAATTCACTTGTAAACGTAGAGTCCTCATTGATTATGTCAGACGGTAACCCATACAGACAAAACAATTGGTCAACAAATTGTTGAGCCAACTGAGACGTTGTGACCGTGGATCTAGTAGGTATGAATCTAGCCATCTTCGTCAAGCGGTCCACGATAACCCATATGGAATTGTGACCTTTGCGCGTTCGTGGCAATCCCATAATAAAATCCATGGAAATACTTTTCCACTTATTTCTAGGAATCTCCAAGGATTGTAGCAACCCGAACTTCGACATCATGCCTCTTTCTTGGTACGATGTCATACTTGGACAACAGTGGCTCTACGACTATGATCCATCAATCAATTTTTGTAGCCATACTATCCAGTTTGTCCACCAGGGAAAACTTATTGAGCTAACTGGTTTAAGGGACTCTCCTTCAGCGCATTGACTTATTATTTTCTCCACAAGTAGTACAGGAGATTTGAAAGGGCTACGACTGGGCCGAATGTGACCTTTGTCGAGTAGTTCGGTGACCTGTCTTTGGATTTCTTCATTTTGAGTGTAAGAAACCCGATAAGGAGGTTTCGACGGTGGATTACTGCCGGGAATAAGTTCGATTGGGTGATCCACTGGTCGTCGAGGTGGTAACTGCTTTGGCAATTCCTGTGGAAAAATATCTAGGTAGGGCTGAAAAAAAGGTTGGTTGAGGTATTCAAGAGGATCCTACGTCTTTTGTTAAAAGAGCATCATGTAGTTCCTTATGCTGCCCATCCAGGCATCAACAAGACTTATAGGTTACTTAGTGCAACATACTACTGGCCTCAGATGAAAAGCGATGTCATCAAAATGGTTACATCTTGCTTATCTTGTCAACAAATGAAAGCAAGCCGACGACTTCCAACAGGACTTCTTCAGCCTCTTCCAGTTCCAACTGAAAGGTGGGAAAGTATTTCCATGGATTTCATTACAACACTACCATGATCCTCCAAAGGTAACACTCAGATTATGGTAATTGTTGATCGATTGTCCAAAATGGCACACTTTGTTGCTTGCAAAAGCAGTGCACAGGCTCCGGACATCGCTAAACTCTTCATACAACACATCTTCCGACACCATGGATTGCCCAAGAACATCATATTTGACAGAGATCCTAAGTTTACCAGTCACTTTTGGATTTCACTGTTTGAATATTTGGGAACAACTCTACTATTCAGTTCAGCCTACCACCCAGAATCAGATGGCCAGACTAAAAGAGTCAACCAAGTCCCGGAAGACGCAATAATCGAGGGAATTTTCGAGGCAGAGGAAATCATCGTGGTGGATATTCTAGTCATAGTTATTTTGCAAATGAACATGGAAATATGTTTCTTGCAAGCGAGAAATTGCATCAGACTGATACAGTGTACCTAAACACTGATTTCAATCCCAAAGAGGATTTTAGCTATCAAGTGGACCAAGTGGAACAGGATCCTTGGTACATCGACAGTGGTACATCATCTCACATGACAAATCGTCAAGAATGGTTCACAAAAATGAAGCCATAAGAAGGACATAAAAATGTCATCTACATAGCAGACAATACACCGAATCCAGTTCAAGGGACAGGTGTTATTCCTATGAACAATTTCACTGGTACGAAAGGATTAGTGAAAGATGTACTCTATGTTCCGAAGCTCAACAAGAACCTTTTGTCAATAGGTCAAATGACGGAACACAATTACAAAGTCATCTTCGACAGTGATGAATGCACTATCAGAGATAAATCATAAAGATGTCAGCTAGTAGCAAAAGGTGTCGAGAAAGGACGCTTATATAGAATGCTAGCTACAGTACCAGATAAGCATGCCATGTCAGCTCAAATGCAACAGATGCCACTATCTGCAAAATGGCACAAGAGATATGGTCATGTCAACTTCAAGTACTTGTTAGATCTCAAGAATCAGAATATGGCAATTGGGATTCCAAAGCTACAGTTTCTTGGAAAAGTTTGTAAAGCATGCTGCTTCGGCAAACAAAAGCGAACCAACTTTGTCAGAAGTACCTCTCATGCACGAGGTATTCTTGATTTGATACATACAGATGTATGGGGTTATGCCCAGACCCACAGCATCAATGGTTCACTTTACTACTTGACTTTCATCGATGACCACAGCAGATATTATTGGCTCTACTTTTTGAAAGAGAAATCTGAAGTGTTTTCTAGATTTCAAGAATTCAAAGCCATGGTAGAAAACTAGATAGGCAGAAAGATCAAGGTCATGAGATCAGATAGAGGAGGTGAATACGTCTTCAGCATTCATGAACTTTTGCAAAAATCATGGCATTTGAAGACAATTCACATGTGCAGATACTCCTCAGCAGAATGCAAGAGCTGAAAGGAAGAATGGGACTTTAGTAGACCGTGCTAGAGCAATGCTTAGTGAAAAGCATCTTCCGAATGAGTATTGGGTAGAAGTAATAGCTACAGCAAACTACTTGCTTAATCGGCTTCCTACCGAACTGATACAAGATATGAGTCCTTATGAAGCATTCACTGGACACAAGCCACACATTGGGCATCTCCACATATTTGGTTGCATAGCATATGTCCACATACATGATGATCATCGCAGAAAATTGGATGCAAAGTCACGCAAATGCATCATGGTTGGCTATACTGAAGAAAGCAAAGCATACAAATTGTATGATCCCATCAACCGCAAGGTCATTATCTCCAGAGATGTAATCTTTGATGAGGAATCAGAATAGAAAACCTTACCTACACAGGAGATAGAAGCATCGACTTCACAGTCATCTACAGAATAGGTTGATGAAGAAGAGCAAGAATTGCCAGCAACACCCCAACCAGAGCCACAGCAGCTCAGACGGTCTACTAGGGAAAGCATACCTCCAGCCAGATTGACATATGCTCAGAAAGGTAAAGCAATTCAGGTGGAAACCACCAACTATGCTCTTATGACTACCATCATGGCTACAGAAGAGCCAGTGTACTTCGAAGACGCAGTAGACAAGCCAGAATGGCAAACTGCTATGAACGAAGAAATGGATGCTTTGTATAAGAATAATACTTGGGAATTATGCGACCTTCCAGCAGGAAAGAAGGCCATAGCAAACAAATGAGTATACAAAGTGAAGTACAATCCAGATGGTAATATTCAAAGATACAAGGCCAGATTAGTTGCAAAAGGATTTGCATAACAATATGGTCAAGACTATGATGAGACTTATGCTCCAATAGCAAAGATGGATTCCATACGGTTCTTGATATCACTAGCGACACTCAGCAAATGGAATGTGTATCAGCTCATTGTCAAGAATGCATTTCTCAATGGTTATCTAGACGAGGAAGTCTACATGCAACAACCAGCAGGTTATGTTGAACCAGGAAAGGAGAATAAGGTTTGCCATCTCAAGAAAAGTCTCTACGGCTTAAAACAAGCACCCAGAAGTTGGTACAGCAGAATCGACAAGTATTTTGTTGTTTTGGGATACATGAAGTCCAATGCAGATCATACTCTCTACTACAAATTTTAAGGGGAAGACATTACTATTGCACTTTTGTACATAGATGATCTGATTATTACAGGAAGCAAGAATAGCTTCATCAGAAAACTGAAACAAGACTTATCTGCAGAGTTCGACATGAAAGATCTTGGACTTATGCACTATTCTCTTGGAATTTAGTTCTTGAGAGATTCAGATAGCACATTCATGAGTCAGCTTAAGTATGTTGACAGTCTCCTGAAGAAGTTTCATATGGCAGATTGCAAGATTGCAGCCACTCCCATGGAACAAAGTTTGAAACTTACTAAAGAATGAGAAAAGCCTACAGTCAATGACAGATACTATAGGCAGCTCATTGGATCTCTTATATATCTGACAATTACACGGCCAGATATTTGTTATGCAGTAAGCTCACTAGCACAGTTTATGGCAAATCCAAAATAGTCTCACTGGAATGCAACCAAAAGAGTCTTGAGATACATAAGAGGTACAAGACAGTTTGGGATAGAATACAGAGGAAGTCATCCACGGTTACATGGATACTGTGATAGTGACTATGCTGGAGATCATGAGACCAGGAGATCGATACAGGGATATGTATTTTTCCTTGGTCAAGGTGCTATATCATGGTTGTCAAACAAACAGCCAACTGTTTCTTTGTCTTCGGCTGAAGCAGTATATAGAGCACTCACTACAGGCGCATGTGAGGCTATATGGCTCAGAAGACTATTGTCAGAAACAGATTACTTTGATGAGTCAAAGCCAACAACAATATACTGTGATAATCAATCGGCTCAAGCATTGGCCAAAAATCCAGTATATCACTCCAAGACAAAGCACATTGATGTCAGAGAGCACTTCATCAGAGAAAGAGTTTTACTTGGTGACATCACACTACAGCATTGTGATAGCAAAGAAAATGTTGCAGACATCTTTACCAAACCACTCGATAAAGAGCTATTTAAGAAACACCGACTAGCTCTTGGTTTGACATAGAGAAAGGACATTCCCATTAAAGGGGTGTGATGGAATGTAATGCTCAATCCTTCTTCGATTCCCCAGAATCATCATCTTGAGGGAAGGTGTTGAGAGTTCACGCTCAACATCATGTGATCATGTGTGCATAGCACCATCACGTGATTATATGTGCATAGCACTAACCTTATAGGGTGCTATAAAGGAAAGGGTTAGATCCCCTAACCCTAACCCTAAATGGGTTTGTATATATTCTATTTTTTCAACTAAATCTAGTGTATAGTTAGTCATTTGTGGTGTGCTCTCTAGCTGTGCCCTCTCTTCTCATCTCCACTCTTCTCCTCTCCCCTCTTCATATTTTGTCATAGGAGTCTAGAGTACAAGAGACAAATGGCAGGCTCAAAACAGTCGCAATAGTTTTGAGCGCCCTATACACTCCATCTAGATTCAAGAGAATGTGCCTCATGACTCTAGAGTAGTAGAGACAAATGGCAAGCTTGAAAAAAGCGCCCTATACACTCCATCTAGTTTCAACAAGCACTTTTGGAAGAGCATTTTGACCCAATTCAAGTAGTGTTGGCTTATGAGTAGGCCACATCTGCATTCAACTTGATAGTTTTGCATGTAGTAGATAAATAGATAGATTCCTTTGAAGCCGAGCGAGGTGAAGTTACTTAGTACCTTATCAGTATGTGGCCTTTGATAATGGAGAAACTATCCTCCTATTTTGCACAGCTATTGATGGTGGAGCAATGACGCGGCACTACTTCAATAAAATCCAATACCTAATGTGTGCATATATTGACTTTGTGTTGACCACCCTAACAAAAGTGGATAAATCCATCGAGTAATGTAGTTTATAGATAGAGTACTTCTAGGGCATGATGCTCCTGAGCTCAAGCAAGTGGTAAGAGATTGGATTTGATGCTTAGCAGACGCACCTAAATGTTGCACCAATGGATTTCGAAGGTATCTATCTATGGCCTTAAGAGCCCTTAATAGACAATGTGAGAGAGAATGGTAGATTCTAGGGATTTCCTCATGGGGACCATAGCAACAACCAGTAGTAGCTGATATAACCATTCAACATGGGTATGCACAACATCCTCCACATACCGAGCCAAACTTGATGGACAGGCCATGCTTATTAGCATAGTAGAGGCTTTAAAGAGAAGATCTAGTGAAGAGGAAAACCACTAGCTAAGGTTCAACAATAGCAACAGTAACAACAATAGCACCATTAGGAGTAGCAAGATCCACCTCGCAAGAGACATCGACACACCTCCAGCCGATGATGATCCACAAACATTTGAGCAAAGGCAAGATCCACCTCGCAAGAGACATCGACACACCTCTAGCCGATGATGTTCCACGAGTGGTGTGTTCCACGAGTGGTCCTCCTACATTTGAGTAGAGGCTAGAGTATGTGCACGACAAGCTATGAGGACATAGGTCAAGCTAACAATTGCATGTTATTAGATAGACAACAATCACTGGTATGTAAAGCATTACTCTATACATTGAAGAAGTTAGTTTGCAAAGAAAACTTAGAGACTCACCTCATCTTCTTGGGACCAATCAGATTGCATTGCCACAAAACTCTAGTTTATTGAATAAGGCATGGGTATTGTGTTGGGGTGGGCGGGTGGGTCGGTGTAGAGAGACAGAGTGAGAGATACATACCTTTTCTAGTGGATGAACAACCACAAGATGCTCTAAGATTACAAAAGCGCTCGAGAGACTACCAAAAACGACATTAAACCAAATGCAATAACCAACAAAAATGTTGCAATGGTAAGCATCCATGAGCAGGTGTCTTTGCTACCATCAGAGTTGAGGGAATCATCTCCACTATAGTATGTAATCCTTGGTGTGTCCATGGAGAGAGGTGTCCACATCCCAATGGGACACAAGGGTGTGGCCACTCCACTTAATCTTGACTCACATGTGCTAGAGAGACCACATCATCCCCTGGACTACAAGTACCCTCCCCACAAGTCCCCATTGTCATGTGGACCTCTATGTGACTACATTATGGACAAATTGATGGTGATTCACTATGAGGAATCTCACTTTAGTGGCTGTAAGCTACTAATTAAAAAAGACTCAAGAGACTGTGAATGGGACTAGGACACTTGCCTTTTGGAATCCTGTGTCACAATTAGCTCTATTGAAAGCTGAGACATCATCGCAACTACCAGTGAAAGGCCCATTTGTGATCATTAAGATGGCATCAAATTGGATTTAGAACCACTAAGAAATGATTGATGTTGGGGGATGACATATGTGCACATGCAAAAAAATGCAAGATCCTATATTAGCTTGTGCAAGGTGATGTGCAAAAATAAATAAGAAAAGAGATGCATATGGCAAACTTGAGAGGACACTTACCAGCGAGAAAAAGGGAGTAAATATGTTGATAAAAGATGAGACTTTAGGGTACCTACAAAATAGAGGCACCATGTGTTCGACTTACGAATCAAAAAACAAGGAAAGCAAAGGAGGACCATATCAAGACAAAGGAAAGACAAAAGCAAGCAAAAGAAAGAGGTAGGCTCTCTTCCTTCTTCATGTTCTTTTCTTGCTTCCTTCCATCTATACTCCCCTAAACCTATATTATATTGTAGGTTGTATTATGAAAATTTTATCTTGTTTGGAAAGAAAAGATTTGTGGAGTTGGAGATCAAGGGGCTAGAAGAAATTGGGTACGGCCTGCCCTGAAAAATATGCATTCACCCTTTCGGAGGAAACAATATGAAACATCACAAATCTTGGAAATTGAGACATACCAACATGAAATAGAACTCAAAAGAAAGTAGACAAACCTTAGAAATAAAGTTAAGAAGGTGAAATACTTACTTGGAAGGAAAATAGTGAAGGGAGACAATTAAAAACTTAGAAAATCTACTTGAGGCACAAAGGCTTTGAAATGCCAAAGCTCATCAAAGAAAGATTTGTACAATCTCTTTCACAACTTCAAGTTCCAATGGTGAAGGAGAGGGGAGAAGGTAGTGTCAAGGAGGGAAGGGGTTTTAGGGTTAAAGGGAGCACAATTGCTTAGGATAGAAGGAAAGAACTAGTCATGTCACCTCTAGGGTCCCAATTCTTTATGTAGGAGCATATGTATATCCCTTGTATTTTTGTTGAAAAATGACTGGATATACTTAAAAAAAATTGAATGTTAAACTTCAATATATCTATCAATTACTTTCATTTTCTAACAAAAGTACTGACAAATATAGGGTGCTTGTTGCGAGCTAAAGGGAGGTGAATTTGGGTTCCTTGCTCAAACTAGTTTCAAGGGGAAAACCATCTATATTTGCACAATAAATGGCTAATATCACCTATGAGCCTTTAAGGAATATCACATTTTGGTCTTTCAATGTGACATCATACATCTTATTGTGCACACAATGATGTGGTCTTAAGTAAAAAAGCCCTCTATAGAAGGAAAAAAGAACCACATTAGCCAAATACCAAGGCGATACATGCTTGGTATTAGTCTTGAAAAGCTAGTGTTTTGAGGAATACCAAGCCTAGTGGAAAACTTTTGGGTGGGAAGCTTGTCTATGTGGAAAGCCCTGATGGGCTGACTCAAGTGGCACATCATCAGCCATAATTTGCCACATCATTAACAAGCAACCTTGATGACACTTCACCTTGCACTGTGGCAACATTGACCACATATTGACCTTGCTTACATAGTCTACTTGTGTTCCACCTTCCCTTGCCACCTCATTTTCCACCTTATAGATTAGGACACCTCAAAAGGTACATGGGGTACATGTCATATGTCACCTCAACTATGAGGGTACATCATGCCATATCACCTTGCCAACTAATTCTGGCACATCTTGTATGTTGATAGATCATCAAGAAGATGTCATTAAGGTGTTTCCTACCACAACATTCCATCAAGATGCTTCCTACCACATCATCTCATCAAGGATATGTCATCAAGGTGCTTCCTGCCACATCATCCCATGCAAGACCCTATTTGCCACCTCGTATTACCAGCTCAATACATAGTGACACATCATTACCTCATGGTGCCACATCATTCTATGGAAAGCCCTACTTGCCACATCAACTTTCACATGTCTATGCCATGTGATGTACCACACCATGAGGGCATGATGACACATCATCACCACCCAGTAGGTCATGCATGCACACATGAAAGTCAAAGGCATCCTTATATGCCACATCATCCTTTGCAAGCTACGCTAATAAGAAAATTGACTAGATATATCCCCCAAAACAAGATATGTATCTAATCATTTGGCCTAATTAATCATTTGATTCAACCATATAGTATAGTTATATAGCTTGATTAAATCACCTCAAGTCATAAGAACCACCCAATATACTCAAATTTAAGCCAAATAATTATTTTACTTAAGCATTAGGATGGCTATATTTCATTGCCTAATTAAAATTACCTCAAACTATAAGAAGCATTCAATTAGCCAAAGTAATAAAACCAAGTAAGTATTAGGTTTAATCATATAGTATAGGTCTTCATTAAAATCAAGAACCACTCAATTTAGTCAAGTTATAAGATTCACTAAATTTAATCAAATCTAAGGGAGAGGGGAGTAAACACTCAAGTCTCCTAGAAAAGGGCACATTTGAACCCTAGTCCTTATTGCCTCTCCATCATCTAGATACAACCTCCTTGCAGCTTCATAGAGAATCGGTTCTCAAGGCCATAAAAGCAAGAAAGCTAATCAGAATAGGAAACCCAACTCTTGAGCAACAGCAAAAGGAGATTCCATGAGAGAAGAGAGAGTGGAGAGCACAATCTTGTGGAAATACCGATGATGCCAATCCTCCTATAGGGCTTCTCATGTCCTATTACTCCTCCTCCTCCTCTTCCTCCTACTTTAGGAGGCTCCCCATGATTCTCCCCCTCCCCTTCCCCCTTTTGCTATTTTGGAGGCCTCTACTATTATTGGAAAGAATGGATGAAGATATAACTTACATAAGTCGAGCATACATCATCATGTCCACATGACATATCATTTTTTCTTTCATGATCACACCTCCATTGCATTGCTCCTTACCATGCTAATGTAGTTGCTATTAGTAGGGCCCACATGTACATATCATGTGCATACATCTCTTAGTAGTTGACACCGCATGGTAGGTCATGTGGAGTACTACATCTCGCATCTCTTGATAGTGTTTTCCACTCTTCTACCTCTCTCAAGAAGAAGAACACTCCAGATTGGCACTTTTTTTATTTCTTCTCGATGCACACATGATATTAAGATTCACTAACATAACTAGCCACTGATTCAGTGGAATATTGCTTCTCTTGATCTTGCATAAACTGTGTCTCATGTGCACAAAAGTTGATTCTCATATTGAATATTGATTGAAAGAATCTCGATATTGTCTTGTAAGTTGTCAACTATAAACCTTCTTTTCTGCACTTTATTAATGGAAAACCTACAGTCTCTAAACTCACACACAGAGTATTTTGACTCTCTTTCTCTCTATTTTTCTTTTCCTTTCTCTATTTCTCATTGACTTCAATGACACTCTCATAGAGAGAGATAGTCCTAACTTTTCCTCACTCTCGTAGAGACTTACTCTTTAAGTTTCCTTTCACTCTTTTAGAAATCCTTAGAATAGTCCATCACTGAACGCACAAACACTCACGAAAGACACATGAACCTCAAGAATCCATAAAATGAGCTCTAGGGCTTAGGATGACAAATTTTAAGAATTGAAATGGAGAGGAGATGCCTCAATCAAACTCACAAACGTGAGAAGAGCACCATACGCTCTAATACCATCGTAGAACAAGGGATTCCACACCACAAAATACGTAGGTGTGTACTGGATTGTAAAATGAAGGAAAATTGAGTCTATATATACATGATTGAGGACTGCTCCCTTTAGTCCACATCCTTGGGACATACTATGAAATTCTATTTAAAAAATCTTCTAACAATTATGGTATGAAATAAGATAGATTGTTAGATCTCATCTTCTAAGGATACACCAATATAGATTGGGTTGATAGTGTGGATGAGAAAAGATGCACAAGTGGATTTTCATTCAATCTTGGTTTACCAACCTAGTATTGCAAAGCAAGAAAAAACCACACCATGGCTTTATCATCCATAAAAAGCACAACATAAGGATCTACAAAAGCTCATAGTACAATTTAGAGGGCTTCTCCTAAAGAATGAGATTCTATCAAAAGATCTAGCTATATTTTCTTTAAAGAATCTAAGCAAAACCACAACTAGCAAAGAACCAAGTGTTTGATCATTTCATTATAGAAGAAGTTCTTAGTCGTAAGGTAGATCTTGTTCTATTTTGACACAAGAATAAGTTGCAAATAGCTTCACCAAACCAGATCCCCTAGAAAAATTCAATTATTGTTTAAAATGTCTCAAATTCAAATACTCACAAAATTTCATGCGACTTTCTCGGATTTGGTTACGTGCAAGATTTTGTGGTTACTCACAAGTACATCCATAGAAGAATCATAGCATCAACACTTTCAATTTACAATCCATGGGAAGGTGGCCTACCAGCTTCCCAAAGTACCCTCTCTAGTGGCAGACCATTGGAAGGAGAGGGATAGAGTGTGAGACAAGTGAGTGCACAAGAGAGAAGAGAGACAATTTCAATAATTGTACTTCGAATGAAGATAAGGTAGAGATATTTATACAAGAGTGTGATAAGGGTTGTTTTCATTCTAATGCCCTTGAGACATGTTCACATGGACACTGGCACACAAAGTGGAGCTTACATGCTTTAACATCCCCTCTTAAATTGCACTAGATAAATAGTAGGTGCTTTATAAGACATTATTTTACTTTAGAAAGGAAGATGAAAAGAAAAGTAATTAAAATGCCTCAAATTCAAATACTCGCAAAATTTTATGCGAGTCTAAGATTTGGTTACTTGCAAGATTTTGTGAGTTTTCGAGAGACCTCTGATGAGAGATTTCCAAAACAAAGGCTCATTGAGAATGAACTAAAAATGAGGAATTAGCTTAAGGATGCATTTTCAAGCATTTTAACTATTGACGGAGTTGGATGTTAACGCATGTAAATTGCACCTTGTGTGCTAGTGTCCCATGTGAACTAAATGTCTTAACTAGAATATATGGACTAAAGGTAGAAAATCCACACTCTTATATAAATAACCCTGCCTTATCTTTACAGTTAGCCAACCTATCTCTCCTCTCTTGTGCACTCGCCTCTCACATTGTACCCTTGTTCTTCCACATGAGCTACCGGCTGAGAGTCGACGTACTTAATTTCCTACTAGTTTTGCTCTAAATGAGGATTGCTTGACATATTTGATGTGAGGTTACAGCATCTTCATCAATGGAGGCATCCTTGGCCAATGTAGATCCAGTCCTATCTCTAAGATTCACTAGTCCCAAATTCAAACACTCGTGAAACCTTATGCGAGTTTCTCACTTGCCGTAAGATTTTGTGGAGAGTTTTCCTACTAGGGCTTGCTAAGAACAAACTAAAAATGAGAGTTCAACTCAAAGGTTCACTGTTCATGCATTTAAACTATGGATAAAGTCAGAGGGAGGCAAAGGATTGGCAATGTGGTCACCTTAGACAATCCATGCTTTCGAAAACCGTGGAAGAGAAGGAAAAGCAAATATTTAGACCTTTTTAGCACAAAGGCTACGGAGACTGATTGGGATGGATGGTGATGCAAGGATGAGAGCTTGAGAGGCAAATTAGTTTGTAGGAGCTCTATAAACTCAAAAACTTGTTAGTTTTGAATAAAATATTCACAAGTCCCCCACGTTTAGGGCTAGTGCAATATGAAACGATATATGTAGATTTTGATACCCATATGAGTTCATGGAAGTCTGTATGATACTTGCACAAACTCACGCAAGTTTCTTTATGAGGTTAGGGGAGGTTGAATTTGTAGGCTAGGAACATAGAGGTATGTTTTTCATCAAGGATCTAAGCATCCCTTACATTCTCACAAGAGTGACAATTCATTTAGTGGTCATCTTCATTCGGTCTTTGTTCTTCAGTGTTGATAATCACTAAGAAAGTTTACAAGTTTTGTAAATCTATCATACCTTTTATAGAATGCAATATAAAGTATAGCTTTCAAGTAGACAAAGTTCATTTGGATCACCTACTTTCAAAAACTAGGGCAATTGCTATTACCTAGTTAAGTATATGAAAATTTAATTGAACTTTCTCAATCCAAGCAAAGGTGCTCCCTTTCCCTTACAACCTTAGCATAATCCTTGATAAACCTCTTGTAGAAATGTGAGAGACCAATGAATGTTTGCAACTCTTCTAGGGGTAGTTGAAGTAGGTGGCAAGATGATATGCCCTAGATAATTTACTTCTTAACAAAAGAAGTCATACTTAGACTTCTTGGCATCATACAATTTATGTTGGAGCTCTTCCAAGGTGGGCGACTCTAGAATATCTTCTTACTTACTTTGGATCCATAAGTATCCCCCCTCCTCCCGAAATGAACCAATCTCATGATTGCAAATTTTCTCTATGAAGCTATTATAACCTAGGTTGGATGTCTCATTGAATTGGTAAGTGATCAAGGACAACATTTCTTCAATGAATATGGCGTTGGAGCATTTAACACAAAGGCACAAAATTATCCATGTCAACAACTATGTACTTTACCTTGAGACTAATTAGCAAGCCAAAATCAATTGGTAAAAAAATTTGTTGGTCATTATGCAAAATTTTCTATTTGTGGA
Source organism: Dipteris shenzhenensis (assembly GCF_047967505.1). Lineage (NCBI taxonomy): Eukaryota > Viridiplantae > Streptophyta > Polypodiopsida > Gleicheniales > Dipteridaceae > Dipteris > Dipteris shenzhenensis. The sequence goes on from NC_141597.1 coordinate 2,274,479, forward strand.
AGTAAATCTTATAAGCCATTAAGTGTGTATAATTGTTTCTTGGTCAAATTCTGGTAGGATGCCATTGTGTGTGCAAATTATGTTTTGAATGTCACCAACTAGGGCATTAAATAAAAGTTCTTAATTGCTTAAAAGACTACTTCCATATCAATTAGTAAATTAATCATTAAGGTCACAAGAAGTGTAAGTTGACATTATGCACGCTTTCGGAACTAGCTCCATTGATTATCAAGAATGTTGTTAATCTGAATCTATTGCAAAAGGAAATAGTGTGACAAGAATACCAAGTTTGCTTCACATTACTAAAAGGAAAATGACAAGACAAAACTAAATCTAAGGAACTCACATTAACGAGCAAACAAAAAGGGCCGATTTGTTGTGCTACTCCCTTGAACATTATGTTCTTGACCAACACACTAGATGAGTAGATTGGCTACACCTTGCAAATCTTAGACATTAAATCTTCCGATGTAGGATTTTCCTATACAATATAATTAAAATGTACACTAACAGCATAGACCATGGGACTCTTGCAAATTTGAGATTACCGGCTTCGCTTTGTGTGCAAAGATTCACCTTCTCAATGGTTGAATATGATCATGTGGAGTGCGATTGTTGGGAAATCCTCCAGCCCAGGATAGATTATACAAGTGGAAGAACTCCTTCCCTCTGCTTACGATCCTCACTTCCATATCTTTCGAAAGGGAATTGTGGGAGAAAATTCATAGATGGCTTGCTAAAGCACAAATCAATCAGTGCATGGGGTGAATAGTGGCTCTTTTAGGGGACAAACGGCATCTTACTAAAGATCTCTGGAGGTTTAGGAATGCTCCTGTCTTTCATTGTATAAGGCCCCCGTCAGTTTTTTTTTCATGTAGTCTAGGTTAACACAATAGATACTTGGGATTATTTTAGTCACGTGCATCAAGTTTTCAAACTTGCGATGATAGCACTTAGGGGATTCATGTACCTGCAACTGGGTTCCTCTCTTTTCATAGTTTAGGGGATTCGTGTAACTGCAACTGGTTTCCTTTCTTTCCAGTGTGTGTGTGTGTGTGTGTGTATGTGTGAGAGAGAGAGAGAATGTGTGTGTGTGTGTGTGTGTGTGTGTGTGTGTGTGTGTGTGAGAGAGAGAGAGAGAGAGAGAGAGAACCAAAATCGAAGGGGGACACTTGGCAAGAAACTGTATGGGACAGCTTTTTACAAAGGTATTAGTACATCGCACCTGGGAAGACAATGCTCAAAAACTGGTAGGGAACTCCCTCCTTCCAGCACTAGGATGGAGTTCATACACTAGGATGGGTTCATATACATTTAAATTCTGCTGGGTACATAATCTTACTACTGAAACTTGTTTGTGTGTGTGTGTGTGTGTGTGTGTGTGTGTGTGTGAGAGAGAGAGAGAGAGAGAGAGAGAACCAAAATAGAAGGGGAGCATTTGGAAAGAATATGTATGGAACAACTTTTTACAAAAGTGTTGGTATATGCTGCCTGGAAGGCAAGCTCAAAAGCTGGTAAACCTCCTCCTTCCAGCACTAGGATGGGTTCATATGCATTTACATTCTGCTGGTAGATGACCTTACTACTGAAACTTCTCTCCAGTTGACTAAGGCAGGTAAGTTCACAAAGTTCAATGTTCCTTATTCTCAATTCTCGTTTCGAAAAACATAGTACAATCCTTGATCAAGTATCAGGGTTTCCCTGAGGATGATGGCAGAGACCATTACATAACAACACTAGTTGACAATGACAGACCAGATGCCCACAATCATTGTGATCTAAACCTAGATGTATTCAAGATACAATTCAGAGACTTCTTGGTTGATGATTTGATGATCTTTAAAGCAAGCTTTCCTTTGTTGTCCTGCTGCCACTTGTGGCTATAACAAAGAAGAGGGAACATTATTGTTCTTTACCTTTAAGGTTTATCCGCTACTTAACTGCACTCATTCAGAAGTACTTGCTTGTAGTTGTTCTTCAAGCTCATTTGTTTAAAAAATACAATGCGGGAATGTTGCTAGTGCAACAATCCATTGCATTACTTCCAATACGAAATAATAAGCCTCTGCCCTGCATATGACAATCTAAGAGCACTTTCCAAATATTCCTAGACTTAGCTATGGAAAATGCCCTTGAGAACGACAAAACCTAGCCATAGATGGTAACCCATTAGCTCTTACCCATTGCCTTCCACGTAGGACTTACATTCCAACATTCCTCAAAACCTTGCTACCCCACTTGGGAATTTATGCCACGCTTGGTTTGTGGACTCAGTCAACCTCGCATGAGAGCTTGGAGCAGACCCTGGTTACAGGTTTTGTCCATAAATGGCACTTATGTTATTGCTTTCATGAATTCAGTCTATAAAGTCTTGCAGTCCATGTCTTTTTTAATACACAACACTTTTCGAGTCCACATCCACTCACAAGCTGGCAGCTTGATGAGAATTCCTTAGTAGAGCTTTGTAGCAAGCCTCATGATCATTAACAATTCACATAGATGATCCTAGGCAGGGAAAAAATTAGGGGCGAATATACCCAAGGGTAAATTTGGAGACCTCTCCAAGTTGTCTGAGCTAATTTTTAGCGCTCCAAATTTGATAAATTGCCCAAAAACACACATGGGCTAATCTTTAGAACTTTTTTGAATATTTTCAGCCTCAAAATGGTAGGACTGGGCTAATACTTAAAGCTCTGCGTGGAAAATATTTGCCCATTAACCTTCACTTTCATAACTGATATCCCTCCTTAAGTTTTATCCTGATCCTAGCAAGAGAATGCCTCTACACTCATGTTGTACAACCATGGCTACTACAAAAAATCTACAACATCAAGGACAGATTGCCCACATCTGCGGCCTACATTCTTGCATCTCAGCATTCCTGCATCAAACTACTTAATCACCCTATCGACAAAAAACCCACCCTATCAACACACATCCCTGATGAATGCTAGAGGGTTTTCTACAGACTTAAACGAGCGCAAAATAACAGCCTTAACATAACCAACATCGCTTTCCCATTCACACCCCTGAAAAAGATGACTCTCCCATCAAAGTGACCCATTATTCCACACTCATTTCAATGGCCATGGCAAATGGCTATCTCAAACCAGCACACAAGATGACAATTCTGGCTGTTACAACAAAGGCTATATAAATGTGTAGACTCTGCTCAACCAGGAAAACAGCAAAATTCCCACTGTAGGGGAATCGAAAAGGTATCGACGAAACAAGCTAGGACGTCCAATTCACCAAATAAGCCACCACATTCTTCTCAGTGCAGAATTAGTCTAAATAAAACTGTTTTCAAACATCCGCAATTGTAACCTCTACTTCAACTCCTGGCTCTATTGTGATTGATGTGATTTGCTTGACGACCTCAGAAGAACTGTGCAGATCAATGACCCGCTTGTGGACTCGTAATTCAAACCGATCCCAGGTATTCGTTCCTGTAGGTAAATGCAGGAAACACACTTGATGTTCAGTGTCAATTGAATGTTGGGAACATATCACTATCTTCTCCACCGTTGCAAAAATTCAAAGAATCAGAGTACTATGGCCAACAGAAAATCCGCAATGAGACAACTTTGGGTGGCAAATAACTTTATTCACCTTCACCGCAAGGAGACTTGCGAGTCGTGATATGCAGCACCTTGGTCGGCATCCTTACAGGGCCCTTTACTTTTAGCCTCTTGTCCTTTGCTCCTCGTACCAAATCGGCGCAAACTACACAGAGGCATAAAGCAAAGATCATTGTCTGAATCCTTAGAGCTAGCTGAAGAACAGACCTTCCTCGCAAATAGGAAACTACAAGCAATACGTATGCGTACGGTATAAAAACGGAAACCCTTGCTTACCTTTCTCTAAATTCTTTACATTTTTTGAAGAGAGGGTGATTCGGATGCGATGTACAGTTTCTTGTGCCTCCTCTATGCCTGCCTTCCCAGGCTTCATAGGCGACATAGCCATGGCCATATTTCTGCCAAGTTCACACAATGATGCGATAATCGCAGCGAAACAACGCAAGCGATGCAACCGGCACGCGCTTGAAAGAAATAACTTTGATGAAAAAGGAGATGCTACATTGGGAGCAGAATCAGATACTGAGCAATGAGACGTCTTGATCTGCTGCACATAGACAGGGAAAAAAAGAATCCAAGAAAGCAAATTCGAGATGATAAATCAAAGGAACAGACCTGGATAGGAACGAAAGCGCTGTCCCCCGAGACAGACACCAGCTGCAGCCGGCCGCTTGCTGAGGGGATGGATTTTGCTCGAAGCAGCAAATGGCGGAATGCTTGGAATCCCTGGGCTGGAGTCATAAAGCGGGAGGAATTAGGGTTTCAGTATAAAGCGTCTTCACACCTGGTCTTTAATGGGCTACACTTTTTTGCTCTTTTTTCCCTCACCATCGCTCTAACCTCAGATCAGTGCACACACGGACTGGTCGAACACACACCCACACGGCACTCACACAGAGATGCTACCGTAGGCTACACTTTTTTAACCCCTCGTTTTTTTTACGAGGGGGGAGGGATTCAAACGCAAGCAGCCAGCTCAAGCCTGCAAATGCCCATTTGAGTGCCACTACCTTGATTATCTGGGGTACATCGCAACCAGCCCGAAGCATAGATGATGAGTCATGCCTCCCCCGTTCCCCTCGGCTATTGTTGTGCCTTCCTATGAAAAACCTATTTAACATAGTATCTTTTCGATTGAGCTCCATTAACCTGAGTCTTAAACAATGCACCATCGGGACACCATCAAGATTTGCTAAGTGTATTGATCCATTACGATACATATGCACCAGTTTTAGCTTACGAGGGTGCTTGATATACCTACTGTCATAGAACAAACCAAATGTCCTTCTTTAAAAGGTCTTTACTTTATCCTTCAAGTGTCTATCATATCACTCTTTCCTTTGACTTTACATAACCTCTCTTGCTTCAAAGCCATATGTTTGCTCTCATTAAAACTATTGAGCTACATCAACCTCTCCTTAAAAGAATCCTCCATTCCCAACTTTTGCTATACCACCACTTAGAATGCCTCTAACTTCAACTCTATGGCTAACATTGCCTCTTGACCATACACTAATGAAAATGGAGTGACATTCATGGTAACCTTGTGAGTTATATGGTAGGCTCACAGTGTTGAGTGTAATTTCCTATCCCAATTTGTCCAATCCATTATACAAATCTTAGCGAACACGTCACAAATGATCTTGTTAATTCTTCTACCTTACCATTGCATTTAGGATTCTAAGGTTTATATTTTGAAATACGTGTCAATAATAATTCGAATTGCCTCATTCAGAAAATGAGTCCACAGTCCAACACTAATTCAAGAGGACAATTGTATCTTACAATGATGTTCTCATATGAAAAGACAGCTACATTCTCTACATTGTCTACCCAAAACGCTCAAGCCTCTACCCACTTAGTGACATAGTCTACAGCCATTAATCTGTACTTAGTTGTGGGCCCCTTTAGTTAGCAGAGCCATACTATTATGAGGTACCCATACACTAACATACATCACATTTCCATGCATAAGTCTTGCAAAATGAAAACACTTTAGGCCACCAAAAAGTAGCCTTTAATACTTTTTCAACCAATAGCTAAGCTAGCAAAATGGCCCCCACATATATCATGCTGGCAACCATGGATGGTCATGAAAACTAAGAATACCCCTAAGCAAGGTATAAGACATAGCCTCTTATTCTCATTCCCTCTATTAAGCAAGAGTTAATCCTTCATGAAATAGTCCTTGACTCAAATAATCTAAAAATGCTAAAATACCACCGCATCAACTAAAAATGTCAAAATAACGCTCATGTACCATATCAACTAAAAACAAAGAAGCATTGAGAAAATCATCACACACCTCCTCCATCATTAACATCCTTAATCCTAGATGGGTGGTTAGCTGAAAGGGGTAACTTTCATGTTCAACACCACTCTAAATTAGAACTCTTGCATACTAAAAGCCAATTAATAACCCTCCCTATTCAAGAAAGTTTTAAGATTAGGTACCTCTCTCTCTCTCTCTCTCTCTCTCTCTCTCTCTCTCTCTCTCTCTCCCCACCCCCTGTGTATGTGTGTGTTTACAATACATATGCAAACCAATTCTCTATGCTGTTGAACTTTAATTCAACATATTGATTCAATACAAATCCTATTCTAAGCATTACTTTGTAAAACAAGATAATGCTTCAAATTGTCATGCGATATTTCAATCAATTGGTAAATTTGTTTTTCTAGTACAGTCTTTATAGAAAATTCCAAAAATATAAACATCAATTGAAATAATGTTGCTGATATAAATGCCCCAGTATACTCGTTGAACTTTGTGAATTTGTCATCCTTAATTGAAGATTGAAGGACAGATTCTAACTTGCCACTATCCAACATAACATTTTGATAGAACAATAGATGTTACGAAAGGTTTAGTACGCATCTCCCTAGTTGTTATCCATGTCGCAATTAAGTATAACAAAATTCACACTTAACTATGTTTTGTCTAGTGTACATCCATTTTTTTTTCACTTGTCATGTGTTTTGACATTACAATGAAATATTACCAGTAGGTATATCCCATTCTGAGGTCATCGAGTGTACCTTGTCCAATGCCATTTTGTTGTTTTACTTTGACTTGTTGATGACTCTAATGTCATCAATGGATATAGTGTATTTTCCAATATGACAACATATTTCATGTTTAGTAAATGTTTGAATGTCAAAAATCTTAAAAGCTCATGTTTTATCATGGCTTACAGGGCATAGTCTATCACTTTTGGTTGATCAAAAAACATTTCTGTACTTAATTACCCATGAATGGAAATGGCATCCATTGATACATACACACACACACATTATAACACACTAAATCTATGACTATCAAAACATAAATATAAATATATATAAACAAATAAACAAACATATATATATGTCCACTACCATTTGATCTACTTTAAACAAATGAAGGCGACAAACATGAACTGCCATGGGATCTTCTCTAGCTTGAAAACCTTGGGGACGAGGTAGCAATAGGCTTTGAACAAGCAACAGAAGATATAGTTGCAGACAACAACGATAGAGAAGAAGAACTGGACAAAGATTATGAAGAGAAAGAAGAATACTCGGATGAAGACTTTGAAACAAGAGAACACAACTCAGACAAAAGATCCAAAGGAAAAGAACCAGTTTCAGACAAGAGATTCAAAGGAAAAGAACCAATTTTAGACAAAAGATCCGAAGAAAAAGAAGCAGTTCAGGACAAAAGATCCGAAGATAGAGACAAATTTGGACGAAAGACTCGATGAAGAAAGCAAATTGAATTTGGACGCAGAATCCAACCAAGACGAAGAGAATCAAGCTTTTCATACTTTACCAAACAATCTAAGGAGCTTCAATACAAATTCACCACTACCATCAACTGTAAGTCCACCAACACAAAGGCCGAATGCACCAGCCTACCTAATGGCGCACCCATAGGTAGCAAATTTAAAATGTAAATTTTTTGAGTTTCATGGTAAAGATAAAGAAGATCCAGACAGGCATGTTGCACAATTTGAAACTTGGTGGCAAGCCAATAGTCTCGACACCTTGTTTGGGGATCCAGAAAAATTGCAATAGTTCATGGGCACACTAGGTGGAAAAGCTATGCAGTGGTTTTACCTGTATGGAGTGGGAAATTTTGCCACTTATAATGACTTAAAGACATAGTTTGTGGAGAGATTTTGAAAAGAGAAAACCCCAGTGATGTAGAAGAAAGCTAAGGCAATTGAAACAAAAGAAGCTATCTTTTGAAGACTATGCCTAGCAATTTTTAAATCTAAATGCATGACTGGATGCAACAGAAAGACCAACCACTAAAACAATGGCGGAATACTTTTGCAAGGGACTAAAATAAGAAATTTGCAATTTGGTTGGGGGTCTCATACTGCCAGAAGGAGCAAATGGGTTTAATACCCTTGTTGATGCAGCCAAAAGTGCTAAAAGACACATAGGAACAATTAAGAAGAAAAAGAAGAAATCCAAGGTGGAATGCGATGAAGATTTCAAAAAAGATTTAGATGAATCAGAGAGTGAATCGAAATCCGAATCCATATTGAGCATGAATGAGTCCAAAAGTGATTCACAAACTGACTCAAAGCAGAAAAAGAAGGCAGCAAAGAAAGCCAAAAAGGAAGATGAAGAAAGAAAAGCAGAAGTCAAAAAAGACTCCTTCAACCTTTGATTTGGAGAAATTAGTGGATCAAAAGTTAGAAACATTGGTTGTGAATCAGAACCGACCACAATTGCAGTGTGAGATTTGCAGCAAGAGTCATCCAACTTCAGCATGCTGGTACATGTTACCCTAATGCACGCAACAATCCACAAAACAGTCAGAGAGAACTCCAGTACTAACGGGCGCCAATGCGGTAGCCATTGGAGCAAATGCAGCGATCGTTGCACAGCAGCATCAACAACAATAACAAAGAAATTAGGGACAACAAAGGAACTAGAACCAACAAACTAATTGGAATCAACAACGATCAGGACAATGTGGCTAATGCCTAGGAACATATGGTCACCATTCGAGACCCAATTGTGCCTTGTGGGTGAAGCACTAGGTTGAAAGGGGAATTCCAATTGTCCAATAGGCAATCAAGGTCCACCACCACCTCAAGCAACACAACAACCCCCCCAAAAGCTGATGCAGTGTTGATACAAGAACTGCCAATTCCAATTGTGCGATAGGCAATCAAGGTCCACCACCATCTTAAGCAACTCAACGGCCCCCCCATAAGCTGTTATAGTGTTGATACAAGAACTATTGAATACACTAAGAGGTGGAGCAGCAGCATACAAGAAGGGTAGTATGACCTGCATGAGTCGTGTGATTGTTCAGAGTGTATCCTAATTGAAACGATACCGGAAATACCACCGGGCGTGGAAGTCTTGGCAATGACGAGATAAAAAGGACCACTCCAAGAGACACCACAAGCAAAGAAATAAGTCAACAAGAAAGCTCTTAGATCGAAGGACCAAGAAGAAGTTCGAATAGCAGCGTTGAAAGAAATCTAGAAGGTATAAGGCAAAGAGGCAAAGATGAGTGTGGCAACTGCTGGATCCATAGGAACGGACAAATCCAAAACCTAATCCAATCAACAGTCTGCCATTAAGTCCGAAGTCAAGTCCTAGTCACAATCCAATACTAAGTCCAAGAAAGGATTTGGCTGCTGCAGATCTAAAAAGTAGCCAAGAGTTGGAGAACCAATCAACAATTCAGGAGCAGGGGGTGACTAGCCAAAAGAAGGACAAAGAAAGCCTCTCAGCCAAATTGTTCCATGCCCTGAAGCAAGTGTCTATAAAGATTACATCAGATCAACTATTGAGTTTGGCTCCCACGTTTTATGAGAATTTCTTTAAGCAACTACAAGAGAAAACAAGAGCCAAAAAATAAAATTTTTTAGGTCAATCAGATCACTAGCCATCATTGGAAGAACCACTAGTGTTGCAAGTAGAACCAAATTATGTGGACTATAAAGTCCCGGCAATCAAGGTGCATTGTAATGGTCAAGAAATACATGGAACATTGCTAGATGGGGGCTCAGGGGTGAATATCCTCCCGTAGAGCATGTAAGAAGATGGGTTTAACGGAGATGGATGAAGCACTTTTTCAGGTCAAAATGGCTGATCAAAGACGAGTTCAACCACTAGGTATTGTTCAAACTCAGCAAATCATAATCCAAGGCATGTCATTTAAAGTGAATTCTGTGGTCCTCTAGATTGAAAAGGGAAATTTCTCCTATCTAATGTTGCTAGGAAGGCCATGGTTTAAAAAATTCAAGGTGAAACAGGATTGGGGGGCCTCAAAAATCAAAGTCCAAAGCAGGAAAAAGAAACTCTGCTTGGACATGGTCTCAAAGGTGGTACTGGAAAAAGAAAATAGACCACTAATTCTGTAGTGTGTCAATATGCTGTCAAAGATGGATAATGATGAGGAGCAAGAATTTTTGGATGTGAATCCACCCATAGTGTCACTATTTGAAGTTGATGTAGGCCATATAGCACAGCGATATGCAACTGAAGTGGTAGCAACCTATCAAGTAATGTTGGCAAAACCAGTTGAAGTCCCAGCAAAGATCCGGGCAAAAAAAGCAAGTCAATACAAAAGCTGAAGAAGATCTGGATGAAGACTCCTCCCAACAAAAATGGGGTGAAGATGTTATTCGTAGAAGCCTATGAGGAGCAGATGCTAAAAGCAGCAAGGGTAAAAGAAGATGATTTGGAAGAATTGAATTTGGGCACAACAAAAAAATTGCAGATAGTAAAATTAAGTGTGCATGTGGAAGGCACTTTCAAAATAGAATTAATGCAATTTAAATATATTTTTTCTTGGGAATACACTGACATGAAGGGCATAGATCCAAGCCTATGTGTTCACTGCATAAATCTAAAAAAGGTTGTAGTTTTGGTGGTGCAGCAAAGATATCGAATGAATCCAAACTATGCCAAGTTGGTCAAAGAAGACATTGATAAATTGCTCAGAGGAGGTTTTATATACCTGGTGGATAAAGTGACATGGATTTCTCCTATAGTCATATTTCCCAAGAAAAATAACAAATTGTGGGTTTGTGTGTCCTACACAAAATTGAATGCAGCCACTATAACTAACCCCTTTCCTCTACCTTTTTATGACACAATGCTTGATGCAATAGCGAGCCATGAGGCGTATAGTTTTCTAGATGGATTCGGCAGGATAATCAATTCAGATGGCTGAAGAAGATAAAGACAAAACAACATTTGAAAGAGGCCAAAGAACCCAAAAATGCCAAAGAAGTCATGAGATTCATTGGGCAAGTAAAATGGCACAATAGGTTCCTCAGGTATTTGTCCTATGTCTATCAACCATTATCAAGATTGGTTAAGCCAAATGAACAATTTTTTTAGAGTGGAGAGAAACAAAAAGCATTTGATTTACGAAAGAAAATGTTCATAGTAGCACCTATTTTTATTCCACTAGATTGGACCTAGGAATTTCATGTTTTTGTGGATGCGTCGGACATTGGCATAGGGCAGTATTAATGTAACCTTGAAAAAGGGGTGGTTCTAGCCAGTTTACTATGCCAGCCATACCTTGTTACCAGTCGAATGGAACTATTCAACTACTAAAAGGGAAGGCTTGGGTATGATATATGCCTTGCAAAAATTTCGGCACTATCTTTTGGCTAACATAGTGATCATTCACGTTGATCACCAAGCATTACTGTATTTGGTCAATAAGCCACAACCATATGGAAGGGTATCAAGATGGATTCTACTCTTACAAGAATTCAATTATAGAATTGTGCACACTCTAAGAAGACAACACCTCATTGCAGATTACCTTAGCAGATTGGAGTCTAGGGAACACCCAAGACAAGGAATTCTGGATGACCTATCAGATGCGTCTTTGTTCCAAGTGGAAGCCATTTGTGGAACAAATTGGTATGACACAATGTTGCAATTTCTGACAAATGGAGTGTTTCTTGAGAGTTTCACAAGAGATTAGAGGCATAGAATCACTCTTAAAACTAGACCATCCATGATTATCATAGGAGCATTGTATAAAAGAGGAATAGATCAAATACTCCAATGATGTGTCCCAAACCATGAGCAGCATGCAATTTTGTAGGAAGCCCATCAAGGAAGATCGGGTGGTCATTTTGCGGGGGATGTGACAGCAAAAGAGTTTTTTACTGGATTGTGGTGGCCAATAGTACTTAAGAATTCACAAGAATTTTTAAAGAAATGCTGGTAGTGTCAAAGAGATGGGCAACCATCAAATGCTAATAGATTGCCATCGAACCCAATTTTACCACTGGAGCCATTTCAAAAATGAGGTCTAGATTTTGTGGGACCATTCAAACCAGCTGCAAAAAACACTTGGAATAAATATATTTTGGTAGCCACAGATTATTTTACTAAGTGGGTATAAGCACAAGCTTTGCATGACAATTCATCGGATAGTACTGCAAAGCTCCTATACCACAATATCATTACACGGTTTAGATGTCCAAGAGAGTTAGTATCAAATCAAGGAGGACACTTCCTAAATAGAACCATTAAAAAACTGATAAAAGTTCACATGAATGTTCATAAAATTGTATCAACACACCATCCACAAGTAGCCTGATAGGCAGAAAGTTATAATAAAATCATGAAGCAAATTCTAAAATTAACAGTTTTGGAAAACAGAATGGACTAGGACACAAATTTGGATTCAGCATTGTGGGCATTCTAATAGAATTCAAGGTGAGCATGGGAATGACACCCTTTAAGTTGGTCTATGGAGTTGAGGCAGTAATACCCATGAAATTTGTGACCACTAGTTTATGGGTCTCACCAGAGAAGCTAAGCATGGAGGAGTTAGTGGAATTCCAACGATAGCAATTGAATCAATTGGAAGAAGATCGACTTGAAAGTTGGCATACTGCACAAGTCATCCAAGAGCGAAGAAAATGAAATTTAAATTATTCAAGGAAGGAGATTGGTATTGATGTTTAATACAAAATCGGGGAAGTTCCCTGGAAAATTGAAGTTGAAACCTGATGGACCATTCAAAATTGTGAAGGATTTAGGCCAAGGAACATTTCGACTGGCTGATATGCATGGTCATATATCAATGAAACAATGTGTTCTGATTGAAGCCATTTGTTGGATTGAGGAACAAGTATTATTCAACTTCAGACCAGTTGGTTTGACATTGGACTTTGAAAGATCCAACGATCGGGTACATTGGGCCTTTAAAAAGGGAAATCATGCAAGGAAGTGATGACAGTGATACTTCACACGTGTAGGTGAATCAACACATGCAAAAATCAGCATTTCACTTTGTTCACAACAGTCATTCCGAATTTCCCATCATCCCATGCCTACTTCAACTATAAAAAAATCATCCTTTCTATTCCCATCAACTTTCCAGCATGTGGACCAATCTCAAATGTGTTGCTGAAGAGCACATAGTAGGTGAAGGAGCCACAAGCAGTTCATCCAGCTTACAAGTGATGGCAACTTCATACAATCCATCAACATGCAAGAGGAAGGGGCCACAAGCATCACAATGGTCACTTCCTAGTCAAGTGAGCACTAACATGGACAACAAAGCAATGGAGTCATTGTGACCCATGAAGAAAAGGTCAGTATACACTTCTAGTTGTAATTTTCAAGACTTTAAACACGATTTGGATACAACTAACCCCCAAAACATTACATAGTTGCATAAGATGGGACCGCATGAGTATTATCATCTTCCATGGTGGGAATGGGTAATGAATATGGAGGCCCAAATTGACCATGTGAGGGACACAAAAGGAATGCTAACACTAGAATTGCTAGTATAATAGTTGAGTTGGTAGCTAGAGCTTTCAAATTACTGTTTATTCTAAATGCACCAACAAACACCACATGCAAAGAGGCCAACTCCTATGGATATAACTAATAAGACACGTAATCTAATAGAGCTTGCGACACATACCATATAGGAGAAACTCTAGGATGATGCAAGCACATGCTAAAGGAAGGCGACAGATGTACCTACTAGGCAACCAATGATTGAGTTGCACAAACTAGGAACCAACAGATGCCATAGATCCCCCAAATTGCACAATACTTGGAAATTGCCAAAAAATTAGACCAGAACCCAACTTGCCTCTACTGCAATTGAGGAAGCTAGAGAAAAAGAAGTGGTGCACCACTATCCAACACCCATGAATCAGTGGTTGATGCTTCTTGAACTGAGGAACACTCTTTCTCAATGGCCAGAAATAGATCCAACTCTGCTTCCACTGTGTTAGCTATCTCTTTCCCCTTATCTATCTTCTTCAGGGTACCATTCTTTTCATCTGCTTTCTTGACCCGGTAATCTGCAATCACATGGCCCTTCTTCTTGCAGTAGAAGCATTCTTACTTCTTCTTGTCGCCCTCCTTCTTTTTGTCACCACTAGTAGAGGACTCACCTTTGGTGGAGGAACCACCTTTGCCTTTCGCAGTGGCAAAGAATGCAACATCCCCATTGCCACCTCCATCTCGAGCTTTAAGCCTCAATTCCTCCTCCATAAGTAAAGGACAAAACTCCTCAAATGACAATGGTTGGGGTCTCACATGAGTGTTAAGCAATGTTACCAATTTATCAAACCTTGGTGAACATATCTGGAGACACCACCGAGCTAGCTCTTTGCTAGTCTTTTGTATCCCAGCACTAGCCATCTGGTCATGTAGATTTTTTATTTGGGTTATGAATGCCTTCGCTGTCTCTCCTTCATTAAACTTTTCAACTGCGAGCTGATTCTCCAGGTTCTGGATCCTTGTCTGATTCCACGTCTCATACTGACTCTTCAATATGTTCCAGGCCACAGTTGCCTTAGATGTATGCTGAATCAAGGTCAAAACATCATCAGTACTACTTGTAACCAGGGCACACAGAGAGCATCTGCATTCCTGCGTTTCCAAGCTCGTAGAAGGTCGGCATTAGGAGGTATCATACTCCCCAGATTTGCTAGGTCGGGGGTTCCTTATGGTTCTAGCTCAGTCCCTGGTACTATCTCTAGAAGCTCATATGAATCCATAATAGCAGTAATTTTAAACTTCCACAGAGTGTAGTTTGTACCATCTAGCTTGCCTCCAGACTGGTGGGCGAATCCTCAACGCCTAGATTGTTGGTGCAGTAGCAGTTGCTGAACTGCCGCTTCCTGTTGCCATCACTCCGTATGCTGTTGAAGCCCTCGCCTCTCTTCTATTCTTCGATCCTTAGAGCTGCTTGGGATCTGATACCATGTTAAATTACACAGCACAGCGGAACAGAAACTGAACAAAGAATAGAGAGTACACAACAAACTGGAGATGAACAAAATTCTCCTTCAATACTGATGTAGTACAGATGATGGCTCCATCCACCCATGTGCTCCCACAGTGGAGCTTAGATGGCGTCCTAGACAGATACTAGGTGAAGAGCTACTAACTGGAAGATCTGATATGATACAATGGACTAGGGAGGTCGCCTCTTTATAGCTATGAGGGTGGTAGTCGGATCAATGTAGTCAGTGGAACTGACCAGTCAACCTAGTCGGTGAAGCCAACCAGTCAACTAAGTCAGTGGAACTGCTTAGTCGTCCATGGAATATTCAAGGAATATTCCCTATACTGTCGCGTCAAGGGCTCTCGCCCTCGAACTCCCACCAGGGGGGCCACCGCTGGCCCCCCTGGGACCCCCTAGTTGGGGGCCAGTTGGCCCCTAGGCCCCAGCAAGAATAAAGGGCTCCCACACAATCACCTTTCGAATCAACGGTCTCATTGATAGACCTCATCTGACATGCAAGTCAGGATCCATCCAGTGTCCTAGGCTCACACATGGCTTCTCCTCATATGGGGGCCTTACAACTTGAGCACCTTGGACCACTGGTGGTTACCAGGAGGGTGGGGCATTGAGCATATCTAACAGTGACCCAAAAATAGAAAAGAATAAGGGTGAGTTACCAAAGATAGAAACAACACTATATCTAAAGGGAAAGAAGATAATTCCTAAAGACTTCTCAATCCAAGTGTTTGAGGTGTGCCTCTAATGCAACCCTCTGACACCTAAGAAGCATGCACACCAAGAAGGATAGCTAGGTACCCAAGTAGTCAATCGAGTAGAAAGGTGACAAGGAAGTTGAGATTACCATGGAGCCACTAGTTGTGGTAGGTCTCAAAGGCAAAGCTGTAATCACTAAAGTGCCTAGAGTCTAAGATACCATGAAGTCAAGAATCGACATGCAACTATATGTACTTACTATAGTGTCTAATGTGAAAGGCAAAAGATTCTCATTGAGTTGCATGAGCTACTTTGAACAACTCTAAAAGGTGTAGAGCTAGGCACACATGAAGTTGGGACCAAATCTGAGCAACCAACCTTTTTGGTTCATTAATCGTTCCTCAATTGTAAGGTTACTTTTGCCACCCCTGAAGGTTCTTGCAAGAGAAGGCATAGATCAATTGTTCCACTTTGAAAGTGATCTTCCTCTTGATGTCAGAATGTCCAATTGGCACCAACTCCATGAGGGGACCCTAGCTCTACTCACACTTGATGGAATTGGCACCAACTCCATGAAGGGACCCTAGCCCTACTCACACTCCATGGCATGTGGCTGAAAATTGAGTTCCTTCTTAGGCTCTCCTTTACAACAAAAGAGGGCATGTGGCTTGCAAAAGAAAGTGGAGGCCTTTTATGAGGACAAGCTTGAGTTCAAGGAGTCTGAGTGCAAGAAGCTACAGGTAGCATTCATTACACTCTAAGAGGCTAACACCAAGTTGCAAGATGAACACTCCACAATGACTTGTCAATTTTACGAGACCTAGGCCTAGTTGTTGCAAGCATAAGGCACAAATGTCACACAAGGATAGTTTCCCGCAGCAAACCAAAAACTAATGGAGTCCCACATTTGATTGACTACCATCACTACTAAGCTTCACCAGTTGTGCCAAGATAATGCCACACTTTACTAGAATGTGGCTACTCTAAAACATATCCAGGCCTTGCTACAATAGATGAACGTCCCTAAGGAGTACCTTAGTAAATTGGCCTAGCACTGAGGACCTAATAATGACAAGGATGGTGCCTCTTGGTAGGGTGGTACATTTGAACTAAAGGTGGCTACTCTAAAATAGATCTAGGCCTTGCTACAATATGTGAATGCCCTTGGGGAGCACCCCAATAAATTGGCCAGCATCAAGGACTAGATGATGACAAGGGTGGTACCAATGGGCAGGATGCTCCTCAATTGGCCTCACAATCCTTTTCCAGGCTTGGTACACCCTTCTTCTCAGCAAAAAAACACTTGTTTTAAGAACACAGTGGCTACGAAGGTCCAAGAACCAACCAACAAATAGGCGATGGACTTGTTGGCTGAGAAGACTATGGCCCAAACTCTATTGCTACCTGATCTTGATCCTCAACTTCTAGATGTTGGGTGAAAATAGATACTCAACCTTCTCCACCCCATTTTACTGAGATTGCCATTCAAAAATCCCCAAAACATTTAACTATAGCTAGCACCCTACTCGTACAAGAAGTTTTGTCAATTCTACATTTGCATAGCCCAGTGCCATTTTGCACTATGTACCTAGTAGATCTTGTTCTAGGTATCCTATTGAACTATTGAATTGTCTACAATAGAGGTAGATGGCTGCAAGACAAATATATTTGGCTCCTCATGGCCTTTACATAATACAGAATGGCTTGGTTATCTACAGGTAAAGTCTCCATGTATATTGGGACTACCATGAGTATGATTTGACATTAAAAGGCAAAGCCTAATGCCACATGTTAACCTTTGGTTAACAGGTAACTCAGGTTGAGTTCTAGCTCAACAAAAAGGAGCTAGGGTAGAGTTCATGCAAAAGAAGGCATGTGGATTTGGTCAACACCTTCCTCCAAGGTGGTGCGACTCCATAAATTATGAAGAAATGCAAGCCAAAGGTAGAGGTGGTCAATCATGGAGCGCAGTCCAGCTAATTAGGGAGAGAATAGAATTAGACGAAAAGACAAAGCCCAACATCATATGTTAACCTTTGGTTAACAAGCAACTCAGGTTGAGTTCTAGCTCAGCACAAAGGAGCTAGGGCAGAGTTTATGTAGAAGAAGGCATGTTGATTTGGTGAACACCTTCCTCTAGGGTGGTGCAACTCCATAAATTATGGAGAAATGCAAGCTACATGTAGCGATGGCTAATCATGGAGCACGGTCCAACTAATTAGGGAGAGAATAAAATTAGAAGGTAGTAAGCTCGATCGTCCTAGTTGAGGTCATGAGCTTGCTTACATAGCAATAGCTTTGTTAGGTAGAGATAAATGAGTCTTACTTAGTTGAATAGGGAGTTGTGAGTATGTGATCAGGTCCTGGCAAGTCTAGAGAAAGGGATGCTAGCTGAGAGCTTTAAGTCTAAATTGAGGTGAGTGAAGGTGAGCATGCATGAGGTTTGTTGTGCATGTGTGTAGCTATAAGCTGTTGTAAGTAGTTCTAACTCCAGTAATATAGACATTTTTTGTTTATTCCATTCTCTTTCTATTCAAGTGTGCCAGCACTTGTCTTCATATAGTTCACCCACCCAACACATTGCTATATTTTGTTAGATTCTACATTGGCATTTGTTCCCAACCAACTCATTTCTAGTAGAAGCCTTGCATAGCAACCTGAGAATTGCAAGACAATGCATTTTCTACACAAGAAGGCACCTTATGAAAGACATGCACTCAACAACCCAAGCTCAAAATGGGTTAGTTATTCAACTCGCAAGACAGGGGAAAAGATGGTCAACATTTGGCGATCTTGCTGGGGAGAGATGTGTTGAAAGTATCAAGAGGAAATTGAAGTGGATTAAGAATAGGAGATTATAGACCTAAGCACATAGATTTTTATAGTAGGAGCTTATTCCTTGACCTGAGTGGAGCTTCAATAGCTTCTCCATCTAGGAGGAAATTACAAGATCTACTCCATCTAGTGGAGCTTCAATATCTACTCCATTGAGATGTGTTGAAAGTATCGACAATTCGCGTGGATTAAGAATAGGAAATTATAGACCTAAGCACATAGATTTTAATAGTAGGAACTTATTCTGACCTGAGTGGAGCTTTAATAGGTACTCCATCTAGTAGGATATTACAAAAGATTTCTCTCATAATAGCCCAAAGACTTAAGAATTGTATAGACCTATCTCATGAGATGACCTGTATCTAGACTGGGGATTGTTATGAGGCAACCCTTTGTATCATTCAGGCAATACAAAATGTCTGGTACATGCTTAGTGAGGAGAGAAAGGTACACAATGAGAAGAGAAGACTATTTGTGTAGAAGTCAAAGAGGTTGGTAGAATATGGAAGACCAAGAATCTGCCTTAAATTCTCAACCAGTAAGGGATGAGCAATGGAATAGTGAGGAGGATTCAGAAGACCACCTTAAAAGACAAGTTCAAGGTAGATGACGACTTGGCTACATGTAGAGGGAAGTGGTTTTTGAGAACTACATCGACACTTGAAGTGAACTCATTTCAAATTTGCATCTGAGGCAACCTGAACTCGTCAATAGAGAAGCGATCTATAGGTTCTAGGGGGAGGATTTTGAGTAGTCATCCATTGAAAGTCTCCATTCTAGGGAATCCAACAGGTCTAGATGCAGACCGAGCGACCATGAGAATAGTTCTCCAAGCCAACAACATAATTTTAGCTCAGGATCCTGAAGATACTTCAAGCCAGGCACAACAAAGGAGGTCTATATATGTGTCAGAAGCAGAGGAGAAAGAGACTAAACATAGTGCTTCCTGTATTGATCTTTCAAAATGATCACTTTTATAGTCATGAACATTGATGAAATTTCTACGATAGTTAAAGGCAAAGTTGAACAATTGACAATAATTGATGGTCCAATCTCAACAAACTGAGCAACTATAATTCCTTTCATTCTCTAATGAATTTACAGCTAAAAATTCCATTGCTATGTCTAAGTCTCTTTCTTCCATCTATTGCATCTCTCATTTGTCCTAGAGAGACGATATGAATACCAGCAAATGGTCAATGACTTTTGAGAAATGGGATGAAAGATGTATATGACACACAACATAGGGTTTGGAAACAAAATTGTGGGGTTAAAGGTCACTGTGCCTTAACCCCAGTTATGTACAATACTCAAACACATATATAAATGAATGAAAAAGAAGATTAGGGTGGTTCTGCACCCACCAAAACTTGTGTGGCTCTCTGTCTCCCTCTCTCTCTCTCTCTCTCTCCTTCTTCCGTTCTTGCTTCCGTTGAGAGCACTCTCAACTGGTATCAGAGCCCGGGTGATCTAGCTGAGCGTGCGTGAATGCTTGGAAGCTTAGTAGCTCTGTGGGAGGAAGGAGAAGCTTTGTGGGAAGCTTTGTGGGTGACTTTACTTGCGTCCGAGTGTGCAGAGACCTTGGAGGAACCTTTGGAAAAGTCACTTTGGCTTTGCGAAGTGGTTTTGAGAGCCTGTTAAGAGCTTTCAAAGAAAAAGTCGTTTTTTGAGCTTTTCCCTGTTCCGTTCGATGACAGAGACTCCGTATTGACTTGTAGAGGCAACTATTGCTTGCTTTTGGTGTCCACATTACTTCAGGAGCCTGGAAACACCTTTATTCTTGAATCCGGGATCATTTCATTGGATTTCTGACTCACTGTGTCAGTTCCTGCGTTTTTTTCCCGGGTGTTGGAACTCAAGTTTGGAGCAACCATTTGCAGATCTGTCAATTCCAGTGGACTCAAGAGGTCCTAAAACTTCTATGTTGCTCATCATTCGCACTCCGGTGGAGTTTACAGATAGCTCTGTTTCCAAAAACGTTTTTCAGTCCGTGTGTTGGACCCAGTGATTGAGACCACGGTTTCCAAAACCGTCTGTCCCATTGCGTTCCGGACGCCCAAAAACCCCTACCTATCAGTTCTTGCATGATTCGGTGGAGGATTTTCAGAGTTATAAATCTCTGTGTATTCGATTTCGTCTCTCTATTATGCATTTTTCATACTAAGGTTTTGAAACCTTAGATTTATGCCACATGGCAGTGGATAAGTGTTGACTCCCATTTCTCACTCATCGGTTGGGATTTTGGAGTTCTGGCAGAAGAGAGATATTTGCAGATTTTCTTGCTGAGTCCGATTATGCAATGGCGCCCATGTTTTGAAGCATCTCAGGTTCTATTTTCAGTAGCGCTCATTACCGTGAGACTATGAT
This sequence comes from Dipteris shenzhenensis, assembly GCF_047967505.1. NCBI lineage: Eukaryota > Viridiplantae > Streptophyta > Polypodiopsida > Gleicheniales > Dipteridaceae > Dipteris > Dipteris shenzhenensis. The sequence continues at coordinate 2,295,221 of NC_141597.1, forward strand.
TTCTTGAGCATACCTTATGCAGATCACTCTGGTTGCAGTTTGAGCAGTGTGCGCTCATTCGTGGTATGCATTGGGTTGCAATGGATGATTTATAGGCCATTTGGATGCATTGCGGTCCTTATTAGATGCGCTGATATACCCGAATTGCCTTGTGGGATGCTATTTTTTATGGACGCTTTGCACATGGATGCTATTTTATGCTGAGGGATAGCTTTGACACATTGTTGGTGATGCACTGATAGTGCTATGCTCTCTTGGATGAGATATTATTGATGCATATGCCAGTGGACAGTGTTTATGCTTGAGTCATTTGGCACTTATTGGCATTTTCTTTTGGGCCAGATTTGCTCATATGGATGCATAGTATATGCACATGAGTCAGATGCTTTGAGCTTTGAGTTTTGGTGATATTTCAGTCTATTGTGGCATACACATTTGGGTGCACCTGGTATTTGGTGTGATTCTCTCTTAAGGCACTAGCATTTGGGATTTTGTTTCATTTGTATCATGGCATCCTCTTCCATGTCTGAAAAGGAGTTTTTCAGCATTAAAAAGTTTGATGGGACAAACTTTTCTTTGTGGAAAGAACAAATAAGGGATGTGCTTATTCAAAAGAAGCAGATTAAACCCTTGGCAGGGATTGAAGCTAAGCCTGCAAATATGTCTGAGGATGATTGGAATGAGTTGGATGCATTAGCGAAGTCTACTATTAGACTTCATCTTGCAGAGTCAGTTTATTTCACAGTAGTAAATGAGCAGACTACTGAAGATTTGTGGAAGAAACTGTGTGCCACTTATGAGAAGTAAACTGCCTCTAATAAAGTTTACCTCATGAAGAGGTTGTTTGAGCTGCAGATGAAGGAAGGGGTCTACATTGCTTCTCACTTGAATGAATTCAATATTATTTTCAGCCAGCTTCAGGCTTAGAAGATGAATTTTGATGCAGAGACTAAGGCAATATTTCTCTTATGTTCATTGCCATCCTCATGGGATACCTTCCGTACAGCTGTCAGTAACTCTGCACCTGGTGGAGTACTGAAATTTGATGATGTTGTGGGTAGCTTGTTGGCCGAGGAGATTAGACGGAAGTCTATGGATGGCAACAAGCAGGATGCAGCCTTAAATGTGCAAAGGGGCAGACCACAGTTCAGGGGGAAGTCCCAAGAAAGAGTGAAGTCACGTAGCAAATCCAGGGCACGGAACATTGAGTGTTACCATTGTGGCAAGAAGGGCCATATGAAAAAGGATTGCTACAAGCTGAAAAGAGAGCAAAAGGATAAGAAAAAGAATGCAAATTGGGGTGCAAATCAAAAGGAAGAGAGTCCAAGGGAGGACAAAGGAAAAGTGAAGATCGAGGAGATCAATGCAGTCACACATGATAGTGACAATGATGTTCTCTTCATGTCTAGTTTATATGCAGAGTTGCTTACCACTTCAGATGATGCATATTCCCAGGATTGGATTTTGGATTCTGGTGCTTCATTCCATGTTACTCCCCATAGGGAATGGTTCTCCACTTATGACAGTGGAAAGATAGGTTGTGTGCATCTTGGAAATGACTATGCATGTGACATAGTGGGAGCAGGTGACAAAGTTTTCTTTTGCAAATGGGTCTGCATTTGTTTTGAAACATGTGAGACATGTGCCTAAGTTGACCAAGAGTCTTATTTCAGTGGGTCAGCTAGATGATGCTGGTTTTCACACCACTTTTGGCTTTCAGAGTTGGAAAATTCAAAAGGGCTCTATGCTTTTGGCCAGGGGTGCCAAGTGTGGGACTTTGTATCCCTTACATGTATCAGGGGTATTTGATCATGTTGTTGCAATAACCGAGCAGCCAAGCACTTCTTTGTGGCATTGCAGGTTGGGGCACATGAGCCAGAATGGAATGAAACTCTTATGCCGTTTGGGTTATGTACCGCATTTGAGTTTCTCTGATTTTGAATTTTGTGAGCATTGTCTCTATGGGAAGCAGACTAAATCAGCCCATAAAAGAAGGGGAAAGAAAGAGTTTGAAATGCTTGATTTGGTGCATTCAGACGTATGTGGTCCCATGCCTACACGGTCATTAGGCGGGGCTGAATACTATGTGACATTCATTGATGATGCAACTAGGAAAGTGTGGGCTTATGCTATAGCTCGGAAGAGTGATGTGTTCTAGGTATTTCAGAAATGGCTGGCCTTGGTTGAGAATCAGTCAGGTAGAACGCTTAAATGCCTACGGACTGACAATGGTGGAGAGTATCTCTCTCATGACTTTCAGCATTTCTGTGATACTCGTGGGATTAAGAGGGAGCTTACATCCCCTCGTACTCCAGAGCAAAATCCAGTTGCAGAAAAGATGAACCGTACCATTCAAGAAAGGTTGCAATGCATGCTTTCCAATGCAAGTCTTTCTGGTGGTTTTTGGGCTGAGGCAATGAAGACTGCAGTGCATGTGATCAATAGATCACCTAGTAAGAGTTTGGATGGTGGTATTCCTGAAGAGGCATGGAGTGGCAAGAAGCCCTCTTACTCTCATTTGCGTATATTTGGGTGTGAGGCATATGCACATGTGCCAAAAGAGCTTCGAAAGAAGCTAGATCCGAAGTCTAGGAAATGCATCTTTCTAGGTTATGGTGAAAGTGGAGAGATGGGCTATCGTCTCTGGGATCCAGAAGCAAAGAAGATCATACGCAGCCATGATGTGGTCTTCAATGAGAAGAAGATGCATAAGGCACCCATGAGGGATGTGGAAATGAGGAGAATCACTTTCCAGGATGTGAATCCACCTGCATATGTTGATAGACAGCAAGCTGTCCATGCACCAAATGTGCAAGAAATGGTACAACCAAGTACTCCCACAGGTATACAATCAAGGGTAGATGATGGATCATCTATTGGTGGAAATGATGAGCCAAATGTGGCTGATATGCAAGTGGGACAGCAAGCTAAAATGCCCTTGAGAAGATCATCTAGAGTGTCTAGACCGCCTGATAGGTTTGTTCCAGGAGTAGACTATGTGATGCTTACTGATTGCGGGGAGCCTTCTTGCTACAAAGAGGCTATGATGCGTGAGGATCAACGCAAGTGGGAGTATGCTATGCAATCAGAGATGAGTTCACTTATGAAGAATAAGACTTGGGACTTGGTTTCTTTGCCACATGGAAAGAAAGCATTGCCATGTAAATGGGTCTACAAAATGAAGGTCACAGGTGATGATGTGTCTAGGTACAAGGCCCGTTTGGTTGCTAAAGGGTTCAAGCAAGAGAAGGGTGTGGACTTTGATGAGATATTCTCTCCAGTTGTGAAGATGACCACACTTAGATGCATGCTTGGACTAGTGGCAGCAGAGGATATGGAGCTTATGCAGATGGATGTCAAGACAGCTTTCTTGCATGTGGATTTGCATGAGGAAATTTACATGGTGCAGCCGGAAGGCTTTGAAGAAAAGGGCAAAGAGCATTTAGTTTGCAAGCTGAAGAAGAGTCTCTATGGTCTTAAGCAAGCACCTAGAGAATGGTATCAGAAGTTTGATGCTTTCATTCGGTCCCAGGGTTTTAGAAGGAGTGAAATTGATCACTGCCTCTACACTAAAAGGGCTAAGGATAGTAGCCTGATAATCCTGGCACTATATGTGGATGATATGCTATTGGCTAGCAAGAATACTTATGAGCTAGATGCATTAAAGGCCAAGTTGCATGAGGCCTTTGATATGAAGGATTTGAAACTTGCAAGTCATATTCTTTGTATGCGCATCACGCGTGATCAGAGTAGGAAACTCCTTTGGCTTTCACAAAAAGAGTATGTTACAAAAGTATTGCAACGTTTCAATATGGAGGGGGGGAAGGCAGTGAGTACTCCATTGCCTCCATATGTGAAACTGAGTCATACAGATAGTCCCAAATCAGATGAGGAGAGGGCTATGATGGCTAAGGTTCCTTATGCATCAGCGGTTGGGAGTCTTATGTATGCTATGATAGCTACTAGACCAGACATTGCATTTGCAATGGGAGTTGTTAGCAGGTATATGGCTAATCCAGGAAAGAGGCATTGGGAGGCGGTTAAGTGCATCATGAGGTACATGAAGGGTACCAAGGAGATGTGCATTTGCTTTGGTAAAGGAGACATGCGTGTACTTGGGTACACAGATTCAGACTATGCAGGGCATGTGGATAGTAGGAGATCCACTTCTGGTTATGTGTTCACCTTTGCAGGTGGTGCAGTGTCGTGGATGTCTCGTGCACAGAAGTGCATTGCTTTGTCTACCACAGAGGCTGAGTATGTTGCAGCCACAGAGGGTTGCAAGGAGGCTATATGGCTTGATCGGCTAGTGGGAGATTTGGGGATTCATACAGGTGTACCGACATTGCATAGTGATTCCATGAGTGCTATTCAGCTAGCATGGAATCCGGTCTTTCATGCAAAGAACAAACACATTGAGGTCAGGTACCATTTCATCAGGGAGGTACTTGAGGACAAGCGCATAGAGCTTGTCAAGGTTCATACAGATGATAACCCTGTAGATATGCTGACGAAGAGTCTACCTAGTCAGTGGTTTGAGTATTGTCGTGTATTGATGGGCATTGGATAGTATGCTCACTAGTTGTTCTCCCTTAAAGGCACATTGTCCTTTAAGTGGGAGGTTGTGGGGTTAAAGGTCACTGTGCCTTAACCCCAGTTATGTACAATACTCAAACACATATATAAATGAATGAAAAAGAAGATTAGGGTGGTTCTGCACCCACCAAAACTTGTGTGGCTCTCTGTCTCCCTCTCTCTCTCTCTCTCTCTCTCTCCTTCTTCCGTTCTTGCTTCCATTGAGAGCACTCTCAAAAATAGCAACACACATCATTTTAGGATGGAACTATTCTCACTCCAGTTCCAATAGTTCAGTTAGAACAACAACTGATACTTTCTCAAAGCAAATTTTAGAATTGGGTTATGGCAAAATGGTAATCTACTGAGTGTTAACACTACATATGCTTTTGAATCTTTCATTGAATTCTAGTTTGCTCTAAACTAATCATGACTTGCAATTCTTTGGAACATAGAAAATTGTTATGCTGAATAGCATTAAGGTTGAGTCCATTTGTAATCAATGCATTGGTAGCAGAGTAAACTGGGAAGGCTCGAAACACTTCTGCATGAATGTTGCCAATATACTCCAATCATTCATATAGTAACTTTGTAAGGAAACAACACATTGCAAGGTACTACCCACACAAACGTGTTGCTCCATCATGTGAATGTTCACAAATTCCCGTCGGTTGGTGCATTAGCCATATCCCACCAATCAAACCCCATTGACCTGGTGCCATAGAGCTACCCCGTCAACCTAACTTCTGACCACGGCCTAACTCATCGCCCCAATTAAATGCTTGTCATAGTTATTATCCCGTCGAGCTGATAGCCGTTGTGACCCGTGGCTTTAGAGATATCTTGCCAACCATTGCTATCCTGCTACTCCACCATTGGTGCAGTGTACCCACCCCCATGCCTGTGGTCATATCTGTATCCCTCTAATCATCGTGTTAGATCGATCACATCGCCTGATATCATTCTTATTCTGCCACCCATTGCTATACTCTTACTCCGTCGATCATCGCTTCACTCCTATCACGCCGCCCGTTGCGATTGTCGATCCCCATGCCCATCACAATAACTATACCACCGCTCGATGCACTATCCGTATTCTGTCGACTTGTGATCCTACCACACACATGGCAAGATCTATCCCACCAATCGTTGTGATACATCTATCCTACCGCCCGCTGTCATTCTTATTCTGTTGCCGTTGTGATATGCTTGTCACCGCCGCCTGCCACAATACCAATATCCTGCCGCTCGATGTGATACCCTATCCTTTTGACCGTCACCATAGAGCTATCCTACCGACCGTCGTGATACCTCTGGGGTAGCCAAAGAATTAACAAAATTCTAGAACCTTAGTTTAGCGTGAGTGTGCTCAACTAGAGGCCTCCCACATGCACTTGAGGTCCATAAGAATTTTGCCAAAGGATCTCATGCCGGAAGAGAGTGCTTCGAGCTACGCTCATCCCACCCTTCACCCTAGCTGGGGATCCAAAAGCTCAATCCCTATCCTCCACTTGTTAATAGGCCCCCGACCAAAAAATCTATCTAGTTCTGATGAAACAGAGAGTTTGGACAAAGTAATGCAAGACCCCTCGGGTCCAAGGGCATCTAAAGCTCCATTCACAAGTGTAGCCTCTCCCAACTCGCCTGCACCTTCAGTTGCATCCAGGCTTAGAGTTACATTCTCCAACATGTTTGGCTTAGGCTGAACAAAGTCGATAGACATGGAGAACCCCTTTGCTCTAGTATGTCTGCGGGGACGGAAGGTCATCAACATCTAGCTCTCGAACCATAGATGGGGATGGAAACCACCTTCACAGATCGATGACCCTCCGCCTATGCCAGACCTTCCAAATGGGAATACATGGATGATGAAGATCCATGGATGAGGGAATTCTGAAGGCAAGACCCTAACCGAGGGGATACTAGGATTTTCCAAGCCAGAGAGCCTTATGAACTCTCAATAATAGTCTAGGTGTCGCCAACCTTCATCAACTATGGGGCACCATAGTTTCCACCCTACCACCCATTGCATGGAACTAATGTTCCCATGCCCCAGGACCCACCTCCTCCTGGAGTATGTCCCTTCTCATCGATACCAGTTGCACCGATGAATGTAGGCCTTGGCACATCCATTCCAATACCAGTACTAGCAACTATGTGGATACCACCACTTGGGCCAGCCCTGTGCCCAGGTGGTGGTATACCACCACCTTCAGACTAGCCCTGTGCCCTGTTAGGCCCATAGTAACACCACCTCCACTAGCCACTCAAACAGTGTTATCTGATGAGGCGATGCACATCTTGGTGAATGCCCTAGAAAGGAGGGCCACACCACCTCCATCCGCCCCAGTGTTTCCCATAAGGATTGCGAATCCCTTGAGGAGCCGACCCATAGCCATCTCCAAGCTAATGACCAAGTTCTTTGGAAAAGGAGACTCGGTCTTCCATGTGGAGTGATTTGAACAAATTTGCGAAGCTTTTGGTGCTCCCGGAGACCTAGAGATGGCCAATGCATTTGGTCTCAGCTTGGATGGCAAAGTAGGCCAATGGTATAGGCCTCTCACCCCAGAAGAGAAGATCAACTGGGAGACATTGAGAAAGGCCTTTATTGAGGGGTTCACCCCAAGCGGCCATAAATGGAACCCAATCAAACAACTATATGGTGTAAAGCAGAATGATAAGGAATCCCTATGGAATTACATTTGCCAGGATCAAGCACCTCAATGCCTGCTATGAACCGTATGAGTGGATGAGCGAAGAACGAATGTTGCCTTGCTTCCTTATCGGATTGGCAGACCCAAAGCTGCACGACCACCTCATGGTGATGAATCCTAACTCCTTCGATTTATGTAGCAAAGTGGCCATCCACATATGTGACAACATGATGGACAAGGCAAATTTGGATTAATAATCCCCAGACTCCTCAGAAATAGCTCCATCGGTTAGATCTTCGAGTGTAGAAACGATCAAGAAGGAGACTAATGAGCCCAAGGGCTTGGATATGAGTGAGCTGGCCTCCAATCTGTTAGATCAGCTAGGCCAAAAGTGGAGGACAGGAACCTCCAAAGAGGCACCGAGCAATCCCCACTTGTTTCCATGGAGAGACAATGTCTACTATGGGGTATGCAATGGCAACCACCCCTCTAATGAGTTCTCGTGCTTAAGAGCAAGGCCGGCACTCTACTGCACACACTACCATAGGTGGGGAAACCATGATACCTCCCAATGTCGATTTCGGAGGTCCCTTTCCCAACCCATGTATCAAATGAGACCCCCATTAGCCCTAACGGCCCTGCCTAACCCCTTGATCACTCAAGGTGATCCTGTGGCTAGTTTTAGCTAGTACAGAACTCAACCAGCTCTGTTACCACCACCCATATTGGGTCCATAGCCCCCGCTACCTCGTATAACCCGAGTCAATCAAGTGTTGGTAGGTAGAAGAAGTGCCTAATGAGCAGGAGGAGACAGCAGATCCTGATCACAGACCTCATGATTACTACCCCTACGAGGAGGAAAGTGGCACCCGATCCACTACCTCTTGCTAGAGGATCAACATGCTCCTGTATTCCACACTGCCCCTGTGAACGCAAGGGTGAGAGACCTAAACTCAATTGCACAGAGACCCTTGCTCCAATGTTACACTTGCCATGTCCACATAGAGCAAGTGAATGCCCCTACCGAGGTACTTCAATCCCTCCAGTGTCATATTTCAAATGTAAGATATGCTCAATACCCCACCCTCTTGGTAACCATCAGTGGTCCAAGGTGCTCAAGTTGTAAGGCCCCCATATGAGGAGAAGCCATGTGTGAGCCTGGGACACTTGATGGATCCTAACTTGCATGTTAGATGAGGTCTATCAATGAGACTGTTGATGGTAGAAAGGTGATTGTGTGGGAGCTCCTTATTCTTGCTAGGGCCTAGGGGCCATTTGGTGGGGTGGGGGTTTGGGGGCTCGACGGTATAGGGAATATTCTTGGAATATTCCATGGACGAATAGTCGGTTCCACCAACTAGGTTGACTAGTCAGCTTTACCGACTAGGTTGACTGGTCGGTTCCACCGACTATGTTGATCCGACTACTGCCCTCATAGCTATAAAGAGGCGACCTCCCCAGTCCATTGGATGAGATCAGTTTAGATCAGATCATATCTTCCAACTAGTAGCTCTTCACCTAGTGTCTCTCTAGATAGCCATCTAATCTCCACTGTGGGAGCGCACGGGTGGATGAAGCCATCATCTGTACTACATCAGTATTGAAGGAAAATTTTGTTCATCTCCAGTTTGCTGTGTACTCTCTATTCTTTGTTCAGTTTTTGTTCTGCTGCGCCGTGTAATTTAACATTGTATCAGAGCACCAAATGTATCTTCTTAGGTTATTGTGATGAGAAGAAAGCCTATAAGTTGTATGACCGAGAGGCAAAGAAGATCATAGCGAGCCGTGATGTGGTGTTCAGGGAGCAGCCACATGTAGTGGACGTAGAGAAGAGCTCTTCCACTTTATCATCAAGTGAAGAGGTAATTCACTATGGACCTGTCCCAGGAGCTATAAAGGAGGAGGAAATATCAGATGATGAAGGTATGAGTCACCAACCTATTGTTACACCACCGGAAAAGCCATTGCCATGATGGGTAAGGCAGCTCTATGACCATGATAACTAGATGCCTATGTCTGTTGAGCAGCATGCAGATGGACCAAGGCGGTCTCAGAGATTCGAGGAGCAAAGGAGGGCTTCTGCTCACATAGTCAATATGGCCTTAATGGCTGAGATTATTGTAGAAGTAAAGGAGCCTGTGAGTTTGGAGGAAGCACTTGTAGACCGAGATTGGAAAAATGCTATGCAAGTAGAATATGACAGCATCATGAAGAATGAAACTTGGGAGCTAGTAGATCGACCACCTAATAGAAAGGTTATTTGCACCAAGTGGGTTTGGAAGGTAGTGACTGCAGCACTCCCAAAAGAGAACACATATCCACTAGTAGATTGTCTATCAGAAATACTACCAGCCCACCCAATCAAGATCAGTGTATCCATGTAACTGTATCTGAACCCTAGTCTCATTAAATAGTCCATACTACAATGTGGACTTCACATACCTCAGTATGCATCTAGCTGCATCCAAATGCGGTTTCCTTGGAGCCTGCATAAACTGACTTACCAACCCAACAGCATAGCTCAAATCTACTGGCTTGGTAATAGTCATATAAATCAAACTTCCTACTATGCATCTGTACATAGTAGGGTCTTCCAGAACCTCACCTGCATCTACGCTCAACTTTACATTCTGCTCCAAAGGAATTGAAATAGGCTTATAGCCTGTCATCCCATATTTGGATAGCATGTCCAATCCATACTGCCTCTGCAAGAGCCATATTCCACTTGTGGATCTAATCACCTCAATGCCCAAGAAGTAATGCAGCTCTCCCAAATCCTTCATCTCAAACTTCTGCTTCAATAGCATTTTCACATGAAGGATATCTTCATCACTATCACCTGTGATGATCAAATCATCAACATAAATGACAAGCAGCATAGTGCCTTTCTCCGTTTTTCTCACATAAAGTGAGAAATCAACCTTGGAAATCTGAAAGCCAATAGTGACAAGATACTATCCTATCTTGTCAGACGATGCTCTGGGTGCTTGCTTCAAGCCATACAAGGCTTTCTTCAACCTGCAAACAAACTCAGGATGAACAGCATGAACATAACCTGGTGGCTGCTCCATATAGACCTCTTCTTGCAAATCACCATGCAAGAAAGCATTCTTTACTCTCTCCATCTCCCCCTTCGCGTTGCACCTCCCCCCCCTCTCTCTCTCTCTCCCCACACTCTCTCTCCCCCCTCTCTCTCTCGTGCGCTGCCGCGGTAGCGTGCCCCTCTCTCCCTCCCCCTCTCTCTCTCTCCCCCCCTCGCGTTGCGCCTCCCCCCTCTCTCTCTCCCCACTCTCTCTCTCCCCCCCTCTCTCTCACGCGCTGCCGCAGCAGTGTGCCCCTCTCTCCCTCCCCACTCTCTCCCCCCCCCTTGCGCTGCGCCTCCCCCCCTCTCTCTCTCTCCCCACTCTCTCTCCCCCTCTCTCTCTCGCGTGCTGCCGTGATAGCACGACAGTGCGCCCTCTCTCCCTCCCCCTCTCTCTCTTCCCCCCTCGCGCTATGCCTCCCCCCTCTCTCTCTCTATCCCCACTCTCTCTCTCCCCCTCTCTCTCTCGCGTGCTGTCGTGGCAGTGCACCCCTCTCCCTCCCTCTCTCTCCCTCCCCACTCTCTCTCTCTCTCCCCCCCTCACGCTATGTCTCCCCCCCTCTCTCTCTCTCCCCACTCTCTCTCTCCCCCCTCTCTCTCTCGCGCGCTGTCATGACAGTGCGCCCCTCTCTCCCTCCCTCTCTCTCCCTCCCCCCCTCGTACTGCGCCTCTCCCCCCCTCTCTCTCTCCCCACTCTCTCTCTCCCCCCCTCTCTCTCTTGCGTGCTGCCACGACAGCGCACCCATCTCTCCCTCCCCCCTCGCGCTGCACCTCCCCCCCTCTCTCTCTCTCCCCACTCTCTCTCTCCCCCCTCTCTCCGCGACAGCGCGGCAGCTGTACATTAACATGACCAATGCATTTATGCCAGATATGAATATTTGCAACTACACCGGTCCCATGTGCAAACATTGTTGCAGTCAATTCAGGCATGTCCACATCCAACATAAACATCCTGCCCTTCTTCTTCCCTTTTGCTATCAAGCGACCTTTATTTTTCATTTCCTCAACAAAGCATCGATGAGAATTAAATCTAACTTGCAAGCCCTGCTCAACCATTTCACCAATAGAGACCAGGTTCTTGGTGATATTTGGGACATGAAATACATCAGACAGGTATTTCTTTTTCCCATCTTGCATAGACAAAAGAATTTTACCAATTTGCACAATAGGATGTGTAGTATCATCACTAGTCTCCACAAATCCTGGTCTTTTCATTTTCCTTACATCCTGCATCCATTCTGCATGACCTATCATGTGGTTTGATGCACCTGAGTCAACATACCACACATCATTGCTTTCTTCTGCACTTGTCATAGAATTGGTCATGTGCTGCACCATAAACAAATGCTCATTTCTGTCATCACTCTGTCTACTAGAGGATGCATAATTGCCTTGCTGCAATTTTCTAGTCATGATGTCATTCTGCTTTTTATAGCAGTCTTTAACCATATGACCCATTTTACCACAGTAGTAGCATTCAACATTGTTGTTTGCATTTTGGCCTCTCTGCCATCCACCATGACCTCTTTTGCTCCCCCTGCCTCTAAAGTTACCACGTCCTCCTCCATAGGACTAGTTTTCTTGAATTTGTTGCATATTTTGATTTTTGCCATGGCCTCCAGATCGGCCTGCTCTACCTCTGCCTCTACCTCTTCTAGCATTTGAGTAGAAGATAGTTTCTTTAGAAGTTCCTCCTAAAGAAGATGCACCACCATTTCTCTACTCTTCAGAAATTAGAAGAGCAATCAACTCCTCAAAATCAGGAAAATTCTCACGGACAGCAATGGATGTACGGAATTGTGCATAATCCTTTCCTAGACCACCATTCAAGGTCACAGAAAGTAAATCATCATCTTCCACTGGCGACCCAATAGAAGCAAGTGCATCTGCAATCTTCTTCACCTTCATGTGGTAGTCATTGATGCTCATATTTTCTCTCTGCACATTATGCAACTCGTGCTTGAGCTGCATTTTCCTAGCTTGCATATTTGTGCTATACATTTTTGTCAAAGTATCACATGCCTCCTTTGGCGTGCTTGCATCCTGAATATGCACAATCATAGAATCTAAAATACTGATAGACAGCCAGTACATAACTTTTCTGGCTCTCTCATGCTAGCCTTTAAATGCCTGCAACTTCTGTTGATTGGGAACATTAGGAATAGCTGGTTCTTGTTCAGCTCCAGTAATGAACTCCCAATAGCCTTTTCCCTTAAGGAAATTCGTCATTCTAAACTTCCATGCTTGGAAGTTGTTCTTGTCAAGCTTTTCAGTGACTATTTGTGAAAGAGCATCAGATGCCATTACAAAACACAGCAAAAATATTCTGTCACTACAAAAAACACAACTTCTGCCTCACAAGGGCAAATCTGCAAAACTGACGAAAGTGGTATTTGACCATACAGTCCCTTCCTAGTGACAATTTTGCATCATCATGCACTAAGAATGATTCTATCACTCCAATATCTCTACGCACATGCATATGATGCAATTTTTGTGGCAACTTTTCACCGACCTACGGAACAATGGTCACACAGCAAAAACAAGGCAGTTTTTTGAGTGCTTGTGAAAAACTTCTGCCACCAAAATGGGCCTCGAAATGGCCTCTAATAAAAAAAATAATGTCCGTGAAGGGCATCCCAATTTGAGACAGTGCACTCTTGCACTTTCTGGCTATGCTACCTGTAGAGATTTGCTCCCAAACTCAAAAAAGGAAAGCAACACTGATCCTCTCACCAAGACACCATGAACTTGGTTTGCTTTCTTGAGCTCCTTACCACGAACCGAGCTTTGATACCATGTGAAGAGAGTGGGAGAGAAGTAAGGAGCCTCACTTGTAGCTTTCTCACATACACAAAAAGGAGCCTCACTTGTAGCTTTCTCACATACACAATGGGGAAATACACACAAAGGTGCAGGCTGAAAACAGTTTCCCTCTTCTTTGTTATGAAAGCCAAAAGAACTCTCTATAAGTACAAAAGGAATAGAAGAACTCTATATGTGGGTCTCAAACCAAACTCAGCTAACCTAGGCGGCATACTAACTGAGCCACTAACTAGAGTACATAAAGATAGCTATCATCCAACTATTATTCATGGGCGGTGTACCAACCGCATCTGCACCTAACAAGTCGGTGACATAAATGCACAATGGTCACCCTGGCATATCATGAGTGGAGCTCAATATCTCAACAATTCAGTATCACTATGTGCGTGATTTGATCGAGGACAGGATAGTGGAATTGGTCTATTGTCCACAACAGAGCAAAATGGAGTAGATATCTTCACCAAGGCACTCGAGAAGGATCAGCTTCAGGGTCATCTTTAGAGACTCAGCATTGGGCTGAGAATGTAGTTCACCTACGGGTGGACATTGAGGGGGGGTGTTAGATATGCTCAATGCCCCATCCTCCTAGTAACCACCAGTGGTCCAAAGTGCTCAAGTTGTAAGGCCCCCATATGACGAGAAGCCATGTGTGAGCCCGAGACATTGGATGGAACTTGACTTGCATGTCAGATGAGGTCTATCAATGAGACTATTGATGATAGAAAGGTGATTGTGTGGGAGCCCCTTATTCTTGCTACAGGGGCTTGGCTGGCCCCCAGCTGGGGTGGGGGTTTGGGGGTGAGAGCTCCCAAGGCGATGGTATAGGGAATCTTTTCAAAATATTCCATGGATGACTAGTCGGTTCCACCGACTATGTTGACTGGTTAGTTCCACCAGCTATGCTAATTTGACTACTGCCCTCATAGCTATAAAGAGGCGACCTCTCCAGTCCATTGGATGAGATACATTCAGATCAGATCAGACCTTCCAGCTAGTAGCTCTTCACCTAGTATCTGTCTAGATCGCCATCTAATCTCCACTGTGGGAGTGCACGGGTGGACAGAGCCATCATCTGTACTACATCAATATAGAAGGAAAATTTGTTCATCTCCAGTTTGCTGTGTACTCTCTATTCTTTGTTCAATTTCTATTCCATTGCGCCGTGTAATTTAACATGGTATCAGAGTACCAAATGTATCTTCTTAAACTATTGTGATGAGAAGAAACCCTATAAGTTGTATGACCGAGAGGCAAAGAAGATCATAGCGAGTTGCGATGTGGTGTTTAGGGAGTAGCCACATGCAGTGGAGGTAGAGAAGAGCTCTTCCACTTTATCATCAAGCGAAGAGGTACTTCACTATGGACCTATCCCAAGAGCTATAAAGAAGGAGGAGATATCAGATGATGAAGGTATAAGTCACCAACCTATTGTTACACCACCGAAAAATCCATTGTCGCGATGGGTAAGGTAGCTCTACGACCATGACAACTAGATGCCTATGTCTATTGAGCAGCATGCAGATGGACCAAGACGGTCTCAAAGAATCAAGAGGGCTTCTGCTCACATAGTTAATATGGCCTTGATGGCTGAGATTATTGTAGAAGTAAAGGAGCCTACGAGTTTGGAGGAAGCACTTGTAGACCGAGATTGGAAAAACGCTATGCAAGTAGAATATGACAGCATCATGAAGAATGAAACTTAGGAGCTGGTAGATTGACCACCTAACAGAAAGGTTATTGACACCAAGTGGGTTTGGAAGGTAAAGTACAAGGCCAATGGGACTTTGGAAAAGTACAAAGCCAGATTGGTTGCACAAGGATTTCACAGGTTGAAGGGTTTGATTTTGAGGAATCTTTTGCTCCGACTGCTAGAATGACCATTATTCACACAATACTATCAGTGGCTGCTCATAAAAAGTGGCTAGTTTATCAAATGGATGTTAAATCAGCATTCTTGAATGGTGACCTCAAGGAGGAGGTGTACGTGGCTTAGCCACCTGGGTTTGAGGGCCCCCATTTTGAGAACAAGGTATGTAAGCTGAAGAAGGCTCTGTACGGCAGGCTGAAACAAGCCCCAAGAGCATGGTACCAATGAATAGACAAATTCTTTTATAAATTAAACTTCAAAAGATGTGCCTCAGATGCTAACTTGTATGTGTACAGGAAAGGTGGAAAATTTGCTATTATTGTTCTATATGTGGATGATCTCCTTATTACAGGTGACTATGAAGACATGATCTAGTAGACTAGAAAGGCGTTGAGCACAGAGTTTGAGATGACAGACTTAGGCTTGATGCACTACTATTTGGGGATTAAAGTTTGGCAAGAGCCAGGCAAGATCTTCATCTCTGAGCAAAAATATGCAAGGGAGAACTTGAAGGCATTTGGTATGTCCGAGTGCAAGGAGATAGCTACACCTATGGAGGTAAATGCAAGGTTGTCTATGGAGGATGCTTCACCACCAGTAGACATCAGGAGGTACAGGAAGTTGGTCGGCAGTCTCATCTATCTGTGCAACACCAGACCGGACATAAGTTTTGCTATTGGCATTTTGAGCAGGTTCTCCAATAAGGCTCGAGAGAATCATTGGAATGCAGAGATGCAGGTGCTCATGTATGTGAAGGGCACTCTTGATCATGGCATCACTTATGGTACGGGCACTTCCTTGGCTGGACATTGTGACTCAGATTGGGCTGGAGATGTTGATTCCAGGAAATCAGTTTTTGGATATTGTTTCTCTGTAGGTTCAGGTATCTTCTCTTGGATCAATAAGAAACAACAACCAATGGCATTGTCTTCTACTGAGGTTGAGTACAAGGTAGCATGTTTTGCTACTTGTGAAGAAGTGTGGCTGAGGAGGATCTTGTGGCCCATGGGAGTGCAAGAGGATGAGGCAACTGTGCTGAGGTGCAACAATCAAAGTTGCATGGCCATTGCTAAAAATCCAATGTTTCATGCGCGCACAAAACATATAGAGATTCAGTATCACTATGTGCATGATTTGATCGAGGATGGGATAGTGGAATTGGTCTATTGTCCAACAGAGCAAAATGGAGCAGATATCTTCACCAAGGCACTCGAGAAGGATTAGCTTCAGGGTCATCTTCAGAGACTCGGCATTGGGCCGAGAAGGTAGTTCACCTACGGGTGGACATTGAGGGGGGGTGTTAGATATGCTCCATGCCCCACCCTCTTGGTAACCACCAGTGGTCCAAGGTGTGTTGAGAGTTGTGGTGCCATGAGCACTTATAGAGCAAAGGTATGAGCAAAGGGAAAGCTGCCACATGGCATGGAGGAGATATCCCACATGTGAGCAAGCAAATGGATGTAAGTACCCTCACCTATAAAAGGGAGGTTCATTTGAGGTAATATCAATCAAGCACTTTGCACTATCTCAAGATTCTCTTTATGAGTCCAAGCTAATCTATCTTGGAACCTAATTGACTTGAGATACATGTCATGAGCACTCTCTTCATCATGTTTCCACATAGGTTCCATCCACCTTAGAGCGTTCGCTAGTAGCTCTTCACCTAGTATCTATCTAGATCACCATCTAATCTCCACTGTGGGAGCGCACGGGTGGATAGAGCCATCGTCTGTACTACATCAGTATTGAAGGAAAATTTTGTTCATATCCAATTTGCTGTGTACTCTCTATTCTTTGTTCAGTTTCTGTTCCACTTCACTGTGTAATTTAACATGGTATCAAAGCACCAAATGTATCTTCTTAGGCTTTTGTGATGAGAAGAAAGCCTATAAGTTGTATGACCAAGAGGCAAAGAAGATCATAGCGAGCCGCGATGTGGTGTTCAAGGAGTAGCCACATGTAATGGAGGCAAAGAAGAACTCTTCCACTTTATCATCAAGCGAAGAGGTAATTCACTATGGACCTGTCCTACGAGCTATAAAGGAGGAGGAAATATCAGATGATGAAGGTATAAGTCACCAACCTATTGTTACACCACCGGAAAAGCCATTGTCGCTATGGGTAAGGCAGCTCTATGACCATGATAACCAGATGCCTATGTCTGTTGAGCAGCATGCAGATGGACCAAGGTGGTCTCAGAGAATTGAGGAGCAAAAGAGGGCTTTTGCTCACATAGTCAATATGGCCTTGATGGCTAAGATTACTGTAGAAGTAAAGGAGCCTGCATGTTTGGAGGAAGCACGTGCAGATCAAGATTGGAAAAATGCTATGCAAGAAGAACATGACAGCATCATGAAGAATGAAACTTGGGAGTTGGTAGATCGACCACATAACAAAAAGGTTATTTTGGCACTAAGTGGGTTTCGAAGGTAAAGTACAAGGCCAATTGAACTTTGGAAAAGTACAAAGCCAGATTGGTTGCACAGGGATTTTTGTAGGTTGAAGGGTTTGATTTTCAGGACCAGATACATCATCCTTGCCACCAATTACTTCACCAAGTAGGTAGAAGGAAGAGCCGCGATGAAGGCCGATGTGAGATCCACTGCCAAATTCTTATATGAACAAGTTTGTATGCAGTTTGGATGTCCATTGGAGTTAGTCAACAATTGAGGAACTCACTTCCTCAATGAAATGATAGCAATCCTAACTAGTGAGTTTATGATCATACATAGGAAGTCAATGCCAACTACCCTAGGGCAAATGGCTTGACCGAGAGCTCCAATAAACGTGCTGTAAGATCATCACTTGTGCAGTATAAGCCAGTTGTATCAATTGGGAGCATAAGCTCATAGCAGCATTATGGGCCTATAGGAACTTCTACAAAGTGGCCACGCATTGTGCCCCCTTGACCCTAGCCTTCAAGGTGGAGGCAATAATGCCAATGGAGTATGTAGTGTCTAGCCTTCATCTTACCGTCTCATAGAGAATGCGCTAGTAGAATAGCTAGTTGACCTCGAAAGGCTAGAAGAGACAAGGTTGCATGCAGCCTACTCTCTCCAGGTAGAAAAGGCTCGATGGAAAAAGTGGCTTGACTGCAACCTCAAGAACAAGGACCTAGCAAAAGGAGATTTTGCACTTCTATATAGCATCCATAATACTAAATGCAAGCTAAAGTACCAAGGTATGGGTCCCTACCATGTAGTTGAGATCGCTCCCCAAGGGTTATGCTGAATAGCCACCCTTGATGGGACAAAAATGGATGGCTACCTTAATGGGAGCAAATTAAAAAGATACTACGGCCCACTCACACTCTCCACCCTTCAAGCCGTGCATAGAGAAAAAGAACTCAAGGTTGAGGTGGCCAGGATGAAACGCTAGGCCATTGAGGAAGCGAGAATCCATAATGCTAAGCTTCGACAGCATAGTGTGGGGGTTAAAGGTCACTGTGCCTTTACCTTGGTTATGTACAATACTCAAGCACATATATAAATGAATGAAAAAGAAGATTAGGGTGTTTTGCACCCACCAAAACTTGTGTGGCTCTCTGTTTCTCTCTCTCCCTCTTCCATTCTTGCTTCTGTTGAGAGCACTCTCAACTGGTATCAAAGCCTGGGTGATCTAGCTGAGCATGCGTGAATGCCTGGAAGCTAAGCAGCTTTGTGGGAGGAAGGAGAAGCTCTGTAAGAAGCTTTGTGGGTGATTTTACTTGCATCTAGGTGCGCAGAGACCTTGAAGGAACCTTTGGAAAGTCACTTTGGTTTTGCAAAGTGGTTTTGAGAGCCTGTTAAGTGTTTTTCAAAGAATAAGTCGTTTTTAAAGCTTTTCCCTATTTCGTTCGATGATAGAGACTCTGTATTGACTTGTAGAGGCAACTATTGCTTGCTTTTGGTGTCCATTTCACTTCAGGAGCTTGGAAACACCTTCATTCTTGAATTTGGGATCATTTCATTGGATTTCTGACTCACTGTGTCAGTTTCTACGTTTTTCTACCTGGGTGTTGGAACTCATGTTTGGAGCAACCATTTGTAGATCTGTGAGTTGCGGTGGACTCAGGAGGTCCTAAAACTTCTATGTTGCTCATCATTTGTACTTCGGTGGAGTTTACAAACAGTTCAGTTTCCAAAAACATTTTTCAGTCTGTGTGTTGGACCCAGTGATTGGGACCACAGTTTCCAAAACCGTCTGTCCCATAAGGTTCCGAATGCCTAAAACCCCCTATCGGCCAGTTCTTGCACAATTCAGTGGAGTATTTTTAGAGTTATAGATCTCTCTGTATTGGATTTTGTCTCTCTATTATGCATTTTTCATTCTAAGGTTTTGAAACCTCAGATTTATGCCACGTGGCAGTGGATAAGTGTTGACTCCCATTTCTCACTCATCGGTTGGGATTTTGGAGTTCCAGTAGAAGAGAGATATTTGCAAATTTTCTTGCTAAGTCTGATTATGCAATGGCACCCATGTTTTGAGACATCTCAGGTTCTATTTTCAGTAGCGGTCATTGCCGTGGGACCATGATTTCTTGAGCATACCTTATGCAGATTACTCTGGTTGCAGTTTGAGCCATGTTGTACGCTCATTCATGGTGTGCACTGGGTTGCAGTGTATGATTTATAGGGCATTTGGATGCATCGCGATCCTGATTGGATGCATTGATAGGCCCAGATTGCCTTGTGGGATGCTATTTTATGCTAAGAGATAGCTTTGACACATTGCAGGGATGAGATATTATTGATGCATATGCCCATGGACGGTGTTTATGCTTGAGCCATTTGGCACTTATTGGCATTTTGGATTGCCATTGCAGTTGGCATTTTCTTTTGGGCCAGATTTGCTCATATGGATGCATAGTACATGCACACGAGTCAGCTATATCTTTTGATGCTTTGAGCTTTGAGTTTTGGTGATATTTCACTCTATTGTGGCATACACATTTGGGTGCATCTAGTATTTGGTGTGATTCTCACTTGCAGGCACTAGCATTTGGGATTTTGCATTATTTGCATCATGGCATCCTCTTCCATGTCTGAAAAGGAGTTTTTCAACATTAAAAAGTTTGATGGGACAAACTTTTCTTTGTGGAAAGAACAGATAAGGGATGTGCTTATTCAAAAGAAGCGGATTAAACCCTTGGCAGAGATTGAAGCTAAGCCTGCAAATATGTCTGAGGATGATTGGAATGAGTTGGATGCATTAGCAAAGTCTACTATTAGACTTCATCTTGCAGAGTCAGTTTATTTCACAGTAGTAAATGAGCAGACTACGGAAGATTTATGGAAGAAACTGTGTGCCACTTATGAGAAGGAAACTGCCTCTAATAAAGTTTACCTCATGAAGAGGTTGTTTGAGCTACAGATGAAGGAAGGGATCTCCATTGCTTCTCACTTGAATGAATTCAATATTATTTTCAGCCAACTTCAGGCTTAGAAGATGAATTTTGATGTGGAGACTAAGGCAATATTTCTCTTATGTTCATTGCCATCCTTATGGGATACCTTCCGTACAGCTGTCAGTAACTCTGCACCTGGTGGAGTGCTGAAATTTGATGATGTTATGGGTAGCTTGTTGGCCGAGGAGATTAGACAGAAGTCTATGGACGACAACAAGTAGGATGCAGCCTTAAATGTGCAAAGGGGCAGATCACAGTTCAGGGGGAAGTCCCAAGAAAGAGGGAAGTCTCGTAGCAAATCCAGGGCACGGAACATTGAGTGTTACCACTGTGGCAAGAAGGGCCATATGAAAAAGGATTGCTACAAGCTTAAAAAAAAGCAAAAGGATAAGAAAAAGAATGCAAATTGGGGTGCAAATAAGAAGGAAGAGAGTCCAAGGGAGGACAAAGGAAAAGTGAAGATTGAGGAGATCAATGCAATCACACATGATAGTGACAATGACATTCTCTTCATGTCTAGTTTATATGCAGAGTTGCTTACCACTTCAGATGATGCATATTCCCAGGATTGGATTTTGGATTCTGGTGCTTCATTCCATGTTATAGGGAATGGTTCTCCACTTATGACAGTGGAAAGACAGGTTGTGTGCATCTTGGAAATGACTATGCATGTGACATAGTGGGAGTAGGTGACATAAAGTTTTCTTTCACAAATGGGTCTACATTTGTTTTGAAACATGTGAGACATGTGCCTAAGTTAACCAAGAGTCTTATTTTAGTGGGTCAGCTAGATGATGCTAGTTTTCACACTACTTTTGGCTTTCAGAGTTAGAAAATTCAAAAGGGCTCTTTGCTTTTAGCCAAGGGTTGCCAAGTGTGGGACTTTGTATCCCTTACACATATCAGGGGTGTTTGATCATGTTGTTGCAATAACCGAGCAGCAAGCACTTCTTTATGGCATTGTCGGTTGGGCCATATGAAACAAAATGGGTATGCCGTTTGGATTATGTACCGCATTTGAGTTTCTCTAATTTTGAATTTTGTGAAAATTGTCTCTATGGGAAGCAGACTAAATCAACCCATAAAAGAAGGGGAAAGAAAGAGTTTGAAAAGCTTGATTTGGTGCATTTAGACGTATGTGGTCTGATGCCTACACGGTCATTAGGCGGGGCTGAATACTATGTGACATTCATTGATGATGAAATTAGGAAAGTGTGGGCTTATGCTATAGCTCGGAAGAGTGATGTGTTCCAGGTATTTCAGAAATGGCTGGCCTTGGTTGAGAATCAATCAGGTAGAACACTTAAATGCCTACGAACTAACAATGGTGGAGAGTATCTCTCTCATGACTTTCAGTAATTTGTGATACACATGGGATTAAGAGGGAGCTCACATCCCCTCATACTTCAGAGCAAAATCTAGTTACAGAAAAGATGAATCGTACCATTCAAGAAAGGTTGCAATGCATGCTTTCCAATGCAAGTCTTTTTGGTGGTTTTTGGGCTAAGGAAATGAAGATTATAGTGCATGTGATCAATAGATCACCTAGTAAGAGTTTGGATGGTGGTATTCCTGAAGAGGCATGGAGTGGTAAGAAGCCCTCTTACTCTCATTTGCATATATTTGGGTGTGAGGCATATGCACATGTGCCAAAAGAGCTTCGAAAGAAGCTAGATCCTAAGTCTACGAAATGCATCTTTCTAGGTTATGGTGAAAGTGGAGAGATGGGCTATCATCTCCAGGATCTAGAAGCAAAGAAGATCATACGCAGCCATGATGTAGTCTTCAATGAGAAGAAGATGCATAAGGCACCCATGAGGGATGTGGAAATGAGGAGAATCACTTTCTAGGATGTGAATCCACCTGCATATGTTGATAGATAGCAAGTTGTCCATGCACCAAATGTGCAAGAAATGGTACCACCAAGTACTCCACAGGTATACAATCAAGGGTAGATGAT
This sequence comes from Dipteris shenzhenensis, assembly GCF_047967505.1. Classification (NCBI taxonomy): domain Eukaryota; kingdom Viridiplantae; phylum Streptophyta; class Polypodiopsida; order Gleicheniales; family Dipteridaceae; genus Dipteris; species Dipteris shenzhenensis. The sequence goes on from NC_141597.1 coordinate 2,317,571, forward strand.
GGATCATCTATTGGTGGAAATGATGAGCCAAATATGGCTGATATGCAGGTGGGACAGCAAGCTGAAATGCCCTTGAGAAGATCATCTAGAGTGTCTAGACCGCCTGATAGGTTTGTTCCAGGGGTAGACTATGTGATGCTTACTAATTGTGGGGAGCCTTCTTGCTACAGAGAGGCTATGATGTGCGAGGATCAATGCAAGTGGGAGTGTGCTATGCAATCAGAGATGAGTTCACTTATGAAAAGTAAGACTTGGGACTTGGTTTCTTTGACACATGGAAAGAAAGCATTGCCATGTAAATGGGTCTACAAGATGAAGGTCATAGGTGATGATTTGCCTAGGTACAAGGCCCATTTAGTTGGTAAAGGGTTCAAGCAAGAGAAGGGTGTGGACTTTGATGAGAGATTCTCTCCAGTTGTGAAGATGACCCCACTTAGATGCATGCTTGGACTAGTGGCAGCAGAAGATATGGAGCTTATGCAGATGGATGTCAAGACATCTTTCTTGCACGGGGATCTGCATGAGGAAATTTACATGGTGCAGCCGGAAGGCTTTGAAGAAAAGGGCAAAGAGCATTTAGTTTGCAAGCTGAAGAAGAGTCTCTATGGTCTTAAGCAAGCACCTAGAGAATGGTATCAGAAGTTTGATGCTTTCATTCGGTCCCAGGGTTTTAGGAGTGAAATCGATCACTGCCTCTACACTAAAAGGGCTAAAAATAATAGCTTGATAATCCTGGCACTATATGTGGATGATATGCTATTAGCTAGCAAGAATACTTATGAGCTAGATGCATTAAAGGCAAGTTGCATGAGGCCTTTGATATGAAGGATTTGGGACTTGCAGATCATATTCTTGGTATGCGCATCACGCGTGATCGGAGTAGGAAACGGCTTTCATAGAAGGAGTATGTTACAAAAGTATTACAGCGTTTCAATATGGAGGGAGGGAAGGTAATGAGTACTCCATTGCCTCCATATGTGAAACTAAGTCATACAGATAGTGCCAAATTAGATGAGGAGAGGGCCATGATGGCCAAGGTTGCTTATGCATCATCGGTTGGGAGTCTTATGTATGCTATGATAGCTACTAGACCAAACATTGCATTTGTAGTGGGAGTTGTTAGCCGGTATATGGCTAATCCAGGAAAGAGGCATTGGGAGGTAGTTAAGTGCATCATGAGGTGTTGAGAGTTCACACTCAACATCATGTGATCATGTGTGCATAGCACCATCATGTGATCATATGTGCATAGCACTAACCTTATAGAGTGCTATAAAGGAAAGGGTTAGATCCCCTAACCCTAACCCTAAATGGGTTTGTATATATTCTATTTTTTCAACTAAATCTAGTGTACAGTTAGTCATTTGTGGTGTGCTCCCTAGCTATGCCCTCTCTCCTCATCTCCATTCTTCTTCTCTCCCCTCTTCATATTTTGTCATGGTATCAGAGCTCCCTTGCCTTCCGCTGAGGCATTGCGATCCTTGAGAGTGCGAGAGAGATCGAAAGATTGAGAGAGATCGAGTGTTCTCTTCCATTGAGAGAACTTCTTCTTTGATAGAGAAATTCCGTCCATTTGAGAGGAATTTCCATCCATTCATTTTGTGAGAGTTTCATTGAGAGATTCATTCTCTCTATTTCATTCATTCTTCCATAAGAGTGAGTAGTTCTTCTTGTGAGAGATTTGTGAGTTTGTTCTTCTACTCTACCTTCTGAGAGAGAGTGAGATTGAATCCTCAAGTACATTATGTTGAGAGAAAGAAAGATATAGATCTTCCTTCAGATCTACATGTGACTAAGGCACCTTGAACTTTAAGGTACTCTTATACAGTGTTTATCAGTTAGAGCTCGTTGACAGTGAAGGTAGAAGGATTCCTGTGGAAGAAGAAGTTCATAAAGCATAGCCTATTCTATTTGATAACCTAAGCTTCTACAATAATCTGACAGCTTCTGCCAGTCTTCAGAATTCTGACAATGCTAGCCTTCTCCACCGCATGCTTCCAATAGTCGCCTTTGTTCAAGAAACACTCTTACTCTATATAGCCTTACAACTAAAGCTAAGGCTTCAGCACTCCAAAACTACATCTTCAGCATCAACTAAGCCAGGGCTATAAACTCCACCACAGCTCGCCATCAATAGCCCTGCATCAACCAGTGGCTCTACAACTCCAGCTGTAGCAACTCTATGCCATAGAGCCTCCATCTGCGCACAACCATGGGCTCCTCCAAGGCCTTCAAAGCTGTGCAACCACCTCCGCCGTTCATGCACAATGACGCTTAAGCTCTACAATGATAGCCGCTCCTACGTTAGTGCTCTCTAGCTCTATCAAGCTCCAACAACTCTCCAACAAGGCAACCGGTGCAGCATCTTCAACAGCCTGACTGCCTCAATGCCCAGTGCCCATCTGCAAAGCTACTCCTAATAGCCCGTTAGCCATAGCCTATCCAGTGCGACGAGCAACGAGTCAACAAGCTACTCTCCAAAGTTTCCTACAGCAAGACTTGGATGATAGGACTCCTCAGAGCCTCCTCCAATGACAACACTCCTCCAAACAGCATAGGCGGCCACCACCGTATGCGCAAGGCCTCTACACACCGCCATACACCAACAATGAGCTTGCATCTACAGCCACGGGTTGCAGCTCCCGTAATAAATCTAAGTGACTTAGTCATAACTTTGTGATCGCTCCTGCAGTCCTCTGCACCATAACCATGGCTGCTTCCACAGCAGCTCCGCCATCACCATAGCCGAACAGAATCCTTTTAGATTCCATTGAAATCATAAAGATTTCGATGTGTCTCCTAGAGACACATGGCTCGAGTGCCACATCATCTTATCTACCATGTGGCAGATAAGCACTTATTGTGGTTAGTTGACAACTAACCCCAAGCTTAGCTGGTGGTTAGAGTTTAGCCATGTGGCAATCACTCTTATCCTACCATGTCAACAGACACGTCAGCAGTCCATGTCACCTATGCCACATTAGTAATCCACATCTTCTGTGCCATGTCATCTACCACATCATCATTGCCATGTCACCTTGCTGACATCATCATCCGTGCCACCTTAGCAATGCCACCTCAATTGTCCAGACCTCTGTAGGCACACACAGTGCTCCATAGTCACTTCATGTGACCACTCCTGCCACCGTAGCACAGGGCTCCACTGGCACACCTCTTGCTAAGCATAGTGTCACATCATCACTGCATGTGACTCATAATGACACATCATCATTGAGCACATTTGCACTCCTTTTGCCCCTCCACCTAGATCAAGTCGTATCTCTTGATCCAAGAAGAATTTGAGGGTGCTCCAAAAAGGAAAGTCGGTCGTTTTTTTGTGCTCTATGCGTCGTCACATCACGCACACATTTTGGTGCAAGTTACACTCACATTTTAGCCTCGTTGACAAAACCACTTCCTTCATGCGCATTTGCCTCTACATCAACGCATCTGACCCAACACTTAAAAAGAATAAAAGAAAAGGAATTATTTGCTGTTCTTTTCACGGTTTTTAGAAAATAGGAAGAGTGAGTCATATAAAGAGGTTGGGCTCATGTCCACATCTTCCAATAATATAAGAGAGGCCACATGCCAAGCATGTGGAAGGCATGTGGAGGAGTGTGGAGTCAAGAGAAATCCTTCTAGAATTCCCATGTGGAATAAGAAGGATGTGGACATATGGAAAAAAGAGGGTCCCTATGGGCTCCATGTGGGGAGACTCTTGACTTTCTCAATATTTTAAGAGTCTTGAGCATCTTTTGATGGGACACATGGCAAAAGTAGCCAAAAAGGACATGGATGGTGACATACGAGCTTATGTGATTGATGGGGAAAAGAATCTATAGGAAGAAATTTTAAATGGGTGAAGGAGTGTGACAAAATTTCTATAAAAGGAGCCCTCCTCTCCCTTGTTCATCATCTCTTCCACCATTAGGCCTCATGTTATGAGTCTCTGTGTCTGACAGTCTGTTTTCATGACAATGTTCACCCCCGTCTAGTAAATTGCCCATAACTTTTTGGCCGCTTCTTTATTTCTTACAAAACTTATATCAGAGCGAAGCCCATTCCAAGGCACGTCTTAATATGTGATTGAATATTTTATATCATGTCTTTGCAAAAGTTATGGGTTTCTATGTCTTATGATAGTTTGGGGAGTGTTTTGACTTAAGTGTAAAGGTCTCTATAAAGGAGGTGCAATGTTTTCGTGGAACCTACCCATCTGACCCAATCAATCCCTTCAAACTCCTCGATATATATCAGTTCATGTCATGTTGAGCTGCAAGATCTTCTTTCAACAATGTATCGCTCTTCTCTTTGGTGCACACCGGCTTGCTGAGATTATGGCCTCTACTGATCCTTTCCTTCTCCCTATGCTTGAGTACAACATCACTTGGGATGTTCCCATCTTCATTCTCATCTAAGGGAGGATAGTATGGTGTGGTCTCTTGGTATAAAAGCTTCTTTTTAATGTCCCTTTCCCAGTGATGTGAATATATCTATCACTCAATTCGAAAGTAGTAGAAAGTGAAGAGGTGCGTGAAGTTTATTACCCCTAACTTCATGTCACATCTTTTGGTAGAGACGCTGAGTACGTTTGGTATTGGATTCATCCCACCTTACTAAATGGTCTCGAGTGTACTTGATTGCATTCTATATGTGATGGGTATTCTGGGTACTTTCAAATTTGTATTTGGGAGGAAGATCAAAAGAAAACATCATTTGTCACACCTTGGGGAGTTTTTGATTATAGAGTGATGCCTTTTGGGTTGACCAATGCACCAGCTACATTTCAAAGGTTCATGAGTCAAGTGCTCAAGCCTTACTTTGGAAAATTCATAAGGGTGTTTTTGAATGATTTTTGCATTTATTCTCGGCACATAGATCACATGGAGAAGTTAAAGATGGACTTAGCTAGGATTGATGAATCGAAAGGGTGTCTAAATCCTAGCAAGTGTCATTTGGCTCAAACAAAAGTACTCTTGTTAGGGCATATTGTGTTTGAAGAAGGCCTACAAATGGATCTTGACAAGGTTCAAGCAATCATGGCATTGCCAAGTCCTAAGAGTGTCACTGGTGTTCATAGAATTCTAGGAAAAAGCAAGTATTATCAACGATTTTGTGATGATTTCACAGAGATAGTGCATCCCATGAACTTATTGACAAGAAAAGGAGTTTCTTTCCAATGGGGTGTGGAGCAACAAGATTCTTTTTAGCAACTTAAGGAGGCCATGAGTAAGGGCCCAATATTAAAGCCCCCTGATTGGTCTCAAGACTTTTATGTAAATCCAAGTGTATCTTTGCATTTAGTTGGTGCTATATTGCTACAAAAAGGAGAGGTAGGTAGAATGCAACCCATCTATTATGCCAGCCAACAGCTTACAGAGGCGGAAACAAGGTATAAAGAAATGGACCAGCAAGCCCTCTCTTTGGTGTTTTCAATCAGAAAGTTTCGCTCCTATTTCCTCGGCCATTTTTATTCCTTACCTCTCAGTCTGTATTAGCATATCTAGTTCACAAGCCTAATCCTGGGGAGAGATTTGCAAAATGGTTGTCAGAGCTTCAAGAGTTCTCTTTCTCTTTTGTCACTAAAAATACCACTAGGTCCACTATGGCAGATTTGCTCACAAGATGGGAGGATCTAGGAGAAGGAAAGAAATGTAAGGAGAACATTAAAGATGAAAGGGATACATCACCAATAGCTCTTTTAGTCCTTCATGCCAACAAGGAGCCGGGGGGATAGTCTTGATGAATTCTGAAGGTCAAGAGGTGTGGGCAAGAGGACAAGAGCTTCCAGGTATCACAACTAACAATGCAGCTGAGTATAATGCTTTGATTCTTAGTTTGGAGGGTTGTCTTCAAAGTCAAGTTAAAGAATTGGAAGTAAGAGGAGATTCTCAACTTATTATAAAGAAAATGCAAGGGCATTACAAGACAAGAAGTCCTCATTTGAAGGAGCTTAATCAAAAGGCTATGGCACTATGTAGTCAGTTTGATTTTTGCAAGCTTGTTTGTATAAACAGAAAAGAAAATCAAGGGGTAGATGAGTTAGCTACTCAAGCCATTGTAGTACAAGACCGCGGGGTGGTTTCTTTGGTAGACACTAGATGGCCAGAACTGCAAGATGTTAAGCAATATGTGGAAGAAGGCATGTTTCCTCGAGGGTTAACTCGACAACAGAAGCATAGATTGGTAAGGAAATCTTGTCCTATACTATTGTTGATGACACTCTTTATAAATTGGGAAAAGATAAGGTGCTTCATCGGGTGGTCCATCCCATGGAGACTAGGAGAATCCTAGAAATGTGTCATGAATGCTCCAGTCATTTTGCTTTAGCGAGCATAGCTAGGAAATTCTTAATGTAGGTTATTTTTGGCCACACCTCCATAAGGATGTATATGAATGGTGTCGAAGTTGTAAAGTATGCCAAAAGTTTGGAAGGAGACAGTTGATTCCTAGGCCCTTGAAGCCTATTCCAGCATATGGACCATTTGAGAGGTGGGGGTTGGACTTTGTGGGACCACTCCCTCGCTCATCTTAGGGCAAGCATTATTTATTGGTGGCCACAGATTATGCGACTCAGTGGGCAGAGGCCAAGGCCATAGTCAATAGCAAGGCAAGCACAGTTGCAAAATTTCTCTTTGATCAAATTTGTTCACGCTTTGGTTGTCCTTTGGAAATTCTCGGTGATGGAGGAACCTCTTTTAGAAATGAGCTAATTGAAGATGTGGTGCATAATCTAAAGATAAATCATAGCATGTCCACTCTATACTATCCCCAATCTAATGGCTTGGCTGAGAAAACAAATAGATTGTTGTGCAATTCAATGGGAAAGTTGTAGACACCAAGAAAAGGCATTGGGATAGGCACTTGGCAAAAGTTTTATGGGCTTATAAAACCACATCCAAGCTAGCTATTGGGTTTACACCATTCCAACTTGTGTATGGAATAGAAGCCATTTTACCCATTGAATTGGAGATACATAGTCTTTGCACTGCTATTTTGTAAGAAAAGAAGGACAATGCTCAATGCTTGGTACAACTAGAAGCCTTGGATGAATGCAGATTACAAGCCTTACAAAACTTGGAAGCTTCTCAAAAAAGGCGCAAGGCCCATTTTGACACCAAATTACGGAAGAAGAAAGATATGCCCATAGGTACCATCCTTGTCATCATCCGGTCCTCAATGCGGGGCCAATTTATGAGTGTACTTGTTATGGTGTCTTGAAAAGACTAAAAAGCACCTACACATATCCATCTTGGAAATGGGAATGCCAGGGTACTTAAATCTGACTAATGTCAGAAAAAGGAAAAGATATTACAAAACATACAAAGAGCCGAGACAACTGTTTGTAGAGTAGAAATATTGCAAATAGTTTGTATTTCAGCAAATAGCAACAACAACCCTAATGCAAGAGATGATGATCAGCTTCTAACAGCTTCCGATGGTGTTCTGACTTCAATCGGGTAACAGTCAGAAATAGACATAGTTCCAAAAATGATGTGGTGGATAAGGCCACTACTTCTAGATATTAGGGATAGTTATAACTATCCCTACAGTTACAAAATTATCCACTACTTACTATTGTAACCCCCTTTTACTAGAGGTCTACTAACCCTCCTTGGTTGAGGTCCACGTGGGTGGAGAGGTCATCCTAAACATCTAGCACCTGGTGGTAAATCTTTTTTGCAAAAAAGTGGAGGACTCAAACCCTTCACTGGAAGTAATCCATCAGCTGAACTTTGATGGTGTGGGTAGAGTTCAGATCTATGATTGCTCCCTTAGTAGCAATTGGGTCTAATTCATCTGCATCTTCTTTGCAGGTATCATTCAGTTCTGGTTCCTCCTCGCATGTTGTCTATTTCTCTGCAAAATCTCCACCGAGGGCTAAGGCCTCTGGCTCAAGGTAGTTATGATTTTTGTATCCTCATATTTGGCATCCTTGAAGTGGTATGCTTTGCAGGCAATTGTGTTGATTGGCTATGCTGTGTTGCAGCAGTTGGCTTGTCAGGCTCTATTTGCAATTCAAATAATTCTGTGTCAACATCAATTGGCATCTGTCTCTATTTAGCACCCTGTGCTGTAGCTCAAAGCATCTCCAATTCCCATATGCGTATGTAGCAAATGCAAAGGCCTCATAATGTCTTTGAACAATTACAAACAAGCATTTTTTGAGATTGGACCATAGGTCCTGAGATGTCTTTGCCATCTGTGTCTTCATATCTATGAGATTAGAGGAGCTGAAGAAAACTCCATCAACTTCTTTTGCCATTTCCTTAAGCCGTTGATCAACTCCTTCCAAGGCATTTATCCATTCCTTCAGTATAAGATTCTCAATATTCAAATTTGTGTGGGTTGCACCCATTCGATCCAATTGCAGAAAAAAATATGCTTTCATTTCCTCCAACCAAGTTGTCACAGTTGGCAGGCATTCCTTTTGCACTCTGACTTGGGTAGTGAGTTTGGAGACTTACTTCTCTTGCATAGCTCTATACTGGGAATATTCCCTCTTGATTTACTCTAGTTCCAAATGTGTGGCATGGAGCTTTTTCTGCATGTCGGCCTGCTTAAGCATATATTCGTGTCTAGTCTTCTTATCCTCTATCAATTCCTGCACTTGTTGCTTCAGCTCTGCTGCTGCTGTAGTAGCTGTATTTTTCTCTACTGATTAACATAGTCCTGCAAGACTCGAAGCGCATGTTCTGGCTCCATGCTAGAATGTATTCCTCCTATAGTTGGACTATTCATATTTTGTTTTGGGGATGCTTGTAAGTCCATCATGTTGTGGATAGGGGAGAATGCTTCAAAGGAGCTTCTGGAAGGCATTGTAAGTAGTATGCTAGCAATGTTATCCTTTGGTTTGCTCTAGATCTCTAGTTTTTGAAGCATAGATTTTGGCCAAGGATTTAGCTTGACCTTCTTGGAAGATTTGGGCTCTGTAGGTATGGCTAACATCTCTTCTCCTGCTAAGGGCATATCCCATAGGTGTTCTGCCAAGGATTGGCCATACAAAGCCATAGTCGCTTCCTCTTTGGAGTACTAAGCATCTTCCAATGCTTGTAGCATGTCTTGCTTTGTCTTTTCCTCCTCATGCTAGTTGTCGTGCATTATTTTAGTGTGCTTTTCTCTGTAGTGATGGACCACCTCTGGGGTCTTTGTACCCATCTAGCTAGCAAATTCAAACAATGCAGCAATAAACGGCCCTATCTTGAAATGAGCATTGGAAGCACTCAAATCCTTTCTGGCGATCTTGCTCATAAGGCGTGAGTGCAGCAGATGTGCCCATGATATATCTTTGTTCCCTTCTTGGCTGCACTTAGCATAGCATAAGAATCTCTACTCATAGTATTAGTTTTGATCAGCAACTGCATCCTTTCAAGATACCAAACAAATTGCTAGCGTCTTCTCAAATCCTGAACATTATTGATGAAAAGTAACTCTTTTGTGTCTCTGGTGGTCCGAACTCCTTCTGCATGTCAAAATTGACATCTTTTTTGTACACAACCTCCTCGTTGATGATAGGAAGTTGAAAGACATGTGCTATAATATTAGGGGAAAGCATGATATTCTCAGTAAGCATAACTCCGCTCGGTTGGAAGCTCTCATATTGTGTCAGAGCATGCGGGAAAGCCTTCCATGATGCCCAAGGTAAGCTAGCATACTGCAATAAGCTGATCTTCTTTAGCCACTTTTGATGCTTGGAGAGGTCCAATGATACCTTGAAATTTGCATAGCTGGCCATGAGCATCTACTTCTTTTGCAAAGGAAGCGGTGGTTCTTCATTCGATTCCATCTCCTCTAGATCTAGTAGTCTTCTTTGTGGTGGCTGGGCGTGGGCTTTTTCGAGCAGGGGTGAGAGATTTCTTAGGATCCATGGCTGCATTGAGGAGCATTGTAGTGCTTAAGAGTTGGAGGTTTGGCTTTGACTATTTTGTTGGGTTGGGAAATGTGAGCCTATGGCCTCTTTTGGGCACCATAAGTAGAGGAGGCTCATGGGAGAAGCTTGTGTCAATCTATTGTTGCAATGGACAGACCGTCAGTGCTGCATGCAATGAACTAGTAGTGCTTTTTGGTGAGTGTGAGGGCTAGTGTGATCATCTTTCATTTGGCATTGCAGCAGTTATTCTTGATGATGGAGTTCGTTGGGGAGGGGTCAGCAAGGATGGCTATTATGGGAGTGAGAGCCTCATCCAAGGGAACATGCTTGTCAATAAGGGTTGGGTACATACCTTGTATGTCCTTGCGCTGTCCTATCAAGATGAAAAATCCATCACGCGTGGCATAGATTGCATTGATCTTGGTGGAGGGTCAGACTATTGTCGGAGACTTGTCTATATGTCAGAGCTTTATCAGATGGCAAAGTAGTAATTAGATTGGAGGCGCAGTCTTTCCTTTTGCGTGAAGTGGATCAAAGTGGATGTCAGAGTTGGATCGAAATCAGACTATTTTGGCATAGTAAACTTGGAAAGACTTGTCGGATGTGAGTCAGAGTTGGGTTGGACTCGAGGATTTATGTCGCACGTGCTGGGCAGAGAGTCATTCATCCACTCATGCGCACTCGTTGGATTGGGGTCAGAGTCAGACACACCGGTCTGATACTCGGAGTGCTTAGTCATCATTGGCAGTGTATCCATTAGATTAGAGTTGGACCCTGTGTGGTTTGCGTCAGATGGACATTGGGGCCACACTTTCCACTGTGGGTGCATCGGTTAACTTTCATGTGCCTTCACCACTTATGTGATTGGACCTGTATGGTTTAGAGCATACCTAAATGTTGCCAAATATGGAACAACTCATTTACTTTGTGTATGTCAGACTGGTGTCAGACTTTTGTCGAAGTTTGTTGTACACAAACTCGTTAATCTGAATAGATGAAACATATACATCATCTCTATTGAGGTCAGTGCAGAGCTGCAAAGAGATTGTATTTATCTTTGCTTGAGTGGGGTTAGATCCAATGTAAGGTTTTAGCCTGAAACCATTCACTGGTTTGTCAAATGCATGGCCATGAAGGTCAGTTGATTGGAAGGTACCTTGATCAAAAACTTCAAGTAGCTTGAAGGGGCCATCATATCTCAGCTTAAACTTTCCTGGCATTTTTCCCAACTTTGTGTTGAACATTAACACTACTACTAAATCACCTTTCTTGAACAATTTGAACTTTATGAGGCTGCTCTCCTTTTCTAAATAATATCAATAGTATGTGAACTTGTGAGCCTATCCTCATACAATTGTAGAAGTTGTTCTAATCTTGCATTGATGGAATCTTCTGGGGATAATCTATTATCTATTGCCACTCTTAGGCTACCTACAAGAAATTCCATAGATACTACTGCCTCACAGCCATACACTAACCTGAAAGCTATTAATCCAGTTGCAACCTTGTGTGCTGTTCTAAGTGCCCATAGTACTGAATCCAAGTGTTGATCCCAATCCTCTGGGTGATCAACTATATTGTTCTTCTGTATACTTTTTTCATCAGTTTGTTGGAGCTCTCATCTTGCCCATTGGCTTGTGGGTAATAGGCTGTAGACTTTTTATGCAACATCATGTGCATTTTAGTCATCTTCCTAATTGTTTTGTTGAGGAAATGGGTCCCTCTGTCTGATACTATTTCAATAGGAACACCAAACCTGGTGACAATGTTGTGATAAAGGAAATGTGCCACAGTGCTAGCCTTGCATGTTTTGAGTGCTACAACTTCAACCCATTTTGTACAATAGTCAGTGGCACCCAAAATATATTGATTACCTAAAAACTTTGCTGGAGGTCTGATGGGTCCAATAAAATCTAGTTGCCATTTCTGAAAAGGTCCCAGGGGGAGAATTGGTTGATGGGGCATCCTATCATTGTCAAGTGGTCTATCATCTCTCTCACATGGCAAACATGCTTTGGCCCAATTACGAGCATCTTTTAAAACTGTAGGCCACCATAAACCAGCTTGCAAAATCTTCTTACCTATAATATCTCCAGAGAAGTGTCCTCCTGCTGGTCCTTCATGGGCTTCAGCTAGGATAGCCTTCTACTCATGATCTTGCACACATTTTTTGATTACCTGGTCAATTCCTCTTCTATACAAAACACCAGCAATTACTAGGAAAGGTCTACTATGTGAAGTAAGTTTCTTTCTCTGATCCCTAGTTTATGTTTTAGGGATCAAACCATCAGTAAGAAAGAATAGCATTTTATCATACCAATTTGGTGGTATCTTCAATTCTTACCATGAAAATGCATGCATCAGGAAGTTCATCTAGTATACCTATTGGAGCTTCCCAACCTGCTCAAGTAATCAGCAATGGCATGTTGCTTTTCAAGCTTATGCGCAATGATATAGTCAAACTCCTACAACAAGAGCATCTATCTAGCCAATCTTCTTATTAATTGCAATCTATTGACTAAATAAATGAGAGCTTGATGATCTACATGAAAATTCACTTTGTTGCCCAATAAGTAATGCTGAAATTTATGCAATGCATAGATCATTCCAAGTGCTTCCCTTTCTATGACTGCATAGTTCTTTTCATGCTTTGTTAAGATTCTGCTAGCATAGTAAACTGGTTTGTGAACCACTTAGGTTTTTTTGTTGCATAAGCACTGCACCTACTACTGTGATGCATCCCCTGAATCTAAGGGATCCTGCTCATTTCCTCCTAGCCACAGTTTTGTTAGTGATCCCCTTTCCTTTTTCATCATGTTAAAGATCACTCTCTAGAAACCTCCCCCAAGCCTAATGCTTGCAAAATGGCCTCCTCTTTTGATGTCAGCCCACAAGGGATCTTACCCTTCTAGCCCCCTCATGGGCTCTACTTTGCACCTCTTAATTAATGTCTAGGCCTCTAGGCATGACCCTAGTCCCAAACCCTCTAGGCCTCATAGTATGCAAGCATCGTCAAGCCCTCTGGTTTCTTGCCTAATCACAATCACAATACATGGTTCCAGGATTATGGCTGATGTAACATTCCCTTCCCCTTAAGAATGGTTTACGTCCTCAAAAACAAAATTGAAAAACCTCCTTTGGAGACTGCTTACCCTTTCCCATGTTGAACTCTCTTCAAATCTATCTTTCCACTTAACCAAACATTCTTGCCATATAGTATGTCACGTTCTTTTTTCTTGTTTATCTAAAATTCTTTCTGCTTCATGTGGTAAAGATGCGGGTTCAATGAGTTCAACTAGGATGTCATTTCCAATGAGATTATCATCATCTCCTAATTTTCTTTTGAGCCTACTAGCATGAAAAACTGGATGTACTTTACATCCCTCAAGTAAGGCTAATTTGTAAGCAAGTTCTCCAATCCTCTTAAGTATTGTGAATGGTCCACAATACCTAGAAGACAACTTCGGACATTTACCTGTCTTTAGAGATTCTGAAGATTCAGGTACCTTAAGGTAGACTTTCTCATTTACTTCAAACTCCAACTTTCTACGGTGGGGGTTTGCATAACTTCATGCTCTATCTTGAGCTCTTCTTATGCTATCTTTAGGTAACTTAAGCATTTGATTCATATCTTCAAGAAAGTCTTTGGCCACTTGAACCTTCTCTTTTTCGAGTCCCACTGTCATTGGGGCTCTTGGTTGAAATCCATACATCATCATGAATGGACTAAAACCTGTAGCTGAATGTTTGGCACTGTTATATGCAAATTCTAATATGGGCAAATATTGTTCCCAATTAGTTAGCTGTTTACTTACATATGCTCGAAGCATATCCTTAATTATCTGATTGACCCTTTCACTTTGAACATCACTCTATGGATGATCCGTGGTGCTCATATTCAATGAAGTTTCCAACCTCTTAAACACAGCTATCCAAAAATGGATGTTAAATTTGCTATCCTGATCACTAACAATACCGGCTGGTAGCCCATACAGTCTATAGATATGCTCCACAAATAGCCTAGCTAATTCTAGAGTTTTAACATCTTCATTGATAGGAATAAAATGAGCCATCTTGGTCAACCGATCCACAATTACCCACACAGAGTTGTGCCCCCTTTGTGTCCTAGGTAATCCTACTATGAAATCCATGGAGATGCTTTCCCATTTGCCAGATGGAATCTCCAATGGGTGTAGGAGATCTCCTACCTTAAGGCATTCAGCCTTATTGACCTGGCATTTTTGGCACTTCAATACATAATCTTGGACGTCCTTACCTATTTTAGGCCAAAAGAATTGTCTTTTCAAAAGCACATATGTCTTCTAAATTCCCGGGTGTCCAGCACTCGGACTATCATGACATTCAAAAAGGATTTGGTGCCTAATGTCATTATCATTCGAGACACATACTCTACCCTTGTAGAGCAGTAGCCATCTTTAATAGTATTTTTTTTCCACTTGAGTCCTTTATCACCAACCTGTGGTGTGTCGCCATTTCCATGTGACTCCTCAGTGAAAGCCTCTCAATTAGTTGGAACCCTGTTTTTAATTGCTTTCCACATTTCAGAGAAGTGAGGATGAAACTCACATTTCCCTTTAAGGACTCTAGGAAATCATTCTAAAATTGAGTAAAACTCAATTCATTAACAATTGGCATTTGGCTAAGAGAGTCTGCTACCACATTGAACTTCCCTTTCCTATATGTCAATTGTATATCAAATTCTTGCATTAACTCAGCCCATCTAGCTTTTCTACCGTTAAGCTCTGGCTGATTACAAATCCTTTTAATGCTCTCCTAATCAAAGATGATCTCAAATTTTGCACCATATAAGTAGTTCCTCCACTTCTTTAAAGCATAGACTATAGCATATAGTTCCTTCTCATATGCCAAGTAATTCCGTTGGGCACGATCTAACTTTTTGCTTTCAAAAGCCACTGGTCGACCTTTTTGTATAAGTACTGCCCCAACAGCAAAATCACTGGCATGTGTCTCAACCACGGATGGTTCATTGGGATCCACTACTTTTAAGACAAGAGCTGCCACTATAGCTACCTTTAATTTTTCAAAACTTATCTTTTGAGGTTCATCCCATATGAAGGTGCTTCCCTTCCCCTTAAGCTAGTTTGTCATTGGAACATCAATCCTAGCATAATCTTGGATGAATCTCCTATAGAATCCTGACAAAGCTAAGAATATCTATAATTCTTCTAGATTTGTAGGATGTGGACATTCCAATATGGCCCTTACTTTATCAGGGTCCATACGAACCCCTTCTTGGGATATTATATGTCCCAAGTATTTCACTTCTTTTTCAAAGAATTCACATTTGGATTCTTTAGCAAAGAGTGAATTATCTTTAAGCAGTTGGAACACTTTTCGCAAATGTTCCAAATGCTTTTCCTTGGTTTTACTATAAATAAGGATAATACTATTAGATATCAATGCTCCACTCTCTTTTAACTATGCGAGAACTAGCTAACACTACTTGTAAGCCCCCCATATGAGGAGAAGGCATTTGAGTAGCTCGGTTATCTGGTAGGTCCTAGTTTGGACACCAGATGGGGGCCATGTGTGGCCTGATGGTTGGACGGCTTTGGATAGAGTTGGCACACCACCAACTAGGCTACATGCAAGTGCGGGAAGGCATCCCTTGATTGACCGCACTGAGGGTAGATGGAGCATTTCTCGGGGCAGCCCACTCTCGGGTTGCAGGGCCCGTTTGGAGCCTGAGATGATCTCGGATGGCTCTAGACCGAACCGAGACCGTACGTCAGTTGTCTATTTTGTGCGCAGGCTCTATCGAATGGTCGGTGGCCTATTTCAGGACCAATCCCCAGTCGACCATTTTGGGCGGATTGGGTCGGTCACCCAATTGAGCCTAACTGACTACGACTGGTGGCTATATAAGAGCAAGCCCGTGAAGCCCATTTCATCACTGGCTACAACAACCATGATTTCCTTAGCATCCAGCCTCCATCTTCTACTGTTTCCAGCACGCCATCAAAGCTTCTTTCACAGGAGCGCACGGTTGGGATGCAGCGCCATCTATTGTATCAGTTCTACAGTAATCAAATTTTTGATTCTCCATACTATCTTGTTTTCTCTCTTGCATACGTGATCTTGTTATCTGTTGAGCATAGACGTTGTATTATTTTCTTACATGGTATCAGAGCTTAGACTCTAGCAAGAAGATTGTGAGAGATGGCCCAGCCCGCAAGACTACGAATCCCACCATTCGGTGAAAGCAGAAAGTTGGACGGCTCTAACTATCCACTCTGGAAGTTTAAGATGAAGACCATCCTAAGTGCATACGAGCTTTGGGACACTGCTACTGGGGTGGACGTGAGGTCAGTTGCGAGATCTGATCCAGCCAATACAGGACAACAGGTAGTACCAACTGCAGATGAGATTCTCGCGTGGACAAGAACAAATGCAGATGCGCTGTATTCTATTGTCTGCAGTGTTAATGATTCCATCATGGCATTAATTCAACATGTCACTACAGCGAAGGAGGCATGGACGGTCTTGAAAAATCAGTACGAGACCATGAATCAGATGCGGATTCAGAATCTAGAGACTCAACTTGCGAACGAGATGTTGTTTGAGTCTGAAGCGGTAGATAAGTCCATCACTAGGGTGAAGAATCTGTGCGATCAGATGACTGCGATTGGCATCACCATCACTAGCAAGAATCTAGCATGGAGGTGCATACAGATTCTCCCACCAAAGTACGATGGTCTTGTTACGGTGCTGATTACACAGAACAGAAATCCTCCCCTCAACTTTGAGGATTTCAGTGCGATGCTTCTAGAGGAGGAGATGCATCAAAAGACGAGGACTGGAGAAGATTCGGCTTTTTGGACCGGATCAAAGAAAGGTAAGGGTAAGGACTCTGGTAACCCATCTTCTTCTGATGATAAAAAGAGAAAGAAGAAGACCAAGTGCTTCTATTGCAACAAGGCAGGGCACAAGCAGAATGAGTGCTGAAAGAAGATTGCAGATGAGAACGGAGTAAAGAAAGAGTCCAGCAATAGCGCACAGGCAGTACCAGTAGAGCTGTTCATTGCAAAATGAGATCGCAATTGAGGAGATCTGCATGGAGGTAGTTCATGTACCTGTGGATGAACCATGGATCATTGACAGTGGTGCATCGTGCCACATGACCGGTCCGAAGGATTGGTATACCTCTCTACAACCGGTAGGGGATGACATCCTAATAGCAGTCGGCAATGATGCAAAATGTCTAGCAAAAGGAAAAGGTACGATTGCTCTCAAGTCAGATGGAGTTGTAAAAGAGTTGTCCGATGTTCTTTATGTGCCAAATATCAAGAGGAACTTTTTGTCCATTTGTGCAATCACAGATCGGGACCTCGAAGTTCAATTCGATAAGAATGGTGCACAGATCCTGGATCTTCAAGGAAAGGTCGTTAGTAAAGGTACACGACGCAACAACATTTACGAACTCTTAGCTTTCAGTGCTCAAGCGGATGTGAAGAACACTAAGCTGTGGCATGAGAGGTTTGGTCATCTAAACCTTAGTTCTTTGAAGGAGATGCATAAAAGTGGAATGATTGCAGACCTACCAAAAATTTCAGATCTACCCGATGTATGTGAAGCTTGCACGATGGGCAAGTAGCATTAGCATCCCTTTTCATTAAGAGGCCAGAAGGGCAAAGGCTCCTCTAGAGCTCGTTCACACGGACCTTTGCGGAAAGATGGAGAGGGAAGCTTTGGGTGGTTCCTACTACTTCATGACGCTGATCGACGACTACAATAGAAGGATATGGATATACTTCCTGAAGACGAAAGACGAGGCTTTTAGTAGGTTCAAGGAATGGCATGTAATGGTCAAGAAAGAATCGGGGAGGAAGGTGAAGAAGCTGAGATCAAATAGAGGTGGAGAGTTCACATCGATTGAATTCGAAAGTTACTACAAAAGTCATGGGATCAAGAGTCAAAAACCCCCGCCACATACATCACAGCAAAATGGAGTAGTAGAATGCAAGATGCACGTCATCTGCGAAATGGGTCGGAGTATGATGAAAGGGAAAGATTTGCCAAAGACTTTCTGGGCTGAAGCATGTAACATTGTAGTTTACATCCTCAATCATAGCTACACGAAGGCTGTGAATGGGATGGCTCCACTTTCTGGTGAGAAACCTTCAACTGCACATTTCAGAGTTTTTGGATGTGACTGTTTTGTGCATATCCCTGATGCTACCAGGACCAAATGGGAACCGAAGAGCCGGAAGTGTATTTTCTTGGGCTACAGTGAAGAGGCGAAGGGTTACTATCTTTATAACCCTGTTACAAGAAGGTAATTGTAAGTTGCGATGTAGTCTTCTCAGAACAGTCGCATCAATTGGAGGAGGATGCTTCCTTCCTAGACAACTAGGACCAAGATATCCATCCAGTAATGCCACCAACAATAGACCGAACTCCCCCAGTGGTGCTTGGGAGGATTCAAGACAAAGAAGATGAAGAAGAGCCTATAGAACCACAACAGCAATAGCCATTCTCGAAGTGGGTAAAGCAGCTTTTGGATGGCAGAGAACCTCCAGCCATTGAGGAGGAATCATCTGAACACCACCGGTCCAAGAGATTAGAGGAGCAAAGAAGGGTGCAGAAACACTTGGTCAACTATGCTTTGATGACATAAGTGATCCGTGCTGATGAACCCAAGTGTCTTGAAGAGGCACAGGGCGATGATAGGTGGATGGTGGCTATACAGTCGGAGTATGGCTCCATAATGCAGAACAACACTTGGGACCTTGTGGATCGACCACCAAAACGCAAGGTAATCGGAACCAAGTGGGTGTACAAGACCAAGTACAAGTCCGACGGCACGTTGGATAAGTACAAGGCTCGGCTCATGGCAAAAGGATTTGCACAGGTACATGGTTTTGATTATCAAGATACTTTTGCTCCCATAGCTTGACTAACCACAATTCATAGTGTTTTGGTTTTAGCTGCCCAGGGAAGTTGGCCCGTGAATCAGATGGATGTGAAATCCACCTTTTTGAATGGAGATCTCAAGGAGGAGGTATACGTGGAACAACCACCAGGTTTTGAGATCCTTGGTTTAGAAGGTAAAGTCTACAAACTGAAGAAGGCACTTTACGGGATGAAACAGGCCCCACGAGCATGGTACCAGTGAATTGATGCCTACTTTCTGCAAAACGGGTTCAGAAGGAGCCCATCTGATGCAAATTTGTATATCTTCAGAGAAGGAGGTAGGTGTATGATCATGGTCCTTTATGTGGACGACCTTGTCAGAACAGGGAACCATGAAGAGAAGATCTCATAGACGAAGCATTTGCTAGGAAGAGCGTTTGAAATAACAGACCTCGGACTGATGCATTTCTGTTTGGGGATTGAAGTTTGGCAGGGCCAAAACAGATCTTCATTTCACAGCTGAAGTATGCTGGAGAGATACTGAAGGCATTTGGCATGGCTAAGTGCAAGACAGTTGGTACCCTTATGGAGGTTGACACGAAGCTCTCAAACGAGGATTCATCACCACTGGTGGACGAAGCAAGGTACATAAGGCTTGTGGGCATCTTGATTTACCTGTGCAACACACGGCTAGACATCAGTTTTGCGACTGGTGTACTAAGTAGGTTTTCCAATAAGCCTCAAGAGAACCATTGGAGGGCAGGGATGCGGGTGCTGAAATACATCAAAGGCACACTTGATTATGGCATCACCTATACCAAGGGCAACATCTTGACCAGATTCTATGACTCGGATTGGGCAAGAGACATGGACAGCAGGAGATCAGTGACAGGGTACTGTTTCTCACTTAGATGTGGAGTTGTGTCATGGGTCAGCAAGAAGCAACCCACAGTTGCTCTTTCTTCTACCGAGGCTAAGTACAAATCTGCATGCTTTGCTTCTTGCAAGGCAATGTGGTTGAGGAGGACTTTGGGGGACATGGGTGCAGTGCAAAATAAGCCTACGCAGTTATCATGTGACAATCAGAGCTGGATGGTGATTGCAAAGAACCCGGTGTTCCATGCTCACACAAAACAGATTGAGATTCAATATCACTTTGATGGAGAGGTCGACTTGGAGTATTGTCCGACTACAGAGAATGTTGTGGACATCTTCACAAAGGATCTTGGAAGAGACTTGCTGGAGAGGCATCTTCATCGACTTGGCATTGGGCTAAAAAAGTAAGTTCACTTGCAGGTGGACATTGAGGGGGGGTGTTAGATATCAATGCTCCACTCTCTTGTAACTACGCGGGAACTAGCTAACTCTACTTATAAGCCCCCCATATGAGGAGAAGGCATTTGAGTAGCTCGGTTATCCGATAGGTCCTGGTTTGGACACTAAGTGGGGGCCATATGTGGCCTGATGGCTGGACGACTTCAGATAGAGTTGGCACACTGCCAACTAGGCTACATGCAAGTACAGAAAGGCATCCCTTGACTGACCGCACTAAGGGTGGATGGAGCATTTCCCAGGGCAGCCCACTCTCGAGTTGCAGGGCCCGTTTAGAGCCTCAGATGATCTCGGATGGCTTTGGGCCGGAACCAAGACTGTACGTCAGTTGCTCTATTTTGCGCACCGGTTCTATCGTATGGTCGATGGCCTATTTCGGGACCGACCCCCAGTTGACTGTTTTGGGTGGACTGGGTTGGTCACCCAATTGAGCCTAACCGACTATGACTGGTGGCTATATAAGAGCAAGCTCGTGAAGCCCATTTCATCACTGGCTATAGCAACCCTAATTTCCTTAGCATTCAGCCTCCGTCTTCTACTATTTCCAGCATGCCATCGAAGCTTCTTTCACAGGAGCACACGGTTGGGAGGCAGTGCCATATATTGTATCAGTTCTATAGTAATTAAATTTTTGATTCTCCACACTATCTTGTTTTCTCTCTTGTGTACGTGATCTTGTTATCTGTTGAGCATAGACTCAATGTACTTTTTAGTACCATTATGTGGGAGCACTTGCACCACAAGCACTTATCTTTGTGGAGGTCTATTTGGGGCTTTAGCTCTCACTGGTTTATGCTTAGGGCAGTTCCAATCAGCATGGTCTTTGCCCAAACATTTGAAGCAAAGATTTTCTTGCGTGGCTCTTTCATAATCCTCTTTCTTCAAGAGAGGATAATTTTGTGTTTGAGTTTTCTTAGGTGGTGCCTAAGGAACCTCATTCTTAAAGTGGCCCTTCCTTTTCAAATTGGGAAATTTATTGAACTTTGGAACAAAACCTATTTGCTCTGAAGTTCCAACTCTAAATTTCCCCATTGTATCATCGTATATTTGGGCATACTTAATGGCTTCCTCAAAGGTTTTAGGAGAATTTATTTTCACCTCAACCTTATAAGTGTCTTTTAGACCTCTCACAAAACCCCTTATCTTTTGGAATTCATCAATTCCCTTTAGCTGAAGGATTGCCTCCCTATAGTTCACTATGTACTAGACTAGAGTGTTTTTACCCATAGTGCAACTGTCCCAAGCCTCCCACGCACTTTCTAATTCATTTTTTGGTAAAAACTCTTTTAGGAAGGCTTGTTCAAACTCAATCCAATACCTAGGAATTCTATCGCTCTCCTTGAGGCTCATCCATCATTTATAGGCTTTATTCCCAAGGGAAAGACTTGCTTCCATGACTTGATTTTCAAGAGGAGTATTCCTGAGTCAATAAAAGTCTTGCCACTTTTGCAAGAACATATTACATCTTTATTATGCTCCTTTTCTTCCTCATTGAAAATTGGCAGTTTTAAGTCCTTAAGGATGTTCGAGGTTTCTCTAAGTTAAGAGGTAGACCTCTCAACTTGATTAGGAGGAATCGGTGATTTTTCAGTAATAGATACCGATTGAGAATCGGCTATCTTAGTCAGCTAGGGCTTTTAGTGTTTCACTGCTGATAACCCCTAACTGTGTTTCTATATTTTGTGTTCGAGTTTCAAGTTTAGTGAATTCCGTATACTGAATTCCATAATCACCGTAATCAATATCCTCCATTTCCACATTATCCTCTTGATTTTCAATTTTCACCTTCTCATGTGTTTCCTCTCCAACTATTGCTTTCCCCTTTCTAGCCCTTTCCTCGGCCTCCCTAATCATACCAGCCCTTTTTGGAGTGGTCATTATAAAGGCGTATATTTTCTAGAAATTATAAAGCAAAGCGCTTTATGTTAGAGAGAAAAATGTGATGCCCACTTCCCTAGTATTTGTTCGAGGTGTTGGATTCGTCTTGAAAGTCGTCTTGCTTTCTTTGATTTGCGCCTTCTCACTTTCTTTCAATTCTGAGGGTCCTGCTCATTTCCTCGGGTGGAGGGGGGGCATGGGGGTTGGGCGGGGGGGGCGGGGGGCATGGGGGGGGGGGGGGCATGGGGGGTGGGGTGGGGGGGGGGGTACGCGACATGCGCGCAAGGGGGGGGGGCATGGGGTGTGGGGTGGGGGGGGGGTACGCGACATGCGCGCAAGGGGGGGGGGGCATGGGGTGCCCAATCTCGCAAGACGGGCACGCACAAAAACGGCCAAAACGTTCAGCGGAGAGAAGGGTCAGTTTCATAGTGATCCCCTTTCTTTTTTCATCATGCTGAAGATCACTCTTTGGAAGCCTCCCCCAAGCCCAATGCTTGCAAAGTGGCCTCCTCTTTTGGTGCCATGTGTCCCACAAGGGACCTTACCCTTCTAGCCCCCTCATGGGCTCTCCTTTGCACCTCTTAATTAATGTCTAGGCCTAGGCGTGACCCTAGACCCAAACCCTCTAGGCATCATAATATGCAAGCATCGTCAAGCCCTCTGGTTTCCTTCCTAACCACAATCACAATACATGGTTCTAGGATTATGGTTGACATAACATACTGCATGAAAAACATCAACAAAAACCTCAAATGGAAGAGTCCAATTAGGGGGTTGTAGTATAGGTGCTATCATCAACATTTTCTTCAAGATATTAAAATCATATTGTTGTGCATCACCCTAGATGTATGGCTCAATTTCCCATGTGAGTTTTGTGAGAGGATAGCATATATCAGCAAGATATCTAAGAAATCTACACTGCCATTTAATCTAGCCTATAAATCTCTGAAGCTGCTTAATGTTTTTGGGTGGTTTGGCATGTTGTATGGCTGACATTTTGTTGGGATCTATTTCCATTCCATCCTGTGAGATAATGTGCCCTAGCAAAATTCCTCTACTCATAGCAAATGCACATTTGGCTAGGTTTAAGCTTAGACCAGCCATTCTACACTTGGCAAAACATAAACTCAAGTGTTGCAGATGTTCCACTCTTTTCCCAAATACTAAAAATCATCAAGGAAGACTTTTCATAAAAGATGTAAGATACTCAACAAATACCTCCTGGATGTACTTTTGAAAGGTTGGCAGAGCATTCTTAAGACAAAGGTCATGACATTATAAGAAAATACTCCCCATTCAGTGACAAATGTTGTTTTGTCTTTATCCTCAGGTGCCATTCTTATCTGGTTGTAGCCACCGTAACCATCGAGAAAACTATAGAGTTCATGACCTACTACAACATCTAGCAAGGAATCACAAAATGGTAGAGGAAAAGGGTCAGTAATGGTGGTAGCATTGAGCTTTCTGTAGTCCACACATATTCTAAGTTTTCCATTCTTTTTGGGCACAATGACAATAGGTGAAAGCCATGTAACATGGGTGAGAGGATATATAAAACCAACTCTCAACAACTTATCAATTTCCTCTTTGACTTCTTTTGCATAGTCAGGATTCATTATGTATCTACCTTGCACCACAGGGACATCATCTTGCTTTGAGTTGATCTTGTGTGGACAAAACTTAGGGTCTACTCTCTTCATATCAGTATAATTCCAAGCAAAGATGTCTTTATATTCTGTTAATAAGTCCTTTAATGCCACTCTGAAAGGTGGAGGAAGACATGTAGTTACCAAAACTGTCTTGGGGTTGTCAGGTCAGACTCTAGCACTCTTTTGCATATGCTCCTCAAATTGAGTTTCAGCTTGTAGGATGGCCTGTGCAGCTAATTTTTTATTGTCTTCATGTAGGGTGTCATCTGGGTGGTCATGATTGTCACTTGTCATATTGTGGTTGATTGAATCTACCTTTGACTATTTTTTGATCGTGTTCTGTTTTACTATGGTCGGTTGTAGGTCAGGGTTGTAGGTCGGGCTATTGTGTTTGTTGATTGGAGCATGTATATTGATAAATGATTTTGATTACATCAATTTCAAATATGGGGAAAACAGTAGGATTTTTCCTAAGGAAAATCTCATCCTCATCTTACTCAAATTCAACTATCATGTTGATGCTCTCTGCTTCTAGTAGTGGCTGAACTTATTTTGGGAAGGATCTCTTTGAAGAGAGATTGATTTAAAACTTTTTTTTGCCTTTCTTGATCGTTATCCTCTGTGATCCCTAGTCTTGTTTTACTTTGGTAGTGCTCAGCCATGGCCTACCCAATAACATGGAATAGGTACAATCTCTTTCCTCCATTCTGAGTACTACAAATGTGACTGTAAGGATAGTTCCATAATGGTAATTTCTTTTCCTCTTAGTATTCCAAGAGGTTGTATTCTTCTTTGGTTAGCCATTCTGACCTAAAATGTTGTTGGTGCAAGTTCATTGCAACAAAATTTCTTAAATAGATCCTTAGAGAGGATGTTCACTCCTGATCCTCCATCTACCAATGCTTATGGCATTCTTTGCCTTTTATAATCCACATCTATGAGTGGGACTTGATAATCCACATCTTCAATGCTGGATGTGTAAATGTCGGGTGTTTCCTCTTCATCTTCACTCTGTGGATGATTTTTTGTTTGAGGAATGTCCTTAAAATGCAAATTCTGATTGGAACAAGATTCAGAAGTTGATCCAATGTTATCTGAACTTTGGAATTCAAAAGATCTTTAAAGAAGAGTGTGGGGTCTTCATGTTCATATTTGGCCTTTTCCTACATCTGACTTCTATTCTTTAATGTGGTGTCTGCAATTGCAATGGCTTGCTCCTCTTTGATTTCCATCAGCTTGACCTTGTTGCCTCTATTTTTTTGCTCTGCTGAGTTTGAGCTAGTTTTGTCTAGCAAATCACCTTTTTCTCTGGGAATATATCTCGAGTTGGAAGAAGCTTGTCCTGTTGTGTGTGAATCTAGCACCTTGTTAAGTTGTTGGATGTTGCTTTGCTGAAGTTTATTATCTATAGGTTGATGTCAAACATTTTCCGTCGAAAGACTATCGAACTATGTTTAGAGTTGTTTGAGGTCAAGCTTAGCCTTACCCTTGTTTTGGAGGTGTGATGATCTTGCTTCTGTTGCTAAATTACTCTCAAGTACTTGCTGTAGATCTTTATTTCAGACTTGTGCTTGATTAGGGTAGTTCATTGGCTTTGCCGTCATTCTTGGTGCATCTCCAAGGCTGGGCATGGGCTTTGTACCTCTAGACCTTGTCATTGCTAGTGCATGTATGTTACCTAGGTCAAGCTTAGCCTTACCCTTATTTTGGAGTTGTGATGATCTTGCTTCTGTTGCTGCATTACTCTCAAGTACTTGCTGTAGATCTTTATTTCAGACTTGTGCTTGATTAAGGTAGTTCATTGGCTTTGCCGTCATTCTTGGTGCATCTCCAAGGCTGGGCATGGGCTTTGTACCTCTAGATCTTGTCACTGCTAGTGCATGTATGTTACCCAGATTTCTTTGATTTTGTTGATTGTAATCCTCATTTATAGAATCCAAGTACACCATATGAACACTTGGTGGTGGCTGCTACTGTTGATTTTGATTACCTCTTGCATTATAATTGATTATTGGGATTTCTCTTTCTCCTCTATGCTTGCACCAAAGCTCACATTGGGACCTTGTTTGTGGCTTTCCATGCCATAGTATGTGCATGCTTGATCCTAGTTTTGTCCTTATTGATTTCCCCAATTCTGCTGATTGGGTCTTCTCAGTGGTGCATTATTAAATCTTTGTTGTCCTTGTTTGCCTAATACAATCTGATTAGTTGCCATGGGTGGGGCTTGATTGTTTCAATTTTGCACATGAGGAGGACCCTCCCTCTATAATTTGGATTATACTAGCATCTCTCTTTCTCATGATTATCCTTCCCACAAAATGCACAAGCAACTTTAGGTAGGGGTGGGAGTTTCCAATTGCTCCTTAATCATTGGTTCTAACTTAGCGACCTTGTCTGTTTTCTTCTTGCCTTTTCATTTCTCTTTGTTCTTGCTCTGTCTTTTCTTTTTCTTTGCAATCTCATCCTCTTCACTCTCGTCATCTGATGTATCATCTTTTGTATCATCACTTTACTCATTTATTTGTCTCTATTTCAGAATCTTTGTCAGAGTCAAAATGCCTTTTCTTCTTTTGTTTTTTAGACCTTGATTTCACGCCTAGTCTTTTTTTTGCTCTTTGTGCCGCATCAACCATGTCGTTAAAATCATTTACTCCTCCAAGATGATCTCTGCCAGCTACTAATGTCCGTAATTCTTTGTTTAGTCCCTTACAGAAATAATCTCCCAACTGCTCATCAGTGGGTTGTTGATTGTTTGTCAATCTTTTATTCAGATTTTTGAATTTGTGTGCAGTCTTCAACTAAGAGATGTTTTTGCTTCATATTCCGAAGCTTCTTGAGTATGTCTTCTGGAGTTTTTTCTTTACAAAAAATGGCTTAAAAATGCAATTTTCAATTCATCATAAGAGGCAAAATGAGCTACACCATATTGCATAAGCCAAATCATTGCCTTACCATTAAAAGTTGCTATAAATTGCTCTTTTTTTGTGAGGTCGGGAAGTTGTCTGAATTCGCTTGCAGCCCACCTTGTTTCAAATTGTCCGACATGACTATCTGAATCTTGTCCTTTCTTGCCGGTTGAATTTGGCTGACTTCACCAAAGGATTCTGCATTCTTGGCTGGCATTGTTGTCTTTGAGCTTGATCTTGTACTTTCTTTTTTGGAGGTGGAGGTAATGGATTGAAGTCAAGTTTTCTTTGAGCCTGAACAAATAGGCATGCTTCAAAATTTGTTGCAATTCTCCTTTTGAGTAATTCTTCAGTAGGTGACTGCACCATCAATTTGCTAAGCTCAATTTGAACCTCACTTATTTCTATGCCATGCACAGAATTATCATCAGAAGAAATTGTTCCACTCGGTGTGTAATCTGGATCATGGAAAATGTCATCTTGATCATCTGTTTATGTGCCCACTTCCAGTCTAGCACAACTTCTTGTAAAATAGGCATAGCAAATTTGACAAGGTGACATTTTCTCCTAAAAGTTATCTGACATGGACCAAGATACTCGCCATGTCAGAGAGAAATAGAGAACTAGTCATTGGCTACTGTTGAGTTGCCCATAGCACAGTTTGATAAGAAATCTACTTGCACTTTGCTAGAGCTTGTCGCCTTGAATATTTGATTGTGTTGTTACGCAGTCGGATGACTTTTCGCTAGTAATCCGATGATTACGTGGTGCTTGCCTTATCAAGTTGTTGCACACTTGTATGGTCGGAATGGAGTCGGAGTACAATTCGCTTCTTGTTGATTGCTCATCAATTCGAGACAGCTTCATAGACAACTCACTCATCACAGTGTGTTCAATTGTTCGAAGTGTTATGGCAACTATCTAGCTGGTCTTTGTCATGAGGAAGTTGTATATAGAAGTCGTGAAGGATTTTCAAAAGTGGTCCGGCTTCAAGCAATTTCTAAATGACTTCGCTCATTGAATTTGGTTGTATGCCATTTCTGCTTTGCTAAAAGTCGTCTTTGCGACAATACGTTGTTGTTGATCTGATTTTCTTGGGAGTTGTTGCCTTTGCTAATCTATTTTTCCTGTAGTCATTGTAGATCATATGGTTTCACTCTTTCGTAGAATTGCTATGTAGTAGCAACAACCGGCAGTTAGAGCTTGAATGCAGTAGAGGATCGCCAATAGTGTTAGTGGTGTCTCCAAAAGACTGAAAAACACCTACACATATCCACTCCTGAAAATGGGAATGCCAGGGTCGGCGAATTACAAAACATACAAAGAGCCGAGACAACTGTTTGTAGAGCAGAAATATTGCAAATAGTTTGTATTTCAGCAAATAGTAATAACAACCCTGATGCAAGAGATTATGATCAGCTTATAACAACATCCAATGGTGTTTTAACTTAATTCGGGTAAGAGTCAAAAATAGACATAGTTTCAAAAATGATGTGGTGGATAAGGCCACTACTACTAGCTCTTAGGGATAGTTATAACTATCCCTATAGTTACAAAATTATCCACTCCTTACTATTGTAACCCCCCTTTACTAGAGGTCTATTAACCCTCCTTGGTTGAGGTCCATGTGGGTGGAGAGGTCATCCTCAATAGTACTCCTTAGGGGCATTCAGCTATTGTAACAAGGCATGGATATGTTTTAGAGTAGCCATCTTCTATTGAAGTGTGGCATTATCTTGCCACAATTGGTAGAGCTTAGCAATGATGGCAGTTGATCAAATAAAGGGACTCCAATATTTTTTTGGTTTGATGTGAGAAACTATCCTTGCATGGCATTCGTTCCTTATGCTTGTAACAACTAGGCCTAGGTCTCTTGAAACTGACAAGTCATTGCGGGATATTCTTCTTACAACTTGGTGTCAGACTCCTAGAGGGTAACAAATGCTTCCTGTAGCATCTTACACTCAAACTCCTTGAACTCAAGCTCGTCCTCATGAATGGCTTCAATTTTCTTTTGCAAGACACACATTCTCTTTTGTTGTAAAGGAGAGCCTAAGAATGAACCCAGTTTTCAGCTACATGCCATAGAGTGTGAGTAGGGCTAGGTTCCCTTCATGGATTTGGTGCCAATTTGGACATTATGACATTAAGAGGAAGATCACTTTCAAAGTAGTACAACTAATCTATGCCTTCTCCTACAAGAACCTTATGGGGTGGCAAAAGCAACCTTACAATTGAGAAAGGATTAGTGAACCAAAAAGTTTGGTTGCTCAAATGTGGGCCCAACTTCATCCATGCCTAGCTCTGCACCTTTTAGACTTGTTCAAATTAGCTGAAGAGACTCAATGAGAATCTTTTTGCCTTTCACATCACACACTATAGTTAGTGTCTACACATGCATGTCGATTCCTGACTTCATGGCATCTTGGATTCCAGGCACTTTGGTCATTATGTCATTGCCTTTGAGAACTGCCACAACTAGTGGATCCATGGTAATCTCAACTTCCTTTTCATCTTTCTACTTGATTGATTGCTTGGGTACCTGGCTATCCTTCTTCATCTCTAGGCTACTTGTTAGAGGGTTGCATGTTGCTGCTTGCCAGAGGGTTGCATCGTTGCTACGTGTAGTTGCATCTGATGAGGCACACCATGAACACACTGATTGAGCAATCTTTAGAAATTATCATCTTTCCCTTTAGATATAGTGCTGTTTCTATCTTTGGTAACTCACTCTGAGCAACCACAATCACAGCCACAGAATGCATGGTATAGTCACACCAAATGCATGGTATAGTTACACAAAATGCATGGTAATGAGTGATTAAAGGTGATTAGGCTTATGATTTACTTTAACGGCCCTGTAGCCATGGATGGAGCATAATTACGGGCTTTACGAGTTACAGTTACATGCTTTATGGGTTTTGAGCCACAAATGGCTCAAGATTGACCTTGCTAATCTAGGTTTTTCAGCCTCACATCAAGGTTTTGAGCCTCAAATGGATTAGCACTCGGATGGGCGAGGTTAACACAAGTGCTATTTGGGACCCAGGCAAGAGCACCTCTAATGCTAGGTTTATCCCAAATGCCCTAGTAGGAGAAACTCCTAATTATGGGATTGTCCCAAGTGCTCTTATATGGTTAACACAAGTGCTATTTTTGACACACAGAGAAGCGTAACAACAAGAGCCACAATAGAAAGACGGAAGGAAAGGATAGAGAAGACACCGGCACCCTATGGGCCCAAAAGCCTTGTGAATGTAAAGAGAGAAAGAGTGGAAAAAGGAAAAGGGTTTTGGCCCTCCCTTCAAAAGGTGACTTGTATAAAAGGCCAAATGGCTGAATTTGGTCTTCATTGTTGTATGCACGAGTTTGGAATACAAGCTCCCTCTTCTCTTCCAAGAGTGTCTTTGGGTGTTCTCTTGTTTTCCTTCTATTACCTTTGTGGTTGCCACTCTATCCCCCTTCACTCTCCTCTTCCCTTCTCCTTCTTCCTCCCCTTCTCCCAAGCTCCTCTCCCCTCTCCCCTTTCCCTCTCTCTCTCATGGAAACACATTGCAACAATCCTGCAGGTGCTTGAGTGACACATGATGTGGATGACTTATGCTTTGCATTGCCCTCACAAGAAGTAGCTTGGAGTGGAGGCTCCATCAGAATTCCTTCAAGATCCCCATGACATGTGAGTCACTGTTAAGACTACACATCTTTGGTGCCACTACCAGGGAGTTCAAGGTATGCTTTTTTATTGCACTTGCTTTCTTTCATCATCTACCCATTTCTCATTGCTTCAAGCTTAACTTGGAGCTTTGTTAGTGGAGTTGTTGGAGTGGAATAAGTGAAGAAGTGTGTTTGGATGGAAAAAATGTGAAAAACTATCATTTTCTATTGGGAAGCATTTTTTAGCATGGGAAGCTTGTTTTTTATGTTTGTTAGTGTTTTGAATTGATAGGAAGGTAGCTTAGAAGATTGCTAAGGTGTGTGTGATAGAAAATTCTAGCAAAAACACCTAAAAATGGAGATGGAAGCTCATTTTTGAAATGATTTTTGAGGGTGGATAGCCCAACTTGTAGCAATTTCTCATTCATGCACCAAAAGTTGATGTTTTTTGTTCTTTCTTGTTTAGTATAGGAAGTTTAGGTAGTCCATAGTACCCATAAAGTTATTTGGGAAAAGTTTTTGATAGATGCAAAAAGTTGGTATCTCATTGAATCCTACAAAGAGTGTGTTCTTTGTCTGAGTTGGTGTTCTTCTTGGTCATGTGATTTCCAAAGGCAGCATACAGACTAAACCAAGAAAAATCCAAGCTATTGAACGGATGCCTGAGCCTTCAAATTTGACTCAATTGAGGTCTTTTATTGGCTTTATTAGTTTTTATAGAGGATTATTTGGGATTATTTTGCTCCATTGTATGAACTTACCAAGAAGGATGTGAAGTTTCAGCAGACATCCAACATGACTCCAAAACACCAATTTTGAGACACCCAAAATGAGATGTCATTTTTCATATTCATGTGGATGCTTCTAGATATGTTATTGGAATAATTTTGGCACAACCAGATGGTATGCAGTCCTATCTATGACTCACATGTCATGGGGTTGTTGCCAATATGCCGATGAGCTATACTCCACTCTTGGGAGCAATGCAAGTGCCTGTATCAACCACGAGTGTCACTCTAATATCTTTCGGACCATTGCAATGTGATTCCACGAGAGGTAGGCGAATGGGGATGAAGGGAGGGATATGGGAAAAGGGTGAGAAGAGGGGAAGGAAGGGGGAGAGAAGAAGAGGGAGTGGCAATCATAAGGGCACAACAAGGAAACAAGAGGACATTCCCACAACTCAAAGAAAGAAAGAGAGCTTGTATTCCAAGAGTGCAAACAACAAGTGAAGATCAAAGTCAAACTTTTGGACTTATATACATCTCACCTTTGAAGAAAGGGCCAATCCTTTTCATCCTCACACTCCCTCTATCCTCTCTCTTTACAATTAACTTGGGCCTATCTAGCTCCAAGGCATCGTCTCTTGTACAAGCTACTCTATGATCCTTATAAGATCCACAAAGATATCCAAATATCAAAATGGTGCCTTTGTTAACCAAAGTGGTTAATGTGATCCACCCATGGATCACACTTAGTGTAGCACATTTGAGGTGAGAGGTGCTTGCATGAGAGTGTTGCTCTAGTTGCTGAGGTGAGATTTTGCAAAATTGAGGCTGAGCTTCTAGAAATGAGTGTTGTGCATGTCCTCATAGGTGCAGAATCCGGAAATGGTAGCCATGTAGATTATGAGCTTGGAGGTACATGTGGATGCCTTGCCACTGTGATGGCCCCTCATCCATATCAAAGACAATTTTGGAGTCAAGATGGAGGTGGTTCTCTTCTACTATTTTTCAAGGTCAGGAATATCCTATATCAAAATGATGATAAGCCAAAACAAGTGGACTATAGCTACTAGTGCGGGATTGGAAACCAAGCCATAAGTTTCATTGAGCTGCTCTATAGTTGGTAGATGAGACTGACTATCATGGCGATTGGAGGAAAGTCAAACTAGGTAAAATTGAACAACACTTTGGGTTTACTCGCTTGAAGGGCTCCGAACTTCGACCAAGTCCATCAACGATGCATTGGCATGTATGCTAGATGGACTCTCTAGTCTTGACTAGCTCTAGAATAGATGGTCCAAAATCACGGTTACTTCAAGAAGGGGATTCTCCAGGATGAATGGATCTTGGCATTTGCATCTTGTATTAGAGGTCTAGAGGGATACAAATCTTGGTATCTGCCTCTAGTCTCCCGAGGGTGCTCTTTCTACCACTGTTGATAGCTTTTTCTAATGAAGGCTGTGAGAGTTTTTACCTTCGTGACATCAACTAACTAGAGGCGAGACTCTTCTAACTATGTCTACTAGTGTTGGGGTGTCTCTAGATCAATCAGGAGCTAGAGGGTTCAAGCAAATGACACTAGTATATTGGAGCATCTGTAGATCAATCAAGGGCCAGAGGAGTTCAAGCAAATGACACGAATCAAGAGATGAAGGAACAACCCCATCCTCTCGATTACCCAAAACTATTCTTCTTCTTCAAGAGATGGATCTATTGTCGAATGAGCCGGAGGAGATTCTATACTGATGAGGATGGAGTAAAGGATCTATTGGATGAGATTATCATCCATTGGAATGCATTTAGAGTATTTGGCAGTAGCTGAGGAAGCACATCGTGCATCTCGGTGTAAGTGCAAGTGGGTGCTTGGGAAGTGGATGGGGGTGGTGTTAGAGGCATGAGAGGATGTGCGAAGAGGTGGTTGGTGTCTATGTGTGTGAGAGAGGCATGAGAGGATTGAGGAGAGTGGCCAATATAGGTTTCTAGAGGGGATGTGGGCCGATGGTTAGGATTAGATGTTGGTGTATTTTGAGGGGAGGGAGGTTGCATAGAGCAAAAATTGTGAGGGCAGTATCATTTTCTTCTTTGGGGATTTGTTTGGGTTAAGCTACATGGGTTGTTTCAAAACTTCTCATGCCAGATTGTAACATCTATTGCATGGCTTTGAGGACATGGTTGTATAATACCATGATGCCAGTCTGGCAATATTGCTTGAACTATTATAGAGCATATATTCTTGCATTCTTATGGTCGTTGGAATCCTTAGTGCAGGAGGGAGGGGTGTGGTGCAGTCAAAATTGTAGCGTGTGGACTGTGTGATGAGTGCGGTGTAGTGGAGTGTGAACGTGTTTTCAACCATGCATGGGACAAGTGAGTGCATGGCAAGATAATGGTGATGCACAACTAAGCCAAATAAATTCATCTACCTGTTGTCAGTCCAAGCTTGAGTATTTTGGTAGGGGCCCTTTGCTTTTAGAATGCCACTTGCTAGTGTAGCTGCCAATTGCTATCTCTCTCCATTTAAAGAGTATTGTGCAAGGTGAAATTGAATATTGTGTGCCACTACTTGCCTTTTTGCTACCCCCAGAGAGTCCTCAAATTCTTTTTTCTACTTCACTAGTTGTCTTTTGTAGTGAGGTATTGCTAGCACAGCCCTTCGTTTCAACTTTGCCCCTCAGTTAGTTGGTCCTTCAATTGTTTGACACAAGCTTGCATCTCCTCTATACTTCTTTGCCGCCTCTGAATGATGGATTCTCCTAGTACTACTTGCACTGCTGTGACATTATGTCTTTCATTTGTTACCTGTTGTTGTTGCTCATTATTGTGGAGATTGGCCATGATGAGTTTGGCGGCCTTGGTGGTAGTGTGTGCTTTGTGGCACTGCTGGAAGATGTTGAGTGCCATCTGTTGGTATTAGGTCATTGACATCATGCCCCATTCTAACAAACCTGGCCCCTCATTTTTGTGTAAGATTCTTTATTATCATAGGCGGCCAAGAAAAAAATCTTGCACTTCGATCCTGTTGATGCTATATGAGGGGATAGATTGAGCCAAGTGTTGGTGTTGGGTGGTGGTGGTACCTCTTGATTGTGCTGGGTAGTTGATGGACCTATGGGCTATAGTTGTGGGGGCTTTTGCAAGATATTTTGAAGGGATCCCAAAAGTGTTGAGATTCTTTGTTGGTCCATCCCTATTTGCTGGTAGGCATTGCCAATCACTTCATCGTGCAACTCTAGCACATTTTGTTGCTCATCAGGGAGCCCACTATCATCTAGGTTCTTGACTGCATTGCCCTTCTCTTATGCTTTCTTCTACTCCTTTTCTCTCTACTTATGCTTATGCTGCACATAGTTTTGTGGCCTCCTTTTTAGCCTTTTCTTTCTTATGATATTTGATTGGTCCTTGTATGTGTTTCCTACCTTAGCCTCTTCTGCTACCTTGAATTCGGCTACATACTCTTTTGTTACGGCTTTGTCTTTATTGCGCTTCATTGCCGTATGGCTGGTGCCCTAACTTGCTATGGCTGCAGGATTATCAAGGGCTCCTAGGATGAATTCTTAGTGGTCAAACCCAATGCTCTATGAGGGAAGTCTCTATCCCCCCTCATGTGTTAGATAACAGGCATTAGCATCATTGGGTTGCCAACTTTATGTTCATGGTGCCCATGCCCACAAAAGTGTGAAGATAGTGGGAGAGAGGGAAGGAGTCTCACTTGCAGCTTTCTCACATACACAATGGGGGAATACACACAAAGGTGGAGGCTAAAAACAGTTTTCCTCTTCTTAGTTGTGAAAGCCAAAAAGAACTCTAGTACAAAGAGATAGGAGAACCCTATATGTGGGTCTCAAACCAAACTCAACTAACTAAGGTGGCATACTAACTGAGCCACGAACTAGAGTACATAAGGATAGCTATCATCCAGCTATTATTCATGGGCGATGTACCAACTGCATCTGCAACTAACAAGTCGGTGACATAAATGCACAACGGTCACCCTAGCATGTCACGAGGTGAATCTGTAAGCTACCTGATCCTCTGTGCTGACATAAACTAGATCAATAAGACCTAGTAAAACCTTCTCCTGCACATAGTGATAATGTACCTCAATGTGCTTTATTCTAGCATGATAGACTGGGTTATTTGCCAAGTGTATACTGCTCATGTTGTCACAATGAATGACACCTGGCCCATCTGTAGACTGATGCGTATCATGAAGTAGCTTATGCAACCAAGCTACCTCACATGCAGCCATTGCTGCACCCCTGCACTCAACCTCTGTGCTCGACAAGGCAACTGTAGGCTGTTTCTTGTTGCTCCAAGTGATTGTAGCACTCCCAAAAGAGAACACATATCCACTGGTAGATCGTCTATCAGAAATACTACCAACCCAATCAGCATCAGTGTATCCACGCAATTGTATCTGAACCCCAGCCTCATAAAATAGTCCATACTGCAATGTGGACTTCACATACCTGAGTATGCATCTAGCCACATCCAAATGCGGTTTCCTTGGAGCCTGCATAAACTGACTTACCCATCCAACAACATAGCTCAAATCTGGCCTGGTAATAGTCATATAAATCAAACTTCCTACTACCTGTACATAGTAGGGTCTTCCAGAAGCTCACCTGCATCTGCGCTTAGCTTCACATTCTACTCCAAAGGAACTGAAAATAGGCTTACAGCCTGTCATCCCATATTTGGACAGCATGTCCAATCCATACTGCCTCTGCAAGAGCCGTATCCCACTTGGTGATCGCCCAAGAAATAACATAGCTCTCCCAAATCCTTCATCTCAAACTTCTGCTTTCAATAGCATTTTCACATGAAGGATATCTTCATCACTATCACCTGTGATGATCAAATCATCAACATAAATGACAAGCAGCATAATACCTTTCTCTATTTTTCTCACATAAAGTGAGAAATTTGCCTTGGAAATCTGAAAGCCAATAGTGACAAGATACTGTCCTATCTTGTCAGACCATGCTCTAGGTGCTTGCTTTAAGCCATACAAGGCTTTCTTCAACCTGCAAACAAACTCAGGATGAACGGCATGAACATAACCTCGTGGCTGCTCCATAAAGACCTCTTCTTGCAAATCACCATGCAAGAGGGCATTCTTTACATCCATCTGATGTAAAGACCATCCCTTTGATGCAGCCATAGTGATGACTTCTCTTATAGTTGCCATCCTTGCAACCAGACTGAATGTTTCCTCATAATCAATGCCATATGTCTGTGCATACCCCTTGATAACTAATCTTGCCTTGTATCTGTTCACAGAACCATCTGCATTGTGCTTCACCTTATAAACCCACTTATAGCCAATTGCATTCTTGTCTTTAGGCAAAGGCACCAATTCCCATGTAGCATTTGCTTCCAAGGCATCCATTTCTTCATCCATGGCTTTCTCCCATTTTTCTTTTCGCGTAGCTCGCACCGTGTCAATATCAAGGTGGTACTGAGTGAGCTAGTCCTCCTTGTTGTGGATGAAGGTAATGTCTATTGCGACATTGTAGTTCTCCAAAAACTCTATAGTTAATGACATTAATGCAGCACAGCAACAACTCAACTAAGTTATGTAGTCTAAGTGCTTGAAGGTGGCACTAGACCTCGGGATTTTGGAGGGCTTCATAACATGGTGATACATGGTAGTATAACACGTATTCTCTATAGTGCTGAACTTGTATTTTGAGTGAATGGCCCAGCTACCTAGCTTGCTGAGCCATTGTGCACCCAAAGGGGGGTTCATAGTTTATGACATGGCACACTCAGTGTCCATAGCCAGTACCTTAGTCTCCTCCATCCCTTTTCTTTTTGCCACGATGACCCTACTTAACTTTTTGTGATTTGTGCAAGTGAGTGTTTGAAGGCAACAATTTGTTTAAGAGAATAGTAGAGCAGCATATCTTGTCTTGACAAGCAAGATGAGAAGGGGTTGTTTGGGAAGTTCCTTGGCTAAGGGTCTTGTGTTAGACTCCTCGAGCATGTCAATGGTGGCCGTTGTTACTCCTTGGATGCTCTAGGGGTAGTAGTGTTATGTCCCCTTGTTGGAGACCTTCCACTATAGTAGGTTCTTGTGATCCTACCCCTATGTAAGGGATGGGTTCTTGTGGAGCTATTGAGTTGGAAGGATGTGGGAGCTCCTCTTTTGTTTTTAACTTGAAGATATTTTGTGAAGATTGGCAAATTAGAACGCTAAGGTGGTGTCGATGTTGAGGCGGTGGCCTCCCTTGCAATAGGTTCTTGTGGCACTGCCTCCTTTATAGAAGTAGGTTCTTATTGTACTACCATGTATGCCCCTGGTATCAAAGCGGTGGTTGGCGGTTATTCCTTGGGCTTCCATACTAGTCCTTGTGGTCGAGATGGCACTGGTTCAGCCCTTGTATAAGTGTTAATGGAATACAAGACTCCATTATTTGTATGTGAATAGATTGATAAAGTTACTAACACATTGTTGAAGTGGAACGTTGTTATTTGCAGAACGTCTAAGATCTCTCAATTATGAGGTAGAATGGATCCTACTATCTCTTATTTCATATTTAAATGAGAATGTACAAGACATTGCATCAAAGCAAAAATTGACGAACGCTGTACAGAATATAAGACAATCATATCCAAGTCTTCATTGCTCAACATGATAGATCATTACAAGAACACATACTGCATATTCTCTTCTTATGCTCTCTTGCTTCTTGCTCTCTCTCTATTACCTAACTTGGTAGTTGTATATACAATTGCAACTTCTAACTGTCAAAACACTTAACCATTTTGATACGAACTTTGGGTTGATTAATTGACCCCTTAACATCTAGCACACTCAGTGGATACGAATTTGGAATAAATTCTTGGACTTGAACCCACCCTAAAACTTCAGATTTCTAGCCTTTGGAAATTGACGAACTCCCATTTCTGATGTAAAAATCCCATCAGATAGAGACTATGTGATTAACTACTAGCATAGCTTGGTACACTACTAAGGTACTAGCATAGCTATTCATCCCCTTCCTGTAAACAAAATGGAGCTAGTGCGCTCCAAATTCTAAACATCTATATCTATCAAGCTATTTACTATAAACTAAGTAGGAATTGGATACTATGTTGCAGAATTGAACCACTTGCTGAACAAAAATGAGAAATTATTCAAAGACTGCTTGTTTCTTTGATAGAATGAACTGCCTTCATGTCTTGTCGTTGTTGTGAGAGGTCATTAACTTAATATGTGTCTTCTCCTTTCAAATCAAAATCTACATAATCAACTAATTTGAGGGCCGGTGCCTAGGTTGTGTCAATGGGTGTCTGTCATCCACAACCAGGTCTGTGTTGGAAACATTTGTAATTTTCTAAACTAAAAGGTCTAAGGATTTATCAATCATAAATGTGAATTCCTTATCATCTTGAACGCCTATATCTATGTCACACTTTTTCACTTTTACTCTATTTTTGCCCCATTACCAAGGTTTGTGCTACTTTAGTAGTTGTGAGACACTCTACTCCTTGTGCTGGTTTCACTGGGTACTAGATCCATTAACGCAACTATAGAAAACAGTGTGCTGGTCCCCCTATCGTATTGGCTATTTTTGAAGATGTAGAAGTCGACTTGCCACTTGGGACCAAAGATTGAGCATATTTTCTATCATTTTGTCTTGCATTTCTATTAGCACTACTACAGGCATGGAAGTTCCATAGATTTGTAGCTCTTCTTCATTTGTCATTACCTTCAGCTATTCTTCTACTAGGACTAGGGCTGTTAACTTTTCCTTCCACAAAATATTTTTAGATAGCAATTTACTGTGTTCCTCAGTCAGATTACCCATTTCCATTAGCAAATCTTAGTGAATCCGCACAGTCCATTTTTTAGTGACTCTGTAGTCTGTTGGTTTTCCACCAATTAAGTTTTTAGTTGCTCTACAACTTGCTATAACTCAAGTTTCTCTACCTCATGTTGCTGTACTAGCAACTTTTGCTATTACACTTTATAGTGCATAACCTACTTTAGGCATTATTCTACTCAATTAGATTGTCATTGTCCTCCTCCAACTTTTGCCATTCCCTAATATTCTTATCTCTATTGCATCTGGAATCTCTGCAACAACAAAACTATTGCTCTATGTAGAGAAAGGCAAGCAAAGGATGATTAGAAAGTTAGAATGACTCTTGTGAAGGAGCTGAAGCACCAATTTATGCATGTACTGCAACACCCGCACATGTGAAGTGTCACAGTCACTGCTCCCTTGCATGATTCTTCATTTTAAAGGCCCAATATACCCAACAATCAGATGGTTAAAAATTTGAAGTCTGACCAAATGGTCGGAAGTAGGATCGTACTTCTTCCTTAGTCTAGCAAATGGCTTTAATTGGAAACCATTAACCAGTTCAATGATATATTACCATGCATATCTGCTAGTCAAAATGTGCCCTGGCCTAAGTCCTTCATAATTTTGAATGGTCCATCATATCTCAATTTCAATTTCCCCAATTTGTACTAAACATGAGAACCCCATCTCCTTCCTTGAACAATTTGAAGTTAATATTTCTATAAGCCAAGGATTTTTTGTGCTTTTGGATGACTTGTGCTGTGTGTCGACTTTCTAGTCGAACTTCTTCCAATTGATGCAACTGTTGTTGCTAGAAATCTACTGACTCCTCTAGACTCAGTTTTTTTGTTGAAACCTGTAAACAGCGACGATCACAAATTCCATGGGCACTATCGCCTCAACTCCAGAAACTACCTTGAAGGGTGTCATTCCCATGCTAACCTTGGATGCTATTCTGAATGCCCATAGTGTTGAATCTGGCTTTGTGTCCCAGTCCATTTTGTTTTCCAAAACTGTCAATTTCACAATCTGCTTCATGAGTTTATTGGAACTTTTTGCCTATCTGGCTGCTTGTGGATGGTAAGTTGATGCTATTTTGTGAACAATCATATGTACTTCTATCAAATTTTGTGAATAGTCATATGTACTTCTATCAAATTTTGTGAACAATCATATGTACTATTTTGTGAACAATCATATGTACTTCTATCAAATTTTTTATGGTCCTATTTAGGAAGTTGTGTTGTCTCCACAGTGGCTCATGTGTCTTGGGATGTTGAAGGGATGCCGTTGGAGCCTCCACTCCAAGCTAAATCCTTCTGAGAGCAATGCAAGCACAAGCTTCCCACTTGTGTCATGCAAGCGGCTTCCAGATTGTTGCAATGTGTTTCCATGAGAGAAAGAGGGAAGGGGAGAGGGGAGAAGGAGAAGGGAAAGAGAGAGTGAAGGGGGATGGAGTGGCAAACACAAAGGCACTACGAAGGAGATAAGATAACACCCAAAGACACTCTTGAAGAGAAGAGGGAGCTTGTACTCCAAACTTGTGCATACAACAATGAAGACCAAATTCAACCATTTGGTCTTTTATAGATGTGACCTTTTGAAGGGAGGGCAACCCTTTTCCTTTTAGCACTCTCCCTTTCATTACATTTTAAAGGCTCTTGGGCCCATAGGGTGCCAAGGCATCTTTGCTATCCTTTCCATTTCTCCCTACTGTTTCACTCCTGTTGCACTTGTGTTAACCATATAAGAGCACTAAATAGTGCTTGTGTTAGCCTCGAGCCTCCAAGACCGAAACTATTTAGGGCTCAAACCCCCTGTATGAGGCTCAAACATTGGAGTAGCGAGGCCACCGATCTTGGGCTACTTGTGCAGCTTGAACCCCGTGAGGTGAATAACCACAATAACCAAATTTTTTGGCAATTTGCAGCCTTCTTGTGAGCATTTGGGATATTTGGGGCTCAAACTCTCTGACCTTGTGCTGTACTCCTTCCATGGCTACAACCATGGAAGTAAATCATGAAGCCTAATCACCTCTAATCACTGGTTACCCTGCATTCTGTGACTATAATCTATGGATGTTAACATGCCCCCCTTCCTATTGCTGAGCCGCCCTCAGATCAGATGTGCTAGAGGAGGTGTGTGGAGAGGACCATCTGGAGGACTGTGTAGCTATCAATGTCCTTGTATGTGCGGATGTGGTGGCCATGGAGATTGTAGACGTAGAGGTAGAGGCAGAGGTCCTAAAACTGCATGGGACCGATGTCGAGGTTGAAGACAATCTGATTGGTCAGATTGTGGAGGCGGTTCATCGATGGGATGACTGTGGGCGTGGAGGTCACGAAGGAGTAAGAGGAGGAGGTGGTTGTTAGTGTCATGTTGCTGGAGCTTGCAGAATTTGGCCCAAATCCATCGTCATTCCATTGGCATGTACAAGGGGTGGACCCGGCGATCGATGTGGGCACTGCGGTAGCACCACCAAAATTGCTCCATTTTGAGGAAGGGGATGCGCCAGCATGGCTGTAGACTAGCATCGACATTGGTCAAACTAGCATCGATTGTGTGTGTGTGTGTGTGTGTGTGTGTGTGTGTGTGTGTGTGTCTGCGTTTGTGTCTGTGTCTGCATCTATGTCTATGTCTATGTTTGTGTCCGTGTGTGTGTGTGCATGCATGCATGTGTGTGTGCGTGCGTGCGTGTGTGTGTGTGTGTACCATCAAACCACAATCCCGCAGGTCCAACACACACTCCTAGTGATGGCAGTGTTAGCACTTAGCCCTAGTCTTAGGACTCATTCAACCCTTAGGTTGATTTCATTGGTCAACCTTATGGTTGACTTTGGGGCCATATAGGCCATCCCTTTGTATTTTCTCATTATCCATTTGCAAGTACTCATGGTTGCTTCAGCTTGCTGGAGCATTCCTCTCCGTTTCCATTGCTTCTTGCACCCAACAGTGGCATGAGAGCGAAAACCTATTTTTTGAGCAGAATAAGAGTCCAATGGTGTTTTTTGACTTTTAGAGGTCCGATTTTAACGTTTTTCAAAATTTTTGACCTGTCCATAGACAAACAACACTCTCCCACACCATTTTAGTCAGAAAATTTTTTGTCCATAGGACCATACAGACATGTAAGGACAGGTGTGAGATGCAACCCGAAATCCATACTACTTTTTTGGGCATTTTGGCGCTATTTTTTGAGCTTTTTTGCTCAGATCTCGACTCTTTTCATTCATTTGGGCCTTCCTCCAGGTGCTCCAACCTGTTCTAGCACCATTTGACTGGGATTTTCTCCCTCTTGACTTAGATTTTCCTTGTGCAATTGGATTTGAAGCTCTTCACTCTCTTTTCTGTCACATTTGCACACATTACACTGACATTGAGGTGAATTTGCTCTAGAAATTCGCACTTTTGTGTCAGATTCGTGGATTTTATAGTGACATTAGCTCCTTTTGGTCACATTTTGGGGCTTTTGCAATATTTGCACTATTTTGACTCTATTTCGACTCTGATATAGGGGATTTTGGATCTATTGCTAGTAGGTTGTTCACATTTGCCTAAATAGCTGTGACATTTTGCTGCTTTGATATCAAATTGGAGGTTTTCCGTGACATTGGCAAGGAATTGTAGTAGATATGGTCACATTTGCAAAATTATGTCTTATTTTGGGGCTTTTACCAATTCGCCCTCTTTTTGGCATAATTGGCCTCTCCAAATTTGCTGATATTTGTACCATTCTTTGCTTAACACAACCAAATTTGGGTTCTATTTGCATTTGCCCTTTGATTTAGGCTATTCGTCTTTTGACATTTGTGGCATACAGCCACCATTTGGGACAGATTCAACTCAGATTTGAATAGGAGACATTTGCCCTTTGATTTGGGCTAATCATTTGTAGGACAACTATTTGTAGGGGGATCCTTTGATTGTATAGATATTTTTTGCACGTCATTTTTTGGGGAGAGCTTGTGCATTTTGCTCATGTTTGAGTAGCCATCTTGGCTGTTGGCTCTTTCCTACTGCTTTCGTAGGAAGAGCTGGGTATTCTATGTTGCAGGGTTCCGAGGCTTTTTGTCACCTACAAATATATTTGGATTGTCGTTGTAGTATAGTGGTAAGTATTCCCGCCTGTCACGCGGGTGACCCGGGTTCGCTCCCCGGCAGCGACGCCAAATGTTGGCTCTTTCCTACTGCTTTCGTAGGAAAAGCTGGGTATTCTATGTTGCAGGGTTCCGAGGCTTTTTGTCACCTACAGATATATTGGGATTGTCGTTGTAGTATATGTGTAGCTTAGGACCTCGAGTCGTGTTCCGGTGAGAGACGTAGGCTTAAGTGTGGTAAGCAAACAAAGTGCAAGCATGTGTAAAAAGGCACGTAAACCATCGTTGTTGGGGTAATAAAGGCTTTCGCCTTCATTGGGGGTTGTAGGATTTAGGAGGATTTTAAGGGTTCAGAAGGAGGTTCCAGGGTTTAGAAAGAGTTCAAGGGTTTAGGAGAAGTTCCAGGGTTCAGAAGGAGGTTCCAGGGTTCAGAAAGAGTTCCAGGGTTTAGAAAGAGTTCCAGGGTTTAGAAGGAGGTTCCAAGGTTTAGAAGGAGTCCAGGGTTAGAGGGAGGATTCAAGGTTCAGAGTAGAATACATGGTGGAGAACTCGTCTCCCTCGTAGATCATGGAGTTTAAGGGTTTTAGGAAAGCATAGGAGTGGGAGAGGAAGAAGGTGTAAGAGCATGGGTGAAAGAAGAGAGAGGAGGAAGGAGGAGGAGGGAAGAGGAGGAGGGAGGGGGAGGAGAGAGGAGGAGGGGGAGGAGGGAGGAGGAGGAGGAGGAGGAGGAGGAGGAGAAGGAGGAAGGAGGAGAAGGGAGGAGGAGAGGGAGAGGGTGGGTTGCAGGGTTGGAGGAGAGGGGAGAAGGGTTGCAAGGTTAGGACATGCTTTTGGACGTGCAGTGCAAGGAAGCATGGACACTTGAGACAAATGCTTGGACAAGATGGGCTTCATTCCATTATGGGGTATTTATACAAGTTGGAGAGCTTCTCTCTCTGCATGTAACACAAAGTCGTATCACAAAGTTGTAACACAAAGTTGTATCACAAAGTTGTAACACAAAGTTGTGTCACAAAGTCGTAACACATTCTCTCTCTTCATGTAGAAGTTGTAACACAAAGTTGTTACACAAAGTTGTAACACAAAGTTGTAACACAAAGTTGTGTCACAAAGTCGTAACACATTCTCTCTCTTCATGTAGACAAACTCGTAACACAAAGTTGTTACACAAAGTCGTAACACAAAGTTGTGTCACAAAGTTGTAACACAAAGTTGTATCACAAAGTTGTTACACCTTCTCTTTCTTCATAAGTTCATGTTGGCACAGAGTCAACATTGGCATTGACACTTGTAGACATTTGCTGTCATTTTTTGTCTAGCATTTGCAACTAGTAGTCAGATACTTAGGTAGCTAGCTCTTTGCATTGTAGCCTTGAGGCTGTGACACTTGCAAAGCACTTTTATTTTTTGGGGATTTTCATTTGC
Source organism: Dipteris shenzhenensis (assembly GCF_047967505.1). Lineage (NCBI taxonomy): Eukaryota > Viridiplantae > Streptophyta > Polypodiopsida > Gleicheniales > Dipteridaceae > Dipteris > Dipteris shenzhenensis. The sequence goes on from NC_141597.1 coordinate 2,361,823, forward strand.
AATGGCAAATCATGAATCTTTTGGGATGCTTGCTACTCAAGACAAGCTTGATGGCACCAATTATCCCATGTGGTGTCGTAGTTGGTGCGCTACCTATTGATGCCCAAGAATTGTATCTGGATCGGAGACCTAGACATATCTCTTCATCATCAGAGGCAACTACTACCACCGCAGCCACTTTTGCCACTTTTAGTTCATCCACCACTACTCCCTCCGTGCCTACTGTCGACCCTCCAACACAAGAACATATTCATTGGGATCAACGAGATGCACACATACATGCAGTGATTGCCATGAGTTGCAAGAGAGTTGTTATACCTCACATTCAGTCTTGCAAAATAGCCAAGGATGCATGGGACACTTTGACCAATCTTTATGAGAGATGTAATGAGGCTAGAGTTGCTTATTTGCATCGGCATCTTGATAATGTTAAGATGAATGAAGGGGTAGCATGGATGCCTATTTGACAAAGGTCAAAGAATTCAAAGAGGCTCATCTATGTTCATGAGATTGTACCAGACTCATAGGTTGTGTCTACCACATTTGATGGGAATCCTGACTCATATCAGGGATTTGCTACAACACTTCAACTAGTGGCCATGGGGTAACCCCAACCACTATTCTTTTGATCAGCTTATTTCCCTACTCTTACAGGAGGAGCAAAGTCGCCAAAACAGGGCTACTTCCACTCATGCAGATCAAGCCTTTGCTACTGATCACAGGGGCAAAGGAAAAGGAGGGGGAAATTACAGCAAGCCCAAACCTGCATCTAGTACCTCATCCTTTTCTCCTACTGATGGGAAGAAGAAGAAACGCTGCAATTTTTACGGGAAACTAGGTCATGATATCTCTCAGTGCTGGAAGCGTATTGCTTCCGAGAAGGAGTAGGGGTAGCCAGGAAAACAAGGTCTTGTTGTCATGTGTGGAGATGGCTGAGATAGAATTCATATTATTTTTTATACTTGGAACATATAAAACTTTCACAAGTGGAATGTTGTCACCTGACATTGTAGTGACAAGCACTTGACCAATCCCTTTCATGGGATATGCTGCATTATTTACACAAGTTACGGTGCCACCCTTTGGAACACCACTCAATGTATGAAAGAGAATTTTGCAAGAAGTGATGCGCTTGGAAACACCACTAGCAAAGTACCAATATGAGGCAGAATATGAGGTTGCAAAAGCGAATCATGCAAAGGAGGATTATAATGACACTCCACAATAAATGGCCACTCATCCCTTGGGGGGTACTATAACTTCGTTACTTTTATAGATGACTTCACCAGGTTGACTTGGATAATTCCATGAATCTGAAGTCAAATTTCTTCTCTTGCTTCAAGCATTGGATTGCCTCATAGAGAATGAGAGTGGGAAGAAACTTCCGCACTAACAGGGGGGTGAGTACTTTTCCCAAAAATTTTCTAAATTTTTAGCAGCCCGGGGAATCATTCATAAGTGCACACAATGGCCTACACTCCACAACAAAGTGGGACTCATTGAGCGCAAGAATAGAATAGAAATGGAAATGGGTAGGTACATGCTTAAGGGAAAGTCTTTGCCCAATAAATTCTGGTTGGATGCGATTATGTGCCAACTATGTGCTCAACCAAGCACCCACTCCGGCATTGAAGGCCATGACTCCCTATGAAGCATGGATAGGTCGTAAGCCTATCATTTCTCACATGAGAGTGTTTGGGTCTCTTGCGTATATCCTTGTACCCTCTCAATTGAGGCATAAGCTTGATGATAAGGCTATCAAATGCATCTTCATTGGCTACAGCTCACAAAGCAAAGGTTACAAGTTATTTCAGCCCAGCATAGGCAAGGTGATTGTCAGTAGGGATGTGGTTTTTGATGAGCATGCCCCTTTACCTTGGCTAGACTGTAAAACACAACCTTCAGTGGAAGCCTCTAATGTGTTTGATTCTATTCTTCCTTTCACAGATATAGAAGGCACAGTGTAGAGCTCCATGCCACATGCTTGTAGCAGCTCGAATCCTCCTCCCTTATTAGATGGCCATGCTATCAAGCAAGTCACTTCAAGAGGAGAGGACTGTCATGAGCCAGCAAAAATTAGTCCCTCATTGGCTTTTGGATACCCTCATGGATAGCAAGCAGACTGAACCTTTTCCTACCTACACTAGAGGTGCACACAAAGAAATGCAAGGCGATTTTTTGGTTGTAGCTTTGATTGCCATTGCCTGTAATGAGGAGCCTCTATGTCATAAAGATGCATTTGAAAGTCATGAATGGATGTAGGCCATGAGAGCTGAACTTGATTCCATTCAAGCAAATGGCACATGGGACTTGTGTGATTTGCATGCAGGCAAGCATGCCATTAGCGCAAAGTGGGTTTACAAATTGAAGCACAAAGCTAATGGCAGTGTTGATTGCTACAAAGCTCGCCTTGTTGCGAAAGGTTATGCCCAGTGGCATGGTATTGACTTTAAAGAGACATTTGCTCCCACTTCATGCATCACAACCATTTGCTGTGTCATTACTCTTGCATCTCACAAGCATTGGGAAGTCCATCAATTGGGTTGTGAACACCAAGGCCGCCTTTCTTCATGGGGATTTAGTGGAAGAGGTCTATGTCACTCAGCCTGCATGATTTAAACTTCGGGGGTATGAAACTAAGGTATGCCGGCTTAAATAGGCTCTTTATGGTTTGAAGCAAGCACCACGAGCATGGTATGCCAAGATACACTCCTTTTTGCTGTGACTTGGGTTTTAGAATAGCCCTGTGTGGCGGCTACTCTTTATGTCCGGAGGAGTGAATCAAAATATTTTATTTTTATTCTATATGTGGTTGACATGCTTATCATTGGGCCAGACTCGCAAAAAATTGCAAATTTCAAAGCTGGTTTGCATAAATCATTTGCAATGACACACATTAGCCGGTTGCACTATTATTTGGGCATCCAATTTGCATATGTTGACGGGGTTATAATGATGAGTCAGTCCAAGTACATTGGATAGGTCTTGGACCACTTCCAATTTAAAGATTGCAAGCCAGTTTCTACACCATTGGAGCCTGGCTTTCGTTTTTCCTCTGAGGATGGGAGTGCATCCTCTGATGCTACCCTTTATCAACAGGTTGTGGGTTGTGCCTTATATTTATGTCATTCGCGGCCTGATCTTCAGTATGCCATTTCACAGTTGAGTAGGTACATGCACAGGCCTAGTACACAGCATTGGCAAGTAGTGAACAGGGTCTTCCGTTACTTGAAGGCCCCACAAAATTTGGGACAATTCGATGGTGTGGAGTCTCCACTGGTCTTGCATGCTTTCACGGACAATGACTGGACAAGTTGTTATGACATGAGTGTCTCACAGTGGCCACTGTTTCATGCTTGAATCTTCATGCATTTTATGGTTCAACAAGAAGCAACCTACAATTGCTACTTCCAGTTGTGAAGCTGAATACAGGTATCCTTCATAGCTACAGTAGAGTGTTTGGCTCCATAAGCTACTCACAGATCTTAACATTAACTAGCCAACTCCTACTACCATCTACACTTATAGCCAAAGTGCTTTGGCTATTGCAAGAAACCCAATGTTTCATGGCGCACTCTAGACTCGAGCTCGCGTGCTCCTTGTCGAGCATCTATAGACTTTCTGTCCAGTGTGTTCTCCACCTTACTGCCTATGAATCAGCCTAGGTGGGCAGCCCTTGCCAAGCTTTGTCTACAGCACACAAGTCCCCTTGGTCCTCCTGAATGTAGCCCCCAAGATAGCTGTTCCACTGCTCCAACCTGCATGTGAATGGCTACTCCAGAAGGTGTGATGATCTCAGCACCTTGCTACCCTAGAAGAAAGCTAAGGTCTAGCCCTTCCTAGCTAAGTCTGCAGCCCTTGTTGCACTCTCTCACCTCCTGTACATAGACCCAGAGAGTAGGCTTCCTGCTGCTCCTTTTCTGCCCTGGAACTACTGGCTGCTGGATATGAAATGAGGCCCAAGGCCTCTCCTTTTATAGGGCTCAAGGCCCTTTCAAATGGACCGACCAGCCAGCCCTAAATGGGCCGACTGGACAGACCCCATTGGCTGGCCCAACCACCCTGGTTGGCTCAGCCCAACCAACCCTATATAAGGGCCTTAGCTAGGCCCTTTTGGGCTGCTGCTAGGCTCCTCTTTGCTGCTGCTGGAGACCCTGTTGCAAGCTGTATACCTGCCCATAGACCCCCACTATGCTACGCTAGTTCTTGGCTCCCTAATCTGCCCACACGTGTGCGCCTCAGCTCCATACTGTTCCGTACTATTGCTGACGTCATCCGTGAGCTCATGGCCTCTTCTCTTGGGTCCCTACTGCTGTCCTCTACTTCGCCTTATGCTCCTACAGATCAGCCAAGTACCCTCCTCTCTTCTTTTAGGACACATCCTACCCAAGGTCTCCCTCCCCCATGCTCTCCTCATATGGGGGCTTACAGATGGGGAGGTGACCATTCCAACACCCCCTCTCACCGACACATCCAGACCGAATGCCAACATGTCGATGAAAATGCTCCAGTAACTCCCTGGTCGTAGTCCTCTGGAACTTTTCGATGTCGAAATCTTTTCTTGGCTTTTCATCTAGTGGCTCCTGCTCCACCAGGTTTGGTTCCGCTTTCGCACACCATCCTGGTACACAGGTCCATCTTTGGTAGCACCTCCTAGCACCACCATCTTCCGTCACATTCCTACCTTCGAACTCGAGCAATCCAACTGTCACGATCTTCCAATTGTCCCCCTCATAATGAGTGAACCTGGAGTCTTCCAAGCACCATGCTCGGAGGGTCTATTTCAACCCGTCCATTTGGCAAGGTCTGCAACAGTACATCTCCAGAAGACCTGGACCGTGAACTTTAAACGCACCTGACTGAACCTAAGTCACCCTCCTCGCAAGGGCACAATCCTCCAGTCGTGGAAGTCGATTCCCTAGAGCTTCTGAATTAGGGCCATCCTTCAACAAGGTCCCTGCCTTCAGGCTCCCACACCTATGAGCCTCCTATTTGGGCTCTAATAGCATGTTAGAAATGAAGAGGGAATGAACCACTCAATCCTCCACCCAAGATCTTTCTAACTCTTACACACTCAACTTAGATAGATGACCACAGATGCAACAGAAACATACTCAAAAATAACAGCAAGTATAGATGGAGAGAGACACTAGATCTGGGGCAGTTTGTGAGAGAGTTCATCAACTTTCTCCAACACCTTGCTGTGATTTGTATTGCTCCCTTGAAGCCATTTTCTGCCCACCATCTGGTGGATGAATATACTCTTTCTATCCATCTATACTTGCTGTTATTTCTGAGTATGTTTCTATTGCATCTATGGTCATCTATCTAAGCTAAGTGTGTAGGAGTTAGAGAGATCTTGGGTGGAGGATTGAGTGATTCATTCCCTCTTCATTTCTAACACCAAGAGCAAACTGAAGAAGATGAAAAACCCTCAAGTCCTCACGACCTTACAATTGATCGACAGAGGCAAAGAAGTCCTAAACACTCAAGGTTCATTTCCCCAAATCTACAAGATAAGATTTGGAGGGGAGGTGTGTAACGAGGATCCCCTCATTGATGAGGTGTGTAACGAGGATCCCTTCATTGATGAGGGATCCAAGGGGGAATTCAACGTGGCCTCTTGGATCCACGCATGCTACCATGTCATAATCCACAGGCAAAGGAGGGGTGCATAAGTCCTAACCAAACCAAAGCATAGCTCGATCAACAACCTAGCCAACCGAACATGTTTAAGATGGCATGCAAAGTTGCCACTCAATGGCATGACAATAGTTCTAAAGACTCAAACCCAAATTGTTGGACAACTTAGTTACCAATGGGGACACATGATCCAACCATGCATAGATAAACGGGCACATGGCCGAGCATCCACATGGCAACTTACAACACTGAATGGTAACCTCTCAAATGAGTGGAGTGACACCAAGTCAAAGCGCCCAATCAATGGGGGCTATGCATGCCCATAGGACATGTGGCTACTCATGAGCAAGTACAATAATCACAACTATTCATCGATGATGAGACAAGTCATCAATGCATGAAAATCATGGAGCACGATTGACCATGGGATCTGTGTGACCAATCAATGATCCTCGAGGACCAACACTAAGTAATCCTTAGATCAACCATATCAATGCAAGCCAAGAAGGCATTAAAGAGAGAAGGGGGAGAAAAAGATGCAAGTAGCGAGTGCAACTTGCCCAATCATAAAAATCAAAATGCCACTTTTTAAAACATGTATCTTTCTCATCTCAAACTAGATCCTCCAATTAGACCTTCCCATGATGGCAGGCCAAAAAACAACATAAGAGAATGATTACCAATACATTGTCTAGTTTTAAGCTCTATTATCGATATCGTTGGATAGACACCCATAGCTCTCAACCATTTTAAAGCAAAGGCAATCAATGGTCTGGGCACGCTCCTTAGGCATATTACAGCAAAGGTCGACTAAGGCAATGAGAGAGAGAGAGAGAGAGAGATGGATTGGACTAAGAGAGAGGAGGTGCTGTTGGGTCTGCTTTAGACTGTAGGTACGTTTATGCTAAAATGTACTTCAACTAGACGGTAGGTACGTTTATGCCAATAAGTACTTCAATGGCACTTTCACCTGAAGTGTTAAATGCCCGAGACCTTCAAAGCCTCTACCACTTCGTTCTCTTCCCTTTTGATTGAAGAGCTTTTCAACAGCCCTTGCACATAGTAAAGGAAAGATACTCCATGTTGATTGGCTACGTATTAGGGTGTCGACAGTACCCTTCACGCTAGCCGTAATGCAGAATGCAGAAGTCATGAGTTTCGTTAAGCTCTGTTCCATTTCTTGTAGCGGCTTCCTTCCTGTGCACAAGAATGCACACTATTTTGAGTAGAATATGTTTTCACCTTCAAGTCTCTTAATGGACGAATCTTATGGACTAGCCTTTCCCTACTTCTCCATAGTCCCTTTCAATCGAGTGAGGAGAAATGCCCGTAAACAAACTGATGTACAGCCAAGAAGAAACTACATAGTCTTGAGTCCAAAGACATGCGGCCATTCATCTAATATAGGTAGTTTACAAAGCCAGATTCAGGTCCCAGTTCTGCGTTCATGTTAGTTCCTTGAAGAGAGAAAATGACTCGATTATGAGTTCATCGAACTTACGCCTCGAGTAATACATGCCAAATTAGGCATCTAAATAAGTTTTAACGTTGATCGTCTTTAAACAAGGACGAGAAACTATGTCAAAGGCTATTCAAGTACAAGGCCAGAGTCTTAAATAGGTGACTAGAATACTTCCATCCTGCAGTTGTGAGGTGACTTCCTTTTTTCATTTGGGAGGGTGAAGATGAAACACGATGATATCTTCTATTCATCAAAGTCGGTCGTCGCAAACAAGTTGAATGCTGATATTCCGGATGTAAAAACTAGCGCCAAGAATGCGACGAAGGAGCTGATGATGCCAGTGCCAACTTGTTTGCAGAAGCGCTCATATAGGTAGCAAACTTTCACCCACTTGAATCCATCATTCCCCTGCTCGGAGAAATAAGCAGACTGAGCAGCTGCCGCAGACGACGTCAAGAGGAAGTAAGTCATGACCTGCATTAAATAGAAAGAACGACAGGATAAGATAAAGGGAGGGAAGTAGCAATCCTCAATGAGAGAAATAGGGAAATGGGGCAGAATTACTGGTATGCTAAGCAGCAGGCACCTGGTCAAGGAGGAAGATGGTCCAAGAAAGGGAGGAGGATGGGTGCGAGCAGCTGGAAAAGGCGCAAACCAAGCATCGAGCGACCTGTGAGATGGAGTAGAGAGCCACAATTCCTAGAGAAATGATGGAGTATCTGCCACCGAAGCGAGGAATAGCAGGTGAGCAGGTGACAATCAAGGAGCAAAAAAGATGGAAGTCGAGAAGAGAGGAGAGCAAAACAGCGTCGTAGACTTACATGAGAGCTTTCATGTCACTGTAGCGAGCCTCCTGCGTGATGACGGACTGGAAGATGGTGAAGGAGCGGGATTGGTGGTCGGTGATGAGGAAAGCGAAGCCAGCGACGGAAGCGACGAAGGAGAGGATGCGAAGGGAGAGCTCAGAGCGAAGGAAGGGGGCAGGGGAGGAGGGGGGGGGGGAGGAGGAGGAGGGGCTAGCGGCTGGCTTAGCGAGAGCCATCTCCACCTGAGCCTGATCGTGTTGGTTGAGATTCATGATCGTGAGAGTTGTTGAATCTGAGAACTTGCGCGAGCTTACTCTCTGTCTTCTTTCCTGGATTGAGATCTCAGCCTTCGCTTGAGCTCTCCCTTTCGCTTAGGTTGCTCTTTTGGTTTTGTGCCCGTGTGCTTTGATCTCTCCCCGCCCTCCAGCCCTCCAAGCTCCCCCAGCCTGGCCTCGCGCAATCACCCACCAGAACCCATTAACTCCGCATTCATTTCTCCTACGTTGCATCAACGCCAGCACCCCACCCACCTTGTCCTTCTCTCCTTTCCTCTGATTATATTTTCCGCCTACAATCAGTCCCAGCTATCAATAATCACAGCCCTGTAGCCAGTCGCCCCTGGCCACTCGCGAGTCGCCAGTCCCTTCAGTTTGCTGGCAATTGCTGCCCGCGCCTCGACTTCCCGGTTGCTGCCGGCCGGATTCCGGAACAACAATAGCGCTCTTGAAATATGGGTTTCATCTCCGTACCGTTAAAGCTCCTTCTACAGTTCTACTAGCCATTTATAGAGCACACAGCTTGACAATTTTGACATGTCGCCGACTCCAACGGACGCCAACAGAAAAGCTACCTGCTAGGGGACCGGGACCCTGAGGGTAGGCGATGTAAGTAAATGACTCTTTTAATCAAGGCAGTTAAATTTCAAGCGGATGATGAAGACCACCATCACACGTGGCATTTGCCTGTTGGAATTAGTTGGAGTTGCCTACTTTGTGCTATGAAGATATAAATATATTATTTTGTGGAGATCTTGACCTCTCGTGGTTATTACCCATCCTTCCTTAGCATCGTTTCAACACCCACTTTTGCATTCACACTAGGGCCTAACCTAAACTCTAGGTGGAGGTGCGATACGAGCTTGAGCGTCACTAGGAGAAAGGGCACCTAGCATTTCAAGCCACACAGAGAATTGGCACTCGGATGTATATCTTATCTGTATGTGACAAACTGTTCCAAAGAAGACGGACTATTCGAAAGTAGAGAGGGTTGCACATCCCTATCAAATGGAGAGTACTTTGGCTGGAAAGAGACTCACACATTGAAGGCAACCGCAATCCACATCCTTATCACTCCAAGGAGCACCTCGAGTGGCAAAATGGATCAAACGACTTCCTATGGATCAAATGACTTCTTATGGATCCTTCCAAGTATCAATACGTTGAGGGAAACCACCACTAACTGCTATTTTATCCTATATAAACCTATGTCAACCCATAGGGTGCTCACACCGCCACCTAGATGCACACATCTGGGGTGGTGTGGAGACATGCCCTATGACTACAATCCCCCCATGATACTTTAATGTCTACCTCACTTCTTCAACATCTCATTGATCAAAATGTTCATCAATAAAAGTGTTGTGGGAGCAAGCATCTCAAACTAGTCAGTCAATTTCAAGAGCTATCTTAAAGCCTTCTGAGCTATTTCAAATCCTTCTAGCAAAGGCCGGTAATCCAGCTAATCATATCTACAGTTGGCTAGATAATATCAATATTAAATTACATGTACCATAATTAGTTGTAGGAATAACAATGCAATGAATTAGCACTAGGAATGCACTCTCTAGCTGTGACCTGGTCAAGATGATGAAAGTAATTTAAACCCAGTGTACATCCTAGCATCCCAAAAAGACATCTTGTTAGTCTTATCTTCTTTGGGTTGTTTTTCTACATCAACAGACACCACACCCCACAAGACCCTTCTGCATGAACGACAATCAAGTTGATAATTACCAAGATGCAAAATACATTCCATCGAACTTCAAAAGAGAGCTCTCAAATTGACTTGTCCTTATGTTTTTGGAGGAGGCTTTGGAAATCTATTAGAAATAGGAATGTCAATATTTTCTTTTGGCTTTCCTTGCATGAACAATTGAAATAAACAAATGGAGGGAGAAAATTTGAGGTGATCGCTCTTGCCCATAGTGAATGCATGTGATTAAATCTATCCAAAAATTGCCTCTGGGAGTGCAATCAAGCCAGTGTTGTTTGGGTAGGGATAGATAGGATTATTGAAAGAGTTATCTACTCCATTGTTTACAATTGGGGATTTATTTTCTTGGCTTTCTTTGACTAGGCCTCTAGTTTCTATGACTTGACCTTAGGTTTTATATGAAAGTAGGTTTCATGTTGTGCTTTCAAGGTGTAGTATCATTGGAAAGGAGGTGGAAAGGATGTTGTTCCTTTCTGTTAGTATGGGCCTGGACATTTGGAGGGTCGTTCAGCTCAAACTCTAGCTAATAGATGGGCCGACATTGTACATACCTTGGTGGCTATATGATCTATGTTTTAAAGGTCTTTAAAAGAAATCTCAAATAGGAGGAGGTTGTTTCTTAGGGAATGGAGAAATAGGCCTTTCTTTTTGGAGTTCCTCTCTAACATGATTTGGAATTTCTAGCCACCTTCTTGGTCCTTTTAGACTTTGTATGGCATTCAATGCCATGAGTTTGCATTACATATCAATTTGATGGTTTTCATTCTGGGTGGCTTCTCTTAGACTTTATAGAAGTTTATTTTTTTGGGTGAGGGGGGGATGTAGACATCCATGAGGCATGGGGGGCCTCATAAAATGGACTATGAGATATCCTCCTCAAAGAAAGGCTATTGCATGCATTCATGACATTTACCCTCCTCAAAAAAAGGCTATCACATGTGGATTGAAAAAGAAACATGGATGTATAATCTAGAGAGAGAAGGAGACTAGCTGTTGACTCTAGGCTTTCTATCATGAAAGTAGGTTTCATGTTGTGCTTTCAAGGTGTAGTATCATTGGAAAGGATTTTGTTCCTTTCTCTCTATGGGCTTGTGCATTTGAAGGGCCAAATGTATAGAGGCAATTGTCAAGAAGCAAGGTCATTCAGCTCATACTCTAGCTAACATATGGGTGGACATTGTGCATACCTTGGTGGCTATATAATCTCTGTTTCAAAGGTCTTCCAAAGAAATCTCAACTAGGAGGAGGTTGTTTCTTAGGAAATGGAGAAATAGGCCTTTGTTTTTTGAGTTCCTCTCTAACATGATTTGGCATTTCTAGCCACCTTATTGGTTCTTTTAGAATTTTCATGGTATTTAATGCCATGAGTTTGCATGCTCTACATAAATTTTTCAATTTGATGGCTTAACACTATTAGAGAATTTGGGAATCTCCCAAGTCCCACTTTCAAGTAAGGGGTTTATATTTGACCATGTGGCCAAAACTTGAACCCATATTTGAAAGTGGGACTTGGGAGGCTTCCCTAATATGGTGGTTAGGATGGATTCCACTTTAAAGTAATGGGTTAAGATTTGACCATGTGGCCAAATCTTAACCATATTGGGAATTCCCAAACTATGTGAAAATTCCCAAATTCCCTAATACAGTGTTGTTTTCACTTTGGGTGGCTTCTCTCATACTTTATAGAAGGTTTTCCCCCCAAAGTAATGGGGGGGATGTAGACATCCATGAGGCATGGGGGACCTCATAAGCTATACTATGAGATATCCTCCTTAAACAAGGGCTATTGCATGAATTCATGACGTTTATAGGATACCCTCCTCAGACAAAGGTTGTCGCATGTGGATAGAAAAAGAAACATGGATGTATGATCTAAAGAGAGAAGAAGACTAGGTGTTGACCACACTTGGAAAGTTGCATCCCTTCTTTTCTACTCATGGCCTACAATCTTTGCATGACTGGACACCTTGAGAGATATTGTCAATGAGATAGACATAAAGTGTTTACACATTTTGAGTCACAAATCTAGTCAAATCCAAAAGCACGAGAGAGACACTATCAGATCAGCAAAAGTACAAAGAATATGTGTTCACTTCTTGTCATATTAACATAAAATAATAATATATTCCATTTAAAATGGCCAAAATATGATTACAATAGAGGTGGGAGAATCATCTCCATCCCACATACTCCACAAAGAAACCAAAAAACATGCATAGGCAAGGAGAAACAATCAATCCCCACCCTATCAAGAACAACAAAAAACCCCTACCACCTATAATAGAAGAAGCCGAAGATTCCCTAAACACCTGCATATAAAGAATCTACCTCTCCCCTTCCAATATGTTGATGGGAGTAGTGGAAGCCCTCTAATGTGGTAGCTGGGTTGATTGAAAAAAGGGGGAAGAAGACACTTCATGGCCTTACCAGAGAGTGTTGATAGTTAAGGGAAGAGGGGGGGTAATAAAAAACTATGCAAATTAGAGGTATTTGCTACCCTTGAACCCAAAACAAAAATCCAAATAGATTCTCTCAACCAAGTCCAGGTCTGGAGAGAAAGCCAGCCGGCATGCTCAAAGTGTGACACTGATCAAGAGGACCAAGAGCACCATCTAAGTATAAAGATGTAGGTCAACCAATGTGTAAGGGTGGCCACCAAGAGGACCAAGGGAAAGAGAAATAGGTCTACCAGCCACCACAACAAATGGTAACAACAAGGACCAATGCTAAGAGGGCTAGGTAGGGAGCAAGGAGGGGAAGGGGTGGCATTGAGCATAAGCTCCACAAGCTCAATGGTGCCCGCACTCTGGGGCAAGGGATGAGATGGCAAAAGTGGCATGGTAGGAGAAAATAATTTATACAAGAGATGGGAGAGTAAGAACTCTATTGCTGCCTCTACAATATGACTAAAAAGCCAGGGGGTGGTCTATAGTGCCATGACATACCAAACGCAAAAAAGGGAACAATCTCAGGTCCTCATGAATGAGATCAATCTCTCTTGAACCGATGTTGAGGGCCAGGTACATCTCTCCCATTGACTCTTGATGGTAAAAATAAGGTCTACCCAAATAGAGGCCAATATGTCATCCAAAGTAGATGGTTGGTGGTCACCTAAAATATGTGACATCTTGAACACTAGATCCAACACAATGTAATGCTAGATACCACCTCCCAAGCAAACCACCTTGTAAACAAAGAAAGGAATCTTGATATGGAATGGGAATTAAAAACAAATCTTGTGGATCCATGATGCTATGCTCTATAGGATCACGTCTTAGGTGATGCTGCATGAAGAAATCATGTTCACCAGCCTGAGACTCATATATCAAATCAAAGGCACTAGAGCCTCTTCCCCATATAGCTATTGTGTAGTGTTCCATGTGTCCAAAGGGGGAATTGGGTACAAGGGGTCCCACACCCTCGCCCATAGCCATGCCAAGCCCTCTCTCTCCCCCAAAAAGGTTGAAGGGATGTGACATGGGGGGCTACAAACTTCGTTATATTCAAGGGATCCAATCGTGTCACTTTGCTTATGGGATTGGATTCCCACAATTACATGTGTGAGGCAATAAGTACATGTGTGGGCCAATGCCAAAGAATCCCATTAACACATTTCCACAAAAGGGGTACCAAGGGGATAAGGCCCATATTTCAACAACCCCCGTGGGCTAAGCACCTTGCAAGTGAGCTAACCAAACCAAAGGCCAACCCAACCAAACCAAGGGAAACATGACCAACCAAAAGACATGTCACCAAACTGACTGAAAGAGCCACCAATGCAAGAAACCACCACCATTAAATTATTGCACTGAAATCACATTGCATATCACAACTACTGCACAGTGAAGTCACACTTAATGCCCATTGTGTAGATCATGACTACTCTTCACATTACACAATCCATTGCCAAAAACTCTAGACGGTTCATCATATCCCACATCAAAATAGACTACAAACCATTGCCACATGTTAGCCATGTGACAACCACCATGAAAAGTCCACCAAAATAGTAGTTGGCTCTGATACCACTGTACGCTTCCACATGTCCAAAGGGAGGCATTGGTATGAGGGGTCCCACACCCTCACCCCATAGCCATGCCAAGACCTCTCTCTCCCCCAAAAAGGCCGATGGGATGAGACAAAGGGGGGGCTACAACCTTCATTATATTCAAGGTATCCAATCATCTCACTTTACTTAGGGGATTGGATTCCCACAATTACATGTGTCAATCAATGCCATAGAAGCCTATTAACACATTTCCATAATAGGATAAAAAGCATCTTAGGCCCATATTTCAACATGCTTCCCCATGTCATAATAAAGGACTCAAATTTAACGTAAGAGAACAATCTAAAAACACTAGCCCAAACCACCCTAGCAATGTGAAAGCTCCATAAGCAATGCTTGTAGGATTCCATTGCAAGCTGACATCTCATACAAAGAGAAGGTCTAGCCATTTGTTGTAACCATGAGCCCATTGGAATGCCCTTGTGAATGGTAAGATAGAGAAAGTACAAACTCTATTGATCTCCCAAAAATCTTGGGTATATGATGAATATCTCACTGTTGGTCCCAATACTTAAAAAGGGGCAAAGGATATGACGCAGTGGGTACTAGCCATGACCACTCTCTTGGATCCCTATACAACTCTATGAAAGATATCCTTGAAAAAATCCAAAGTCTCCATCTAGACTCCTCTTTGACGATTGATCAGGCAGGATCTAGTGACCATGAGCCCGTTGGAATGCCCTTGTGAATGATAAGATAGAGAAAGTACAAACTCTATTGATCTCCCAAAAATCTTGGGTATATGATGAATATCTCACTGTTGGTCCCAATACTTAAAAAAGGGCAAAGGATATGATGCAGTGGGTGCTAGCCATGACCACTCTCTTGGATCCCTATACAACTCTATGAAAGATATCCTCGAAAAAATCCAAAGTCTCCATCTAGACTCCTCTTTGATGATTGATCAGGCAGGATCTAGTGACCATTGCTCCTCTGCCATAGTAAATATCCTACTGGTCTATGGGATGCGTGTGCATAAGTTTGCAAGGAGTATCCTAGAATAATATAAGAAAGGTGATGGCCCTAGTCTCACACCTACACATATTCCAAGCTCACTAAAACTATTTGTCATCTTAGTTTCTATATCTATCACATTTGTAGTTTGTTTTAGCTAACTATGGCTCTATAGCAAGGTATAATGTCAACATGCTGATGGAGAATAGTGTAAAGAGAACATAAATGATTGCAACATGGAAAGAATTAGATGATGGATGAATAATAATGTAGGAGTGTTCTCAATTATTTTAATTACTTTATTTGTGGGAAAGTGAGGCATGACATAAAATGTTTGTTTTGAGTAGAGAATCTAGACAGACCACACGGCTATTCAAATCGAAGATAAAAATTTATCCTTGATTATATAGGTTATGAGATTAGACATTATATTAAGAATGAGGGAGATATGTACTTGAGGCTATTCACTCTACGGCAATAAGGGACATAAGTATAGTCTAGAGCAATGAAGATGAGATCACTATGTAGAGTAGCAGCAAAGTTCCGCTTGTAATATCTTGAGCCTAAAATATGGTATGAGGAATCTTGAAGGATGAGTAAAGCCAAAATACTCTCTAGAAAATATCCAATCATACTTGCAAAATCAGGATCTAGAGAGAGATAGACTAGAACTAGAGAGAGAAATACTAAAAGCCTACCCTTTTTGGAGGCACTAGATAGAGCGAGCAAGATAAAGTGAGTGAGCCCCAAAAAGCGAGCTAGAATTTGTTGAAGCACTAGAAAAATAAAGCAAGAAAAGAAATAATCTAAGTGTGCCATAAAATAATTGCTTGAAGTAGAAAGTATTCAAAAGGGGAGTTATGTGTCACATTTCTTAAATGTGTGCATGAGGTAGTTTATAAAATAGCAATTTAACGTAATATATCAAAAACTTGTTTTTTCAGCCAAACAACCAAATTTGGACAACCTACAAAGGTATAAGGGTATGAACATGTCATTTTTTGGGCCAAAACAGGGAGCTCGTTTAACATGCTCCCTGCTTTGCTCTTTTTTGGCCCAAAAGATGACATGTTCACACCGCTATACCTTTGTAAGTAGGTTTGGCTGAAAAAACAAGTTTTTGGTTAACGCGCTCCTAGTTTTGGCCCAAAAGATGACATTTTCACATCCTTGTATCTTTTGATTTACAAGTCCAAATGGAGTCATGTTACATATCGAATCAAATGGCAAGGCATGATTTAGATTATCGTCATGCCTTTTTACACCATCTAACAAAATTTCATGCACCAAATTATGAATTTGTGGCCGTCAATTTGTTGCACTGGTTGGATTAGTGGGATGTAAGAGTGAATCATTGGGGAGGGATGTTTTTGCAATAAGAAAGAAACATGGGTTTTATTCCAAGAGTGAATAGAGGTAAAAGATCTAAGCATCAAGATATGCATGTAATGTAGACTAATCCATTCAAGGAGTCCTTGGAAACACCCCACTTGCATGGAAGGTTGCATTGACGATCTCAATTACTATGGTGGAAAGAGATCACTGGATTGCACTAGGATTTTTCTTTGATACTACTGATGTCTTGGCAATGAAATATACTAGCTCTCTTATGGGCGATGTGAAAATAGTGCTAGTGTCTTTAAAGTTATATGCATGTTTAACCATCTCGCATTGAGGAAACATATGGAATTTTGAATAAATTATATTTTTTTGCTACTCAAATTGGGGATCTATAAACATTTGTGATATCATGCTCTAACCTTGCAATCTCCCATCCTCCCCTCTTCCTATCCTCTTCCTCTCTCCTCACCCTTCTCCTCTTCCTCCTCTCCCCCTCTCCTCCTTGTCCTCTCGTCTGCTCCTCCCTCCTCCTCCCCCTCCTCCTCTCTCCTCCTCCCTCACCCTCCTCCTCCACCCTTCTCCTCCTCCCCCTTCCTCCTCCTCCCTTTGCCTCTTCCTTCCTTCGTAACCTCTTTCTCAACTCTATACCCCTTGAAGCTGCGAAGGAGACTAGCTCTCCACTCTTGAACTCTGGACTCATCCTGAACCGTGCAAGCTCTCTGGACCCTATAACTCCTAGTTAGCTCTCTCAACCTTACCCCCATTATGAACCTTGCAACCCCCTTCTAAACCCTTGAGCTCCCATGGACACAAGAGACTCCACCCATTGTTGTGATCTAGCCCTCTTTCTCATCCATGTGACTATGAGAGCTACATTCCATGCTTCATCCTACACCTCTCATCGGAATACAACCTAAGGACGTATGCTACACTTGTGAACACCTATGCTACAATGAGAAATGACACGACTGTAGGTGATCAACACCCTCGGACCCTGGACTTTAGAGAGACTAGAGAGGACATGGAAAGTCACCAAGGAATCAACAGGAAGAGGGCCCATTGGGTCTCAAGGAAAGGTTGATAGTCTAGGTAGGGAGAAAACGTTACTGACACATGGACAATATGGAGAAAGAGTCTAAAAACATTTGGGGTATGTTTGATAAACCTACTGTATAGGTGTTTTTTTCTTTGTAAGAGATGGCATAGGTTCAAAATTGTCATAATCTAAGGGGATGAAAAAACTATTTAACCAATGGTAGATGGTTACTTAAAGATGTTTTGGGTGAACAAGCCATACCCAAAACTTATTCTATGGAAAATGTGAGAATTATTGTTGGGGAATGTGCAAAATATTAAAAAATATTTCTATGACAATATGATGAAGGTTTCTTTCAAGAGCATTAATGTGTGCTTCAATGTAGAAGAGATTACAAGGGAATAGGTAAAGACCATCGATTGTGGTTCTTGTTACCTTGAACTTTCCTGCTAGCTTGACAATGACAAGATTTTATAGATACATACACCAAGGCTATGCATAATGCATTTTCTTTGGCTAATCTATCATCTATGAGAGTGGACATGTTAGTATATTCCACGCAAAGATGATGCATAGGCTAGCATGTGCAACAATAGTCATGAAGGGGCATGAGCTAGGTTTGCATATACCACCATGAGCTGATTGGATTGTGTAAATTGCATCATACCATAAGGGCGTAGGGGAAAATACTAACCCTAACTCTAATCTTAAGATGTTCTCGTGGATATAGTCATGTTTAGAATAATACAATCTAGCATACACTATATAGTGTACAGTTACCTATCTTGTGCACTCTATGCTTCCCCTCCGATCCTACAACATGGTATCAAATCTTTTGAGATTTTAATCCCTTTCTTTCTAAGTATAAGACCTTACTTAGTCAAGGAGCATGTCTCCTTCTTGAGGCATCTTATTCCTTTTAGAGCTCATCTTGTAGAGGTCTTTTTTCTCTCCAATATGCTTTAAAAAGCTCGCCATTCCAAGCTACGAAGTGAAAATTATGCTCATTTTAGTGTTCCTCCCATCTTTGAGTTATTTTAGGGTGATTTTGAGTGATTTCTCACGTTATGAGGTTCATGTGACATTCATTTTCATGAAGGTTTTTGTGAGGTTCTTAATTTTATTAAGGTCTAACCTTAGGTTTGTTGATAGTGTAAGCTCTCTTAACTTTGTCATAATATCCTACTAAAAATGTACTTCCAAATCTATTACAATAGGTAGCATCGACCCTTAACCAACTATCAAACAACCAATAGTAGCATTCAAGAAACAATCAACATCTGCAACAATATAGTAGTCGACACAAAACCAGACATCCAAATAGCAACTCAAACCGCTAGACTATAGTAGGCTCTATAGCTACAAGCAAGTAGACATAAGCTATGTCAATGTTTTTAAAAAAAATGAAGAGCTGAAAGAGTTAATAAAAATAAATCACAGAATTGCTAGGCAACAAGCAAGCACTCAGACACTCGGGGGGCCACAGCAAACACAACCCAAAGCAATGAAATATTCAAGAAAAGTGAACAAAGCAACATCAACAAAGGCCAACAATTAGAGAACCACATGATGGACAAATAGTAGCAAAGTATGAGACAAAGTGAGAAAAAGAAAGCTTGCACTAAAAACTCGACTACAACAATGCAAGATAGCACTCAACACATGAGAAGCATCGCAATCAACCATACAAAGACAAACATCACAACATCAATGTCATTTTGTAGTGAATAAAACATCATCAATGCAAGAAAACACAAAGTGACACTCCATAAAGTGACTTCAAGGCAGCCTATAGCTCACAATTGAAAAACATGAACTTACACACAATGGCAGACAACACTACATATCAAAGCATAAAATGCAGCAAAAGATATTTATCTTTGTTTGCTTTATGTGTTGGGTGGCCACATAGGAGGAGGTTTTTGTTGATGAGTACCTAGTTAATTTGAACTATGGAAATGTTAAAATGTAGAAATGATGTGCTCAACACATAGAGCATGCGTTTCTACTCATTTTTTCTTTTTGCATCACTATGCAATCCTTATGCCATTTGAAATTTCAGCCAAATTTTGTCGCAAGGAGTGGTAAATTTTGATGAGGTGGTATGTGGGTCATGTGGTAATGTGAGTTCACATGCTACTTATAAAAGTGTGCCTATGTGCCATTGTGTGCTTAGGTCCTATTACTAAGTGTGCATGTTGACATGGTGTTATTAATGTGGCATGTTGAATGTGCTAGTGACATGGCAACTGACATGGCTTGTTGTCATGGCCAAATGATGTGGCTAGATGGATAGATTGAGGACCAAACTGCCATGTTGACCAAACCTCCATCTAACCCTAATCACACCCTATCTACCATGCTAATGCCACATGGACTAGGTCAAGTACTTAGTGAAGAAGGATGAAGGTGGACAGAAGTGAAATAAGTCCATGAAGTGGTTGGATACGAAAACTCCAAAGTTGATTATATCTTTCCCAAGAGCACCTTGATGAGCAGACAGTAAGATTGCTTGGTGATGATCATAGGACTAAGGTCTCAGATTTAGGGTTGGGTAGAGGAGGCTAATGCATGGCAAGGGGAGGATAGGAAGATTTGATTTTTGAAATAGACGCTAGAGCCATGTGCCTTCCATGTGGATTTTTCCTTTTAACATGTCCTATGATTTCTACTTCCTACCACCATATCCTTGGTCACTCTAAGCAACTTACCGCCTTTGAATCGGAAAATATTTGCATGAGTGCTTGGCAAGAGCTCATTCACAAATATCTCAATCCATCCAACTTGATTCCAAATTCTTTGCTGAGAGGAGATGGGCTACAATCTTTGGGTATCTACCTCCTAAATATGTTGGTATGCTCGCTTTTGTTTGTTCTATGGAATCTGTGTGATCCAATTATACAATTGAGCCAATACATACCTGAAAAGGTTTTTGTATTTTGTTTTGGATGCAGCTCCAGAAATGGCTTCTACCGTTGTTCCAAATCTTGGGGAGTCAGGTTTCCATGGGTGACAAAGCCTTCGGGCAATGAAGCGAGTTGCAAGGGTGGAGGGCTCTACAATTTCTGACATTGTGTTGTCATCTTTTCGTGAGCCACATAGCCTTCATGTGATAAATCAAGTTTTTGCAAAGGCAGAGACTTCAACCCATGGAGCAAATCACGGTCCCAAGTTGCCTTCAAAGCATTTTAAGTCTAGCCGTGAACATCGCACTGCTAATATAATGAAACGACTTAGAAGGGGGAGAGCTTCAACCCATGCAACTAAGCATTCAAGCCATTACAATCTTTTAAAGTCCATTCAACCCATGTGCGAGAATAATAAGGATGCATGTGCCCTGAACACATGATATTTGGCCTCTTTATGGGGAGAAATCCATTTAGATGGTGGTGCAGTAATAGCGCAGGGCATGGGAGAATTCCCTAGAACTCTCATTGCAAGGATTTCTCAAATTGAGAATAGCATTAAGGACTCTAATCAATAGATGCAGCAGATTTTGGGGAGAGGTGGAGAAGGGGCAGTTGTATGTGAGAATGGGTGTAGACTACAAGTTGATAAGCTGAAAGAACAAGTTTAGCTACTGTCCACTGAGGTGTTAAATTAGCTTCCATTGCCATATATACCTGTGACAAATAATAGGCAGGTCGCAACCCGTGACAATTAAGAGACTTCTGAGACTTTTATGTCACTTTTTGTACCGGAACCCCAAATGCCTTTATGGGATTCCTGTACTTGGGTTGCCCTTATGTTATTTGGCAAGACAAGTTTTTTGCAAATGATTATATTTACTTTCATTTGACGTACATATGGCAATGGAAGCTAATTTAATTCAATATTTGAATTGCCTATTGTTCCTTCCCATTTTCGTTTTATTTAAGATATACTCAAATATTTGTAATTTTTTGCATCATGTATTTGCATAAATGATGATGCAATGCTTATACTTTTTTATTTTAAAATATTCATTCATATACACATCGTTTCTTGAGATGGTCAACTTTGAGTTTTTAGATACGGTTAGCTTTGGTTTTTATGTTTCAAATAATGATTGCACATATGGTATTGTATTTTGCTCATATGTTGAAAAAATATGAGCATAACTCTTACCAAAGATAGTGACACACTAAAACTTGGTCATGGGACACTTTGAGTTTAATGCATAGATGGTCCGCTCTCAATTTTAGATAGATGGGAAAAGGATGGCTTTGCTAATTAACCTTGCTTCTTGCTTTTCTAAATTATTTTCTTCCTTAGGGCACATTGGTTGAGATCCATCAATTTTGTCATGGTTAGGGATGATGCATAAGTTATTTGATTAAGCTATTTTTCCCTTTGAGAAATAGATATTTATGTAGTTGGTTGAGTGGATACAGAAGATGGCAAGACAAATAGAAGAGAGGCTACATTCAATACGTTCTAATAGGAGAAGATTGTTGGATTCAATGCGGGCGGCCCGTCGTGCTTATGCTATACAAAGAACAAGGTCTAAAACACAAGGTGCTAGAAGCATGAGGGTGGCTGTGGAATCTATGGGTGTAGAAGTAGGACTTTGCAGTCAACATAATCAGATACATGGATGCAATAATGTAGCGTGCATTGTGGCTAAAAATACAATGGACCTCAATACTTTAGTAACAGTAGGTAGAGTGTATCAACATGCTTCAGTGATAGGTACACCTACTCAAATGGATTCAACGCAGGCGGCCCATCATAGTTATGCTATACAAACAACAAGGTCGAAAACACAAGGAGTTAGAAGCATGAGGGTGGCTGTGGAATCTATGGATGTAGAAGACGGCCTTTGCAGACAATAGAATCAAATGCATGGGCACAGTAATGTAGCGTGCATTGCTGAAAATACAATGGACATCAATACTTTACCAACTGTAGATAATGAGCATGAACATGCTCCAGTAATAGGTACAACTACTCAAATGGGTTCAACGTGGGCGGCCCATCGCGTTTATGCTATACAAAGAACAAGGTCGAGAACACAAGTTGCTAGAAGCATGAGGGTGGCAGTGGAATCTATGGATGTAGAAGTTGGCCTATGTAGACAACAGAATCAAATGCATGGGCACAGTAATGTAGCATGCATTGCTGAAAATACAATGGACCTCCATACTTCACCAATAGTACATAACGAGCATGAACCTACTCCAGTAGTACGTACAACTACTCAAAGGGATGCAACCAGGGATGCTATTCATTTAAGAGCCTGAAGGCGTGTTGTTCACAATAGGGCTGTGATTTTGGGTGCAGGGGGGAGCCTCTCTATCTTGCATACTTTTCCATTAAGGGAAAATGTAGAGCATCCATCTTTGTATCCACTGGTCTTCAATGCTCCTTCTCTTCATGCACTTGGATCCATGGATCATACATGCAGCTTTTGCCAAGCTCAACTGTGGAAATAAGAGACACGAATGCATATGCATCAAGTTGTGGGCAAACACTGTTGCAAAGTTGGTTGTGTGTCATTGTTGCCGTTAGAAGAACCACCAGAGATTTTGAGAGTTCTACTGCATGGACATGATGCTAGAAGCAGACTGTTTAAGAAAAACATTAGGGCTTATAATAGTGCCATGGCATTTGTTTCATTGGGAGCCTATGTTGATCAAATGTTCCGTGGGAATGGGGGTATACAAAACTTTTGGGTCCATGGTAGTGTGTATCATCGGGTTGGAAATTTGTTGCCGGATGAGGCTAGGCAAGAGATGCCACGTTTTGCACAGTTGTACATGTATGACATTGATCATGAACTAGAACACCGTTTACATGGGATGCCTGGTTTGGATCCAGGCATTTTGGAGTTGTTGCAGAGGATGATGCACGAGTGCAATCCATATGCCAGTGCATTGATGGCTATCGGGCAAGTGCTAAGAAGAAATCCACATACAAACCTGAGGATGGTTATTTGTGAGAGCCGCTCCACCTCAAGGCAGTACTTGGCTCCTATGGCTACCGAGGTTGCTGCAATCATGCCAGGACACAAGGGGATGACTTTGATATTGGAAATCGGGACATTCAGATTTTTAGCTGCAATGGGTTTGTGCATAGAATATCTAATTTGCACCGATCATACATGCCTCTCATGTATGTTCTTTTGTCCCTCGGGGGGAAGATGGTTGGCATGATGTTCCTAATCACACACCATTGCATGAGATACGTGGACAGAGTTGTGTCACCCAATACTATGCATATCGTTTGCAAGTGAGATATGATACAAATGCATGTCTTTTGCATGGGGGTAGATTGCTGCAGCAATACATGGTTGATGCCTACAGTACATGGAAGAGTCCAGGTTGATGTGGATACGAAACAACCAAGCTTCCCTATGCACTGAAATCTATCAAGGGTTGATGGACATGGTGAATACAACTGATGGGACACGTACTGTGCTTGGCAATGCTATAGGGCGTAGGGTGGTGTTGCCTTCTTCTTTTACGAGAGGGCCTCGGTATATGTGCTAGCTATACCAAGATGCTATGGCAATTGTCAAGAAAAGGGGCAAACCTGATTTATTCATAACATTCACCTGTAATCCCAAATGGACTGAAATATCTATAGTATTGTTGCCAGGGCAAACTGCACAAGACCGTCCAGATTTGACAGCCGTGTGTTTTTTTAAAAGCATAAGGATATGATGCAGTCAATTACAAAACATAATTTGTTTGGGAAGGTGGCTGGATATGTGAGTGTGATAGAGTTTCAAAAGAGAGGTCTACCACACTCACACATATTGTTGATATTAGAAGGTGGTTTCAAACCCGTGGAGATCAGTCACTATGACCGATTAGTGTGTGTAGAGTTGCCAGATAAGGCAATGTTCCCGAGTTGCATGATATTATTGGGCAATGTAATGTCCATGGTTCGTGTGGTGCACTAAATCCATCTGCAGCTTGCATGGTTGATGGAAAATGCATTCGTCATTATCCACGTGGATTCTCGCAGACGACTATTGTTGGCAACGATGGCTATCCAGTTTACATGTGTCGTGATGATGGTAGAAATATACAAGTGAAAGTGGATGTGATTGATAATCGTTGGATTATGCCATTTAATCCTTTCCTCTCCGTGAAGTACAAGGCACACATAAATGTTGAAATATGCTCCACAATCACTGCAGTTAAGTATTTGTATAAATGTGTACATAGGTCATGACAGAGCCATTATCAAGATGCAGCTAAATAATGCAGGAGAGCAAGGGCATTTGCACAACATAGTCGACGGTGGCATTGATGAGATTAGTAGTTACTTAGATGCACGTTATGTGTCAGCATCAGAAGCATGTTGGCGGATT
This sequence comes from Dipteris shenzhenensis, assembly GCF_047967505.1. Classification (NCBI taxonomy): domain Eukaryota; kingdom Viridiplantae; phylum Streptophyta; class Polypodiopsida; order Gleicheniales; family Dipteridaceae; genus Dipteris; species Dipteris shenzhenensis. The sequence continues at coordinate 2,386,426 of NC_141597.1, forward strand.
TATGAGTATGCCACGCACGATGAAAAACCCGATGTGCAAAGATTGTAGGTTCATCTTCCGATGTGCAATAACATCATCTTTTGAGATGATGATGATTTGCAAAATGTTATAGGTAGGGAACAAAATCAAAAGACCACCCTCACATAATGGTTCACTTACAATCAGTTGCAATATGACGCAAGCAACTTGCTATATGGTGACTTGCTAGACAAGTTGGTTTGGAACAAAACCAATAAGCGGTGGACTAGAAGACAAAAGGGGAATACCATCGGTCAGATGTACAATATTTCCCCCTCAGCTGGTGAGCTCTACTTCATGCGTATGCTTCTTGATGTGTGCATGGGATGCAAGTCCTTTGATGACCTAGATACTTTTGACAGTCAAGTGTACCCTACTTTCAAGGCAGCATGCATAGCACAGGGATTGTTGGAGAGTGATGATGAATGGTTTGTGTGTATGCAAGAGGCTGTGTTTTATCAAAACAGTGCACAACTGAGACACCTATTTGTCACAATATTGGTTTTCTTTGAGCCAACGTCTCCTCGACTTTTGTGGGGAAAATTTTCCACTGAGCTTTCGGATGATTTTTTATATATATTGGAATCAAGTATGGGGAATTTAATTGGTCGTCATGAACTAGCGATAAAGAAGGCTGTATTGCACTTGGAGCACACTCTTCAACAACATGGGTGAAGGTTGGTTGAGTTTGATGGAATGCCTGTTGTAGATAGAACATCTTTGTCAGAAGCTGGAAATGGCTTATTGCAAGAAGAAAGAATGTTTGATTGTGTGAAAGAAGCACACACTGCCCAGTAAATGGAAATGTCCTTGAATCACTGTCAACATGTTGCATTCGATCGGATTTTGGCAAGGGTCTATGGAGATGGTGGTGAGGTCTTTTTTCTCAATGGTATAGGAGGGTCTGGAAAAACCTTTCTCTACAATTGCTTGCTCTCTCGATTGCATGGGGAGGGGCTCATCGCTTTGGCATGTGCATCTTTTGGGATTGCTGCATTACTACTGCCAATGGATGCATGGCACACTCATGATTCAAGATACCGTTGGAGCTGGATGGTACTAGCAGTTGCAATATTAAGGTTAATAGTCAACTCGTAGATGTTTTGAAGATGGCTAGGCTGATAATATGGCATGAGGCACCCATGACTCACCGGTTTGCTTTCGAGGCACTAGACATAACATTGTGAGATATCGTGTCCAATGAGCAACTTTTTGGTGGGAAGGTGGTATTGTTGGGGGGGGATTTTAGGCAAGTCTTGCCAGTTCTTCCAAAGGCAGGACAAGAGGACATAGTCAATGCTACCTTATGCCAATCAAGTATTTGGGGTCGCACTACAGTATTGAAGTTGACAAGAATATGCGGGTCCTTCAGAATGGTGATAATTGTGCTGAGCAAGAGTTCATGCAATGGGTTCTGGACATTGGTAATGGGATAAATAGATGTACAAAAGAAGATACTATTGTGATTCCATCGCAGATGCTTTTAGAGACAAAGTCCATGGAAGGCCTCATTGGATGGGTGTATCAAGGGCTTGCAACTATTTTGGACTGTGCACCATACTTTTGAGAGCGCGCTATTCTTACACCTCGAAACATCGAGGTTGATGCAATTAATACTATGGCATTGAAGGCAATGCCCGGTGAGGAAAGGGAGTACCTAAGTGCAGACTCAGTGGACAACTGAGGGGGAGATTCCTTTTTGTTTGCAATTGAGTATTTGAACAGTCTTGATCTTGGTGGTGGATATCCCCCGCATCGGTTGGTTTTGAAAAGGAATGCTCCTATAATTTTGTTGTGCAATTTGAATCCTCGCCAGGGTTTGTGCAATGGGACACGGTTGATATGCAAAGAGTTTCACATGAAAGTGTTAGAAGCAGAAATCATTACTGGTAACAATGCTGGTGATAGAACGTTTATTCCAAGGATAACATTCATTCTGACCAACCTTAAACTTCCATTCGACATGAGGAGATGGCAATTTCCTATTCGATTGGCATTTGGCATGACAATCAATAAGTCACAGGGCCAAATATTGTCTGTTTTGGGGCTGTACTTGGTGACACCGATATTCAGTCATGGCCAACTATATGTGGCATTTTCACGTATCCGAGCATCAAACGATGTTAAGGTTTTCATTTCATAGAGTGCATCTGATGCTAGGGGCGAGGAGATGGATAATACTTCTACCACAAATGTTGTGTACAAGGAAGTTTTGCAATTGGCAACAACAAGAGCCTAGGAGTATGACATTGCTCTTTCAAGCCCTCCTCAGACTTTCTTGGGTGGAAAATCTTCATTTCGGTAATCTTTGTATAACTTTTTTTAAGTTCTTTCAATATTCCAACTATCATAGGTCTTCGGGAATGTTGGCTATTTATACAAATATGAAGTGAGATGTAATATTTCATGACTTTGTCCTTGATAATGTTTGGATTTCATTTTTCATTTGAGTTATGGGTTTGCAATACACTACAGCCTATTTTCTCTTCAAAGCCTATTGTTTTTTCCAGTATATGTAGATTGACACGTGCATTCTTTTTTTTGCGATAGGATGTCTAGGAAGTTCACGTTTGTCACCGAAACAAGAGCACAGGTGCAACGCACATAGTTGCTTGACAACCACGTTTTATGTTGACACGTTTAATAGTATAGTCACTCACTTTTAGAAAATTGCCGATCCTGTGGGCTGGGGATCTCTGGAGAGCGCGCAACTGTTGTTGGATTTGCTTGAGCTGGAGAGCTACCTTGGGTAAGAACTATGTACATTGTTTGTTGCTTTATTTTGGTTAAAACAAAAGTTTTTGGGATTATATTTGAGTGGGAAAACATGCTATTATTTGTCTTTTAGGACTGTTCCTAATTCAAGATTTCTAATGAATCTCCACGTCCACAATCCTTTGGATGGATGAGTCCATTTGGGATATTACGCTGTCCTGGTTTGTTGGCTTCATAGGGCTGATAGACCACAGACCATCACTGTTTGTTGGCTGGGATACTATGAATGTGTGCGGACATGAATTTCCTATCGAGGGCAAAATGGGGACTACACATACACCTTTGTTAGCATTGTTGACAGCCCTTTGCGTTTGAGTAAGTACTCTAAAGAATGAGTTGGGTTTTACCAACATACATGTATAAAAGTTTTATGGCTCAATAATTATAGTTCCTAAATTATCTTTCTATGTGATGCTGGTCCAGATACGATTGTTGGTACTCCGTTGTATGTTCGTAGCCGCGGTGGACGCGGCGAACATGGTGGACATGGAATGAATGGCTGTCGCAGGCTTTTCCCTATAGTACATGGCCGCAGACTTTTGCCTTAGGGATGTTTGTGTGTCTATTGTAGATTATGTATGTTTAGTTATGACTTTATTTGCGGCTGTGTATTTGGATATATCAATCAGTTTGATGTAGCTATCGCATGTTCAGACATAGAGAAGTACTCTGTCATATAGAAATTTTTTTTGGACGTGGCGGATGTGGAGTACATGGCCGGCACAGGCTTTTCCCTATAGTACATGGCCGCAAACTTTTCCCTTTAGGGATGTTTGTGTGTCTATTGTAGATTTTGTATGTTCAGTTATGACTTTGTTTGCAGATGTGTTTTTGGAAAGAGTTTCACACGAAAGTGTTAGAAGCTGAAATCATTACTGGTACCAATGCTAGTGATAGAACGTTTATTCGAAGGATAACATTCATTCCGACCAACCTTAAACTTCCATTCGACATGAGGAGATGGCGATTTCCTATCCGAATGGCATTTGGCATGACAATCAATAAGTCATAGGGCCAAACATTGTCTATTTTGGGGCTATACTTGGCGACACCGGTATTCAGTCATGGCCAACTATATGTGGCATTTTCATGTAGCCGAGCATCAAACGCTGGGGATCTTTGGAGAGCGTGCAACTATTGTTGGATTTGCTTGAGCTGGAGAGCTACCTTGGGTAAGAACCGTGTACATTGTTTGTTGCTTTATTTTTGTTAAAACAAAAGTTTTTTTGGATTATATTTGAGTGGGAAAACATGCTATTGTTTGTCTTTTAGGACTATTCCTGATTCAAGGTTTCTAATGAATCTCCACATCCATAATCCTTTGGATGGACAAGTCCATTTGGGATATTACGTTGTCCTAGCTTGCCGGATTCATAGGGATGATGGACCACAGACCATCACTATTCACTGGCTGGGATACTATGAATGTGTGCGGACACAAATTTTCTATTGAGGGCAAAATGGGGACTACACGTACACCTTTGTCAGCATTGTTGAGAGCCCTTTGCGTCTGAGTAAGTACTCTAAAGAATGAGTTGGGTTTTACCAACATACATGTATAAAAGTTTTATGGCTCAATAATTATAGTTCCTAAATTATCTTTCTATGTGATGCTAGTCCAGATACAATTGTTGGTACTTCGTTGTATGTTCATAGCCGCGGTGGATGCGGCAGACGTGGTGGACATGGAGTGAATGGCCATCGCAGGCTTTTCCCTGCAGTACATGGCCGTAGACTTTTCCCTTAGGGATGTTTATGTGTCTATTGTAGATTTTGTATGTTCAATTATGACTTTATTTGCAACTATGTATTTGGATATATCAATCAGTTCTTTGATGTAGCTATTGCATGTTCAGACATGTGACTGCACTTTTGGATGTGATATTTTGAAGTACTCTGTCATAGAAAATTTTTTTTTGGACGTGGCGGATGTGGAGTACATGGTCGACACAAGCTTTTCCCTATAGTACATAGCCGCAGACTTTTCCCTTTAGGGATGTTTGTGTGTCTATTATAGATTTTGTATGTTCAGTTATGACTTTGTATGCGGATGTGTATTTGGACATATCAATGAGTTCTTTGGCTTCACTTTCGGATGTAATATTTTGAAGTACTATGTCATAGAGATTTTTTTTGGTTAGAATATGTTGCTTGCATTTAAATGTTTCTTTTGTTATATTGTTGGTTTCAGACATTTTAGCATCTTGAGACCCGGCGGAGTAGGTCGCTAGCCTGTCGTAGACAGGTCAGGTTACTTGTAATGTCAAAAGAGAAAGAGATCATACTTGCAGGTGATTTCACGGTGTTGTCTACGTGTAATGGATTGAGGCGATGGACGTTGGAGGTGTTTGATCTTGACACGATTTATATGGTCGGTTGAGAACTTGATTAAAGAATTAGGTCTCGTTTTATGTGTGATTGGGGTGGCAGAATCTCTCGAGATTGATGTATATAAACAGAATCTCTCGAGATTGATGTATATATACGTGTGCACATACCTACTTACATGTGTGTGTGTGTGTGTGTGTGTGTGAGTGAGTGAAATATAAAGGCGAACTATAAAGACTATTGCTAACCTATGCAACTAACTAACTAACTATATATATATATATATATATATATATGTTTATATTTATATATATAAAGCAAAATATAAAGAAAAAAAAGACTAACTTTATGCTTGCTAACTAGGGTTATAACTAAAATGTTAGCTAATGACTAACCTATCTAGCTAATCCGTTATGTACGTAATATGTATTATCTAACCTATTATCCTATTCTTTCTATTCTAAAGTTATTCGCTTTTCTTTCTAACCTATCATCAATTCGCAAATGAAATCGAAAATCATATGCTTTCTTCTAACCTATCGTCAATTTGCAAATGAAATCACAAATCCTATGGTTTGTATCCTATTCTAAAGCTATACATCTCCAAACTACCCTATAGTCGATTCGTGAACTGATGTTCTATCTCAACAATTCGTGAATTGATTTCTTATTGCTATGAAGTTTTTTGCTAATCTATTCTAAGCATTCTATTCTATAATATCACGACTATCAAGCTAATCTATTATTTTGCTAAGTTGACACTATCAAGCTTTTGCTAATATATTCACCAATATATTTAGAGTGATCATGTTGCATGTTGCATGTAGGAGTTGCATGTGGCACATGCATGTAGGAATCACATGTAGGACTTGCATGTAGAACATGCATGTAGGAGTTGCAAGTAGAACTTGCATGTCTATGCTACCTAAGCCAATGTTAGCATAGAGACAACTCTACATGCACATTCTGTGCGACCTAAGTCCATGTTTGAATAGAGACAACAAACGAGTACCTAAGGGACTTCGTGGAAGTCTTCTTGGATAATGTGTGTGAACTCGACATAGGAGGATTACCTGAGATACATGAAACAGATCCTGGAAAGGTGCCAGTTGCACTGTATATCCCTAAATCTCCTCAATTGCCAATTTTGGGTTAAACACGACGTGATCCTTGGACACATAGTATCCAAGAATGGTATCTCCATGGATTACAACAAGATCAAGATCATTCTAGAATTACCTCCCCCTACAACCGCCAAGGGCGTGCAGTAGTTTACTGGCTATACGGGCTACTATCAAAGGTTCATTCTATTCTATGCAGACATAGCCTCGACCATTATACAAACTACTAGTAGTCTTTGAGTGGACCAAGGAATTATGTCAGAAATCCTTTGAAACCCTAAAGCTAGCTCTAGCCACAGCACTAGTATTACGGGCTACGGACTGGAATCTAATATTCCACGTTCACATAGCTGACTCCAATTTCACTATTGGGTATGTGTCAGTCCAACCATGGGAGTATAACTTGGACTAACCTGTGTACTTTTCTAGCTAGCAATTAAATGATGCCAAGGTCAATTACACGACAACAAAGAGGGAAGGCCTAGCCAAGGTGCCTCCAATGGCACACTTTGCAACAACACCAAACCTCGGCCAATGACCAACCCAAACGCCTTCATGATCGGCCTCAATGAACGGTTCATACACAACCTACCATGCAAACAAAATAGTATTCGGTGAAGACAACGCTGCACATGAAGACCCATCACCAATAGAAATCTTAGATGAAATCTTTCAAGATTCTATCGGCAACTCTAAGGTTCCAGTGAATCTTATCACATCATATCCATAGCCAAGTGGCCTTGTGACACATGTCATCAAGCCACATCATCAAGCGCAATCCATCAACCACTTTATCAAGCTCTACATATAAGCTTATCTGCCAACTTAGCAGGTGCCACATCAACATGCCATGTCACATGCACTGACTCAATGCCATGTCATCATTATCCACTAACTGTCGTAGTCCATGTCACTTGTCCATATCATTTGCCGTATCATTAAGTCCACATCATCATGGCCATGTCATCTTGCCACCTCAGCACTACCATGTGGCACACAAAGTCCCTTGGCAGGCAGAGTTATCCCTTTAGAAGCACTCAATGCATACTACATGTGTACCTAGCTGCATAGCACACTGTACTTTAGAGGCACACCCCTTGTCAGGCACACTTTAAATGTGAATCCAATTGCCACATCATTTTTTTCTCCTTTTTTGCCCCTCCACCTAGATCAAGCTGTATCTCTTGATCCAAGAAGAATTTGAGGGTGCTCCAAAAAGAGAAATCACTCAATTTTTTTTCTCCATGCGGTCGTCGTCACATCACGTGCACATTTCAATGCATGTATTGCACACTTTTTGGCCTCAGTCGTGCACACACACAAGCCTCTACATCGACACATCTGACCTAGCACCCAAAATGAATAAAGGAAAATAAATTTTTTGCTGCTTTTCATCGCTCGATGGTTGGTCTAGCTCTAGATCAGGGTAGACTAGTTCATCCATAGAGGAGAGAACTCCAAATCAGCCAATCAAAGCCATGCCCAAAAATTTTCAACTAGTTCCTACTTGGAGTCAGTCCCTACGCTCACACATGGTTTCACATTGTCACGTGTATGAAACTTGACCATCAACACATCAGTGAGCAAATTCCAAAGTTTTGTGGGGCATAGGCAGATTGTTCAGTGGGCACACTGCACATCTTTCTTTTTTTTTGGCACTCATGCCCTCATTGTAAAGCCTATTTTTTGGCATTATGCACATCATTTGAGCTTTGTAAACCTATTGTCTATTTTCGGCATCATTTGCCACAAGCCTTGTAATAGATAGGAATATATTGTAGTTCTATCTTCACTGATAGTTCATACAATGTTTTGCAATTGATTCAGACAGTGTTTTTCATAAGTAATTTGAGTAGTATCTTGCACCATGTCTACCACTAACAACCTCAATTTGGAGGCATCTCCTAAGTTAGACAACTCCAACTACAGCACATGGAAATACCAAATGGAGACAATTCTTGTACTTCAAGACAAATGGGAGTATGTTGATGGGTCTATACCTAGATCATATGATGATCCAACATCAACTCCCACTATTGCTGTCGTAGAACAAGTAGAAGGGTTTGCACCTTCACTAATGGTGTCCACATCTGCGCAATAGATCCTGCCATTGCTCGGGCACAGGAAAAATAAGACAAGAAAGACAAAGATGCATATCATTTGATCAAACAAAATGTGCAAGATGTCATGCTTGGGCATCGCAACACACTGAAGACATCCAAAGAAGCATGGAATATGTTTGCAACCCTTTATGAGTCTAAGAGCACATCTAGGATTCTCACACTTAGAAACCAAATCAACCAGAGTTTCTGCAACAGTAATGAAACTGGTCATGCTCATGTACTCAGAATCAAGGATTGCAATAGTCAACTCGTAGCAACAGGAGAGAGTAGGAATCCCACAGAAATGGTTCAAGTCATCCTAAATGGACTAGGAGAGAGATACCAGAATCTAGTCCACAGTATTGCCATTCAAAGGAAATTCCAACACTGGAAGAGTGTTACTTGGTGAAGAACTCAAAAGTTCAGGTCATTCAAGCACACAAAGGTCATTCCAATGATCAAGCATTCATAGGTTTAGACAGAGGTAGAAATAGAGGTAGAGCATCTTAGAGAAGTGGACACCATTAGCAACACTATCCGAAGCAGGATCAGCATCAGCTTTTAAGAGGAAACCATTCCAATCGAGGAAAACTTCAAGAATAAGGGAATATATCAACCAATGTGTCAAACCTTCAGTGCAACTATTGCCACAAGTTTGGATACTATGAAAGAGATTGCTGCAAGAAGCAGTACGACCAAGGAGGTCAATCTAGTAGCAATCGAGGGAATTTTTGTGGAAGAGGAAATTAGGTCATGGACATTCAAGTCACAGTTATTATGCTAATGAAACTTAGATTATATATCTTACGAGTGAGGATATGTAGAATACTGACACAGTGTACATTGACAAAAATTGTAATTTCAAAGGGAAATGTAGCTATCGAATTGATCAAGTAGATCAAGAACCCTGGTACATAGACAGTTGTGCATCATCTCACATGGAGGAATGGTTCACAAAGATGAAACCATTAGAAGGATAGAAGAATGTTATCTACATGGTAGATAACACACCAACACTAGTAACACGTAACAGATGGAATGTGTATCAAGTAGATGCCAAAACTACTTTTCTCAATGGTTACCTAGATGAGGATGTCTACATCCAGCAAATTAGTAGGGTATGTTGAACCAAGGAAAGAGAATCATATTCGCCATCTCAAGAAAAGCCTCTACGGCTTAAAACAAGCACCCAAAAGTTGATATAGCAGAATCGCAATTGGGATACATGAAGTCCAATGTAAATCATACTCTCTACTACAAAGCTCAAGGGCTTCCCCCTTATTTGCTGGTGGCCATGACCCTTAACTAACCCTTATAATCCCCTACTCGTCCCTTATAACCCCCTCCCCCTTATGCCCTGGCGACCATGGCCGCCAGGAAATAAGCAGGAGGGGTAATAAGGTTGGGTAGTGACCCCTCCCATCCCATAGCCTCTCTTCCAACATCCATCCCCTCTCCTTTTTTCCATCATCTCATCCCTTCTCTTTCGTCGCAACACATTGCGATGAAGATTCAAAAGGAGCGACCGAAGTTTGGAGAAAGATTAAGAGGCTGGAATTAAAGGGCAGGAAGAAGATGTAAGTTTGGAGAGATTAAGGGGTGGGAAGAAAGGTGCTTTCATAGCTACTCTCAGGTGGTCAGGCTTGATTTACAAAATATAGGCAAGGTTGGCAAGGTTTTGGTTTCTCAATACATTCCATTGATGTCACCTTTTGGCTCATGGCTTGATGACGATGGTGTTTGCTTCTTTGCTTGACGTAGCTTCATGCATGATGCTTTGTTCTTCCATGTGCCTTGATGCTTTGTGCGGATGCCATGCTTTGTGCTATGGTCATCTCATACACTTGTGCTTTTGGCATGCTTATTGCATTCATGCGTTGCTTTAACATTTGTTGCAAAGGTCTTACCAATTGATTTCTTTCAATATTGGCAGTGTCTAATTGCATATCTAATTGCATAATATGACTTGATAGGCGCGTAGAGCTCAAAAAGACGATCACTTTTCCCTTTTGGAGCGTGTCCAAATTTTTCCTGGATTGCAAGTTATGGGTAGTACTTCTATATGTAGATGATCTAATTGTGATAGAAAGCAATGATAGCTTCATCTGTATGCTGAAACAAGACTTATCTACAAAGTTTAACATAAAATCTCTTGGACTTATGCATTATTGTCTTGGTATTGAGTTTTTGAGAGACTCGGACAGCCCCTTCATGAGCCAGTAGAAATATGTGGATAGTCTCCTGAAGAAGTTTCATATGGTAGATTGTGAGATTGTAGCCACTCCCATGGAATAGAGTTTGAAACCGATATGTGAGTCACCACTAGACTTCACAGATGTTTCCATTGTTAGTTAGGATCAGAAACAAAAGTAAACAAGCATCAAATTCCAAGAACCCTACAGTCAATGACAAGTACTATCGGCAAGTCATTTGATCTCTTATATATCTAACTCATAGCTCTTATATATCTGTGACTATCACAATGCCAGACATTTTTTATGCAATAATTTCACTTGCATGGTTTATGGAAAATCCAAAGAAGTCTCACGAGAATGCACCCAAAAGAGTCTTGAGATACATCAGAGGTCCAAGACAGTTTGGAATAAAATACAAAGGAAGTCATCCAAGGTCGCATGGATACTATGATGATGTGACTATGTAGGAGATCATTAGACTAGGAGATCTACACAAGGATATGCATTCTTCCTTGGTCAAGGTGCTATATCATGGTTGTCAAATAAGTAGGCAATTGTTTCTTTGTCTTCAATAATAGAAGAAGAATATAGGGCACTCATAACATGTAAATGTGAGGCTATACGGCTCAGAAGACAATTGTTAGAAACATATTACTTTGATGAGACAAAGCCAACAACAATATACTGTGATAATCAATCTACCTAAACATTAGCCAGGAATTTAGTATATCACTCTAGGACAAAGTACATTGATGTCAGAGAGCACTTCATTAGAGAAAGAGTGTTACTTGGTGACATCACATTGCAACATTGTGACAACAAAGAGAATGTTGCAGATATCTTTAGCAAACCTCTTGGCAAAGAGCTTTTCAAAAGCATTGACAAGCTCTTGGTTTGATACAGAGGAACGAAATTCGCATTAAAGGGGTGTGATGGAATGTAATCCCACAATCCTTCTTCATTCCCCATAACCATCATCTTGAGAGAAGGCCTATTTCATGACGTTGATCTTGAGGGAAGGTGTTGAGAATTCATCTCAACATTATGTGTTATCATATGTGCATAGGACTAACACCTAGAGTGCTTAAAGGAAAGGGTTGGAAATCCTAACCCTACCCTAGCCCTAACCCTAATCCTAACCCTAGCCCTAACTCTAATACTAACCCTAAAGGGGTTTGTATATATTCTTTATTTTCAACTAAATCTAGTGTACACCACCATTATATTTTGCTCTGTGTGTGTGTGTGTGTGTGTGTGTGCGTGTAGCCCCATCTATCATCCAATCGCCTCACCTCTCGAGCTTAGTTCTCATGGCTATAGTGCACATGACATGAAACACAATTCTTTACTCTCCTTGAGAAGCAAGGTTAACTTCTCAAAGAGGTTAGATTAGATCACTTAGGAAAGAGGATGCTGGCTTATCTCTAGACATACTACCAGCTCGATGCTCCTAAGAAAAATACAAATACCTTTAATGATTACTGGTCCAAACACATCATGGCCTTGTCTTATTTCACTTCTGGCCTACCATTATATTTTTTCATCCCCTCTCTCTCTCTCTTTCTCTCTCGGTGTAGCCCCACCTATCATCCAATCGCCTCACGTCTCGAGCTTAGTTCTCATGGCTATAGTCCACATGACATGAAACATATTTGATGCTTTACTCTCATTGAGAAGCAAGGCTAGCTTCTCAAAACGAAGGTTAGATTAGATCACTTAGGGTAGAGGGTGCAAGCTTATCTCTAGACATATTGCCAGGTCATCAAGATGCTCCTAGGAAAGATAGAATTACATTTAATGATTACTGGTCCAACCACATCATTGCCTTGTCTCTAACTAATACACTAACGTAATTCACTTCTGTCCACCATTATATTTTCCCTCTCTTTCTCTCTCCCTCTCTCTCTCTCTCTCTCTCGCCTCCATTATCTTTTAGTTCTTTTGTCTCAAGAATATAATCATCTACAAACTATAAGATCATAATGGTTTGGATGATTTTAAAAATATAGCTTGCCTTAAACGATGCAAATATAGCTTTAACATATGGAGAGATAAATCCGTCAATACTCTCTCTCTCTCTCTCTCTCTCTCTCTCTCTCTCTCTCACCTCCATAACCTTTTTGAAAAAAGATGGTTCTTAGTTCAGTTTTTCCCTCCCAAGAATCTAAGCGTCCACGAATTATAAGATCAGAATGGTTTCAATGAATGTAGCTTGTCTCAAACGATGCAAACTCACACACACACACACACACACACAATGTGTCCTAAGGAAGCAAAGAATTCATGAATTATCAGATCGGAATGGTTTCAATGATTTTGAAAATGTAGCATGTCTTAAACGATGCAAACACACACACACACACACACACACAATGTGTCCTAAGGAAGCAAAGAATCCCAAATAGAAAGCAAGGTCAATTGAGAAGCAAGGCTAGCTTCTCAAAATGAAGGTTAGATAAGATCACTTAGGGTAGACGGTGCAAGCTTATCTCTAGACATATTGCCAGGTCATCAAGATGCTCCTAGGAAAGATACAATTACATTTAATGATTACTGGTCCAACCACATCATCGCCTTGTCTCTAACTAATACACTAACTTAATTCACTTCTGTCCACCATTATATTTTCCCTCTCTCTCTCTCTCCCTCTCTCTCTCTCTCTCTCTCTCTCTCGCCTCCATTATCTTTTAGTTCTTCCGTCTCAATAATATAATCATCTAGAAACTATAAGATCATAATGGTTTGGATGATTTTAAAAATGTAGCTTGTCTTAAATGATGCAAATATAGCTTTAACATATGGAGAGATAAATCCGTTAATACTCTCTCTCTCTCTCTCTCTCTCTCTCTCTCTCCTCCATTACCTTTTTGAAAAAAGATGGTTCTTAGTTCAGTTTTCCCCTCCCAAGAATCTAAGCATCCATGAATTATAAGATCAGAATGGTTTCAATGAATGTAGCTTGTCTTAAATGATGCAAACTCACACACACAATGTGTCCTAAGGAAGTAAAGAATTCATGAATTATCAAATCAGAATGGTTTCAATGATTTTGAAAATGTTTAAGATGCAAACACACACACACACAATGTCAATTGGAAAAAAAGTAATCACCTACTTGGATAAACAAAAGTTGTGGAGAGAAGCTAGTGCTAGTCCAACAATAAAATGAAGCACTTGCAAGAAAAACAACTCAAAAAAAAAGTAAAGCTAAGCGAACTGTACATCTCTCTCTCTCTCTCTCTCTCGCCCAACCTACAGTAGCCCAACCTACAACACAGTTGCACGCTAAACTACCAGCCTTCATAAACAAAACGATCTCTTTCCTACAATCCTTTTCTATTGGCTCAGCATGTATTGTCTAGAAAACCCACCCACAATTCGTAGCAGCATGATCTCTTCTATTGTGGACTTTTAGAGTCTCATACCTCACGTTGAGTTGTGCGATGCTTTGTCTGTGCATATCTCAATGAAACAACAGGAGGAGGAGGAGGTGGCACGATGGAGGCTGGAGGAGGAGACAGCAACAGAGCTGGTTGGAGTTGGAGCTGGTGCTGGAGGTGGCGAAACAACAAGAGGAGGAGGTGGAGTGATGGAGGCTAGAGGAGCAGACGGCAACAGAGTTGGCTGGAGCTAAAGGTGGCGACGGGAGCCGAGGATCGAGGAGGAGGTGGTGCGAGCGATGGAGGTTGGTGGAGACTGGAGGAGCATACGCGAGCTGCAGGAGGTGGAGCTCGAGGTGGCACGAGCGATGGAGGCTGGTGGAGGCTAGAGGAGCAGACGCGAGCCGCAGGAGGTGGAGCTGGAGGTGGCACGAGCGATGGAGGCTGGTGGAGGCTGGAGGAGTAGATGCGAGCCGCAGGGGGTGGAGTTGGAGGTGGCGACGAGAGCCGAGGAGCTGGCGCGAGCGATGGAGGAGCTGGTTGGAGGAGATGGCATGAGCGATGGAGACGGGAGACGAGGCACTCGAGGTGGCAACAGGAGATGGAGCGCTTGAGGTGGGTGTCGATTGAAGGTGTGACGACGTTCTTCATGCGTGATTGAAGGCGTGACGACGCGACATGACGACGTGACATGTGGCAATCCCAGCTCGCCTCCCAACTCGCCACCACGTGGTAGGTTGGCCTCCCTCCCAACTCACCACTGGTAGGTTGGCTCTCCTCGCTCCTTAAGAAATAGAATAGATTGCAATTAAATTTGCATGTTCTTCATACTAACACCGTGAAATCACATGTAACTATGATCTCTTTCTCTTTTGGCATTATTGCAATTGAATTTGCATGTTCTTCATAGTATAATGAATGATGTGTTGATTGTAATGTGCATCCAAGAAAACCTTATTGAATAACACCAACTCAATTGAATATTCTCAAAACGATCTATCACACAATATTATTAAGTAAGCTTCTTTGAATAATAGCATGTGTCATATGATTAAGTCTAAATTTTTTGCACCATATGTCAATATTTTTACTTACAATTTATAAATTTATATATTTATATATACTTTCAAAAACAAATTAGATAGATTTATTTGATATGATTTTTATTTAATTTTATTTGAATTCTCACTAAAATTTTCATTTAACCCTAAGTTTTCAAGATGCTAAAGTTTGAGAACAAAAAACCTCATTTGTCTCAATTACATCAAGCTTTGATACCAACAAAAAAGATAAGTATAGTGAGCTTCTTACTTGTGGATTCTCTTCGATAAATAAATTATGATGATGCAATTTGAAAAGTATCATGTGGAACTATGTGTACCAGATGGATGGATCCTACATAGTAAGACTTTCGATTGGTGTTGCTTTGATACCTTCACAAATTTCAAAATTTCTTAACCTGCTAATTTCAAAATTGTTATCTTGAAAATAGTACATTTTTTAAAAATTATTATTGCTCCTTTAAATTAATTCAATTGCAAATGTGCCATTCCATACAAGAACTTAACATTGTTCAAGCTTCTTTCTAAACTATTTTCATAGGAATATAGATACTATGAGCAATATTTCCCTCTTACATTTGATAACATAGTTATATTCACGTTGGTTAAAGAGTTTAAGGGTTTACAATCAATGGTATTTCCTACACAATGTTTAAAGTTTACATCAAGAGAAATACATGTAGTGAATACCCTGTTCTATAATCATTAGAGTTTTATATATCAATGTGTTTTACATATCAACAACACATATATCATGCATCATGTTTTGCAGCAGCAAAGCGCGGGTAGCACACTAGTACATCTTTAAGCCGTATTGTTTCCTCGACACATCGAGAGGGAGTCTGTTTTTCTTATGACAGAAAATGGTTGCTATTTCCATCTAACCGGTATATGACTTCATAGCTAGAAATACATTAATCGAATCTAGATGCGAGTATCTGTTACACTTCAACGACAAGAAATTTAGCTGCTTTCCCTGAGCTATTCACATAATATTTCTGGGGGGTAATTAGACAGGGTAGTAGGGAGAAGATACATGGATTTCATGGAACAAGGGAGAGGAAACCAAGCTTACGATGTAATATTGCTCTACAGAACGCCATTCAAAATCAACTCATAACACTACATAAGACGAGACTGCTCTCAGACCCCCTCGTTGTGTCCCGGATTTCCTTCTACATTCAGTCGCATTGTTTGAATTGTTTTCAGAGGAGACATTGTTTTTCCTTATACAGTCTCAAAATACGTGAAGCCTCCGATTCTGCAACCGAAACGATAAGGTATAGAGCGGATTAAACGCAGGGCACCAAAGCTCTTGGATGACTATCTCCAACTGGGTGATTTTGCACTACCTACATTTCTGCATTCGCCTCCTTTTGAAACGAGGGAGAAGTGGGCTTTGTAGTACTTGGCCGAGACAGGATACCAGCAAAAGCATGTCTCTCATTCATCTTCTTCATGAATGGAAGGACAAGAAAAGAGGAGAAAAAGCAGGCATTTAGATAAGCAGCGAATTATTGAAGGCAGGAAGCTATATAGCAGATTCCAACTTCCAAGCCAGGAGATGGTGGCAAGGAAGAGGAAGAAGAAGAAAGATGGTGAGAGAGCATACAGGCCTGCAGTGTTGTTGTCGACTGCGAAAAGAGTCCAGAGGTGATTTTGGGCGTTAAGAGCATCTCCTCTCCGCTGCTCAAGGTTGGATCTTCATGAAGGTCATGTGGTAAGAGTTAATGTCTCCGACGATGCTTGAGGTTGCTTCCTGCTGATGAAGAAGAAGCTGCTGCTCGGGAAGAGGATGCTCCTGCAGCGCCTCGCTTGTCTCCCACCAAGAACCTGGGAAGGTGGAGAAGGGAATTGACACGGGCAACACCTTCCAGAGCAGACCATTCATCATCGTCATCAGCGGTCGAGAGGCACTCTGCCAAGCTACGGCGAGAGGCTGATCGTTCCACGATCTTCTCCTGCTGCTGCTGCTGGATGAGGATGGTGATCTCTGAAGGTCCTTCCTGTTCCTGATCTTCAGCAGCACCAGCAGGCGGATCGGAGGAGGACGAAGCAGGATGCGCCTCCGAGTCGCTGGACGAAGCAGGCGACGTCGAAGAAGAAGCGCATTGGAGGGGAAGATGATCTGAATTGCCTGACCGCACAGTGGTGGAGCGCTCAAGCTCGCCACATTCGTTGGAGTTCATCATCTTCTCCTCCCCCTCCATCTCCATCTCCATCTCCACCACCTCCATCTTCCTGCTCTCCTCCATCTTCTTGCTCTCCTCCTCCTTTGTATTCGGGCTCAGCAACGCCTGGCGTCGGTTCTCGTTCAGATACAGGCAAACTACCGCGCAATCGTCCACCTTGGAGGTTGGATACTTGAGCCTCCAGGCTCTCACTGCTGTCTCCACCAACGCCCTCGCTGCAGTCGTCCTCGTTGGAGCCTCCCAAATTACATCCACCACCTCCTTGTTGCTCAGCACATCCCACACCTGCATCAGCATCACTCACGCTCTCAGCTCCTCTCTTAACAGGTCCCCCTATCCAGAGCTTGAAATTCACTCCCTTCAACTTGAATCCCATCCCCCTGAATTTCAAATCCATCCTGCTTGGCTTACCCCGTCGCTTGCTAGCACCACGAATTGATCCCTCTGTGTTAACCTCCTGTATGTCACCTCCGGCTCCGCTATCAAGCCAAAATCCTTGAGGCAGAAGTCCCCGAATGCTCTGGCCATCGCTAGTCCCGGCGAATCGTCGTTCGGTAGCCACACCCTCGCCACTTCTGGCTCGTCTTCCAACGCGAATACCCTCCCTCTGCATCTCTTAATCCTCTCCGCTTCCACTGTAAATCTCACATGTCCATTTCCAGGCCATCAGTCACCCAAACCATCTCCATGCAGCTTTGGCGGAAACAAGAAACATGTGAACATCGTAACAGCCTTACCTGGCAAGTTAGGTTTTAAGTCGGTCGTTAGCTGAACGGCCTCCATGATGCTGCCTTCCGTGAGAGTACCGAGAACAGCGCGAGAATCTCCTACGTTTCCTATCACCAAATCGCGTCCCTGCCAGAACCATAATTGAGATCAGCTGGAGTTTCAAAATTAACCAGAAACACACCTTAACACAGCCTCTTGACAATCTTGCAGCAACAGAAAGAAAAGAGATCCAAACCCGCAGAAGCATGGTCACGGCTGTCGTCCCGCTGCAAAAGCAATCGATTGTGGGATGATCTCTCAGTTCTTTGTCCATCGCGTTGTAAGCCTTGAGGAACGAATCCTTCCAGCTAGCAAACATCCTACGCTGATCGGTATCCATCCCTGATTCACCAGCAGAACCGGTTGCGGACGCCGTCTCCGCTTCCTCTTTGGAAGCTGTTCGTGGAACCATGGACTTCTCTCCGCGCTGCTGCGCTTTCCAGTGGGATGTCAGCTTAGACGGCAACGAATCTCTAACCTTCCGTGCAACCAGATGCCCGAAAGGACCGTGCCCGTCAAATACTCCACAGAAGGTTGCATCTGTATGCGATGCGAAATTCTGCGCAGACGCTGACGTAAATAAGTCCTCCGTTGCACAACCGAAGTAAACCCGCCATAATCGGAAGATGTCCTCACCACAACTAGACTTAATAACGACTTTTTGTAAGCAACCTCTCATTCAGAACAGGGAAAAGATTGCTCTCATTCAGCAAAGGGGCAAAAGATCGGAGGAAAGCTCACCTCCCACACGACCATCGCGTCTTGATTTGTTCCTTTCCTCCCCTGTTGCGTGAAGATGCATGCCTTACTACTGGCTCCGTTTGTACACATCCTGCCTGGTATGCGGAATAGCAGATCGCTGCTTTTAGCCTCGGCAGCTAAAATTTCCATCACCTGCCGCTTCCTTTGCTTCCGCCTAGCCCGTAGAGCACGACCGCAGCCAACTTCCTCAGAATCATCACTTGTGGACAAACACGAACCCATTCCTGACTCCGTGAACAGACGAGAGGAGAAATCCGCACACGCTTGATGTGGCTGGGAACTCAACGGTGTTCGGGGGTTAGTTCCGCCCTTGAGTTTTCCTTAGCCAGCATCTGCTGAAGAAGGTCTGCCACAAATCATCAGCGGTGGCAGTGAAGTCACTCAAGAAGTTAAGGACCAAAAGCTAGGAAGCCGAGGCCGCCAGCATCTTCTTCTCCATTGGGAGAATCTGGGAAACAGACAGAAGAGCTCTTCTGTGAAGCGTTCTGCGTTCTGAACGCGCGTTAGGTGTAGCAAATGGTTTTCTGTTCGGGACTTTCGTGCGGATCGACAGCATGAGCGCGACAAGACGAGAGTAGACGATACACAGAGTTTGATGCGCATGGGCCACGGAATACTCGGTAGCTTCGCCAGTACTGGTGAGACGTTGGATGATGGATCGGTCGGTCCCTATTCTACGCACGGGAGACGTCCGCGCTCTGTCCGATTGCAGAGTGCGCGTTACAGAGACTGACAGTGAAGGGGATCACAAGGAGGAGCTGGAGGAGATGGCAGTGGGCAGGAATCACACCAACTTGACGAAGGCGTTACCGGTACACTGTACAGCACACAGAGGCGATGGCGAGTTACTTTTCAGTTGGTCAATGGTGAGGGCGGTGAGGAGCACTGATTTGAGTGCATTGTGGAGGCCCAGGCCGAGGCCATGTGCGGCTGATGGGCAGGTTCAAGGGAAGCCTGAAGGCGTAGTTTCTCTCTCACAGAGCGAAACCTGGTGGACTATTCACGTCAAGCGTTCTGCGCTCGGGCTTTTGTGGGTGAATCCATCGTCCTGGGCAGGAGAGTTATGGCGATGGATGATGGGAGCGGCTCACTGCTCACCGCATGCGTACTTAGGAGCTTGAAGAGGTCAGAGAGGCAAAGGTCGTGGATTCGCTTGACGATTCTGGGGCCCGAGAGGAGGAGGCCTCAGGGAAGGCATTCACACTTCTGAAGAAACGTGGATGGTAAAAAGAGCAGCGGGAAGATTTGCGAGAGCGCGATATTCGAAGGAAGATGAAGCTCTCGCACGAGCCAGAGATGCAGGCTGCAGGCTGCGAGCGATCAAGTGCTATTGATAATATTCTGTATGTGATGTGATGAATGGTGAAGATTGAAGAAGGCGATACGATGGCGGAGGAGAAAGGTACAGGGCTACAGCACAGCGTCGGTCGGACGAGACAGACAGGCAGGAAATGTGTCTGCACACAAGCTTTTAATGCTTGCATTCAAGTCTGCCACTGCACACTGCACAACACATACGCTAGCATCGATTCTCACGCCCTTCTTATTAATTAGTAACTAATTCATATTTTATAGTCCACTCTCCTCCACGTGGCACCCACTCCCTCTTTTATCCACCCCCGTCTTTTTTTTTGTGGACACGTCACCTTTCTACCCCGTCATCCACATGAGATTCGATGACGTGTACCACCAGCAGGGCTCATTAATGAACTCCGCACCCAGTCACACGACGCCCCGCCGGCGAACTACCGTGACACCCTCCCACGTTTGCATGACCACATTGTAGACGTTGTTTACTTTTCAGGCAAGCTCCACCGAAATTCGGAATCCGGATCAGCCTTCCACGTGGCCCCTTTGAGAGTTCCACCGAGCGCGGAATCTGTTGTCCCCATAGAGGTTGTCGTGTTATTTATTCCAGCACCTTTATTCGGATATCCTCCGTCTAAACTCCGAAAGCTTTGCTTCTTAGTGCTAAGTTTCGTCTCGGACAAGCTCCATATCTAGCGGTCACCTGCTTGATGCAAATCAAGAGTCTCGTCTTCAGCCATAGTCCTACAAGCCAGCGTATGATGAGGCTTTTGAAGTTTCGTCGCCGAACAGCAAATGGTTCGATCCCTAGCCTCGCTTTAGAACTATGGCCATGCTTGAATTATGATCACAAAAAACGAGCACGACACGAAAATTGCAAGGTTCGAATTTGAAAACCCTACACTCGAATGCTTCTTTGAAGGCATCCCACCCAAAATATCCTGAACAGACAGTATGCTATCTCCGTTTCGTTGTTGCACCCGTTGACGATCTGATCGCCTTTAACTCTGCAAAGTGGGAGCATGGAGGGTTTGGCAGTGCCCGAATACCTCCACTATTGGACATCCAAAACCCTCCATTGGGACCTTTATGCCTATATAGTCATGGCAATTGGACACTCCACACATGAATTGTATAGACACATGCACATGAGTCTAGGACAAAGTGGCTGAGTGAACTTAGAGAGACTCACATACTATGTTGTATAGTGAACTTAATGAGTTGCAAGTTGTACGTCGAACCTCTAGTCCAGTGTGCCCTGCACTACCTTGCAGGCCAGAGTCCAGACCCGTTGATCCATGTGGCCATGAGCACAACTTTTCTTGAGATCTTAGAATGGAGGTGCAACATGATTCATGGAGGTTTGGAGGGTTTGGTGGGTGGCATGTGGCCGCGGTCTTACACTACAAGTTCAAATCTCTCTCTCTCTTCTCTCTCTCTCTTTCTCTCTCTCTCTCTCACACACACACATGTGGGGCCTGGGGGACGAGGATTTTAACCTCACAATATAAGGGGTGAGCATAGCCCAAGGCACGACAAAGCTAGGCATCCTAAGGAAATTTGAGCACCCGCAACCCTCAGGCAGGCGTACATGCTTGCCACCACAAGGTCTCTCTCTCTCTTTTTTTGGTGTCCTTGTTGTTCACCGATTGCTTCCTCCCAATAAAGGATGAAATAGTGTCCATGAGCATTCAGGTTGTCTTGTTAGCACTTGAGACGACGGTTTTACTAGTCCCTCGGGAGTGCTCTAAGACAAATAAGGAATGGTGTCACGACAGAAGGCACATTTCCCACTGACAACCATCCAATGTCAATCAAGAGGCTATATGCAAGGAAGGCATCAACCACTATGCCCTCCCATCCATCAGGGTCCAAGGGGATAGGTTGATCAAATGAAAAGCACCAATTTGTTCGTCAAAAACGAATAAGATGCAGAATTTTTCAATAAACAAGCCACTAATGCTTCACCCAATGACCTTGACAATGCTAGCAAATGTTAAGTTATTCCCATGTCCACTACTAAGAATGCCCTTTCACGTCTTTTTTAATTATTTTTTGGAAATATGTATTTATTTAGAGGTCACTCAAGAAAAGAAAACTAGAATGCCCTTTCATGTTACATGGATGTTTTATCCAATGGTTGTGCTATAGTAGGTAGCCTCTATAACAAATCATATGTCATCAAATGGGAATGTTTAGACACACAATGCTTGATTAGCGTTGCCTTGGTAGGTTGTAAGTTGCAATGGCACACACAACATTGTAGTCCAAGTTGTCATCTCTTAGGTATTATATGGGATCAACCCATGGGCAACAATCCCTGCATGTATGGAGACCCTCTTAACAAGGAAGCTTGAAGTTGTTAATTAGTGTCATGTGTTATTAATTCCTTAAAATTTCTTCCTATTAGCCATTTTTGGAATAGCTATTTCAAAAGCACGTAATTGCATGTGTTTGTTTGGGGGTTGTGAAGAAATAAATATTTGAAGCAATAGCAAAACACCTTAGCAAAATATGACATCACAACACAAGCACTAAGACCAACAACTCTCCTCACTTGGTGGATGCTATTTCATTAGAACTAAACGTGTGGGAGTATACAAAATAGGTTCAATGAAAATATATCTTATTTAGGTCTCCACGGAAGGACAAGTTCAATTACGACAAAATTTGTTTGTTAAAGTCAACTAGTAGGTACATGACACTCTTAGGTACATGACACTCTTCATAGCGTCATCAATGCTTACTTTTCAGGCACTAAGAAGGTGAGAATGAAGCAAATCAATTCTTTTAACGGCATTAATACTCCCTTAAAAGGCTAGCATTCTTGGCATGCCACCCTATGATACTTCATAAAACTAAGGCTTTTATGACATGCCATAAATAGAAAGGAATCCCAAAGGATTCTATGATAATCCCAAAGAAAGAAAATCATTTTCATGTGTCCTCCCTAAGGGTAATATTATAACATACGCCCAAAAAAGTAGTATGAAGTCCTATTTAAATGATAGATTAATATATATGCAGTGCATTCCCAAAACCAAACTCTCATCGAAGGCATATGCCAATATCACTTTTTAAAGAAATAAGGAAAGCTCAAGGCCATGCATTTGTTATATGTAACTCCACTCAACACGCATTGAGAAAGCCTTGACATTCAAAAGAAAGAATGAGACAAAGCTTAACACAACCATGTGCCGTTCCACACTACGTGACTCCCTTTATGTTAATATACATCAAATTAGCACAAATGAAATGTTATTCAATAAATTGTGTTCCTGATCCTACTTTTATATTGGAAACTTTAGGACATTTAGTACAAAATAAAGTGCCCAATTCCTTGGAAGTTGAAGTTTAAACATATGGCATATTGCAAGGGACAACCTTGTAGGCCTCTTGCCAAAAGGCGCAACATCAAGTACGTAAAAGTTGCAACAATCTCACTAAAACCAAGATATCTTCACATGATATTAGGAGGCTAAACAAGCTAAGAAAATATTGAATTAAATTTGATCTTATAAATAAACAAGACAAACTAGAAAAGATTTACATGGATTGTTTCATG